>NC_042530.1:735389-1035389 GCF_900963305.1 Echeneis naucrates | reverse complement strand
CGTGACCCTCGCCCTTTTAATGCTCAGTTTTTATTTCTCAATCTGTCAAGCTGACATGAAAGCAGCCTGGAGGAAATCTATCGAGGGACTGCACTGACTGCAAACATGAGCAAAATCTAAAAAGAGCTCAGTTCATCACACACACACACAAACTAGATATGGAAATACATGCAAATCTGAGCCCGAGTGTCCCCTGAGTCCATCTTAGCTTCATCTTCAGACAGAATTACATCATAGGAAGAACCGCTGAGTGCCTGTTTTAGAGGATTTTGCTGCTGAGGTGCAGAACAGGCTCCCTGTAACATCCTGATTCAGAAGGATGTGAAAAAAAAAAAGGTATAAAGACAGCATTTATCAATAAAATCAATAAATGATGACAACATTTAAAAGGCTGGAATCACAATGATCTGGAAATTACCTCATCACTTATATGATTATTATTTCAGCGTCTTTAAAAGAACATTTGACCACAAAGCGCCGTTCAATGACACATTAACTGGATCCTCACCTGCCGTGTCGGAGCTGTCCGGAGCCACTTCCGTCATTTTACCGGCCGTTATGTCCGTTAAATCCCCGGAGAAGAGAGAGACGAGCGGAGCTCCGGAGGAGAGCTGGAGGATGAACCGGAGGAGGAGGGAGGAAGAACCGGAGCTACAGACTCATCTTCATCTTCATCAACCGCCGACGGTTTGAATAAAAAAAATAATGGCCGGTTGGGTCTACTTTACATGACTGAAAAGATTTAACCATTTTTTTCATTAAATAAAATGAACCGAGAAAAAAATACACTAAATGAGTAAATTAAATGAAATTTCAGTTTTAAATGTCGATTTTAGACAACCACGAACAACCGCCTCACGTGCTGACCAATTTACATATTAATACGCATACCAATTGGTTGCCTAGCAACCAGCTACACGGACATTTGAAAGGAAACAGCAAAAACGGTAAAAGGATGTTTTCAGATTATTATTTTCAGGAGAATTTAAATTTTAAAGCTGAAACATGAATTAATTGTCCAAATGCTCGGAACAGTTTTTTTTATTTAATTAGCACTTTACCGTTTTACCTACCGCCGCTTTGTGCTTCAGCTAAATCTTATCTGTGCTAGCTGCGCGAAGAAATCACAATAAAAAACAAATATTTTTGTCGCTGACTGACTGACTGATCTCCCTCACGTGGGCCTCCGGCTCGTGTCGAAGCGCACGTGCCAGGCGGAAGCTGCGGTGTTACGTCACCGAGGCGGACACGCAATATGGGTCAGTTCTGTTTACACGCACAACGATGACGTCATCCCGACACACACAGCCATTGCACCCTGTCAGATTTTAAATTGCAGCTTTAGATGAAACGAGTCCATAAATTCATCTCCCGTTTAGAAACATTTAAACACTTCAAATGTGGTTAAATCAGATCGAACATTTTTCCAGCAACGTCTGGATGCTGATTTAAATTGGAAGAAGAGCAGGTGGGTTTAAAAGTGTCTAAAATGAGACACATTAAAGGTGCTGCTGGTGTTGAACGGACATCTCTAATGACGGGTGCCCAAAAACCACTTTTCCAGCTCAGTGGAGTTAAGATCTTTATTGGAAACCCAGCCTTCAAACATCATAGTCCACCTTTATTCATTCAGAGTTACAGCTACAACAGCAGCAGGCCCCCTGTGGTCCAGAGCAGCGGCTCCCAAACTGAGGTGTAGAACCCCCCAGGGAACGTGGCAGTTTCCAGAGGGGGGAGGAGGAAGATAGATATAACATACTGTCTATATATATATTTATATCACTGCGATTTGATTTTCTCAAGGTTCAGAGTAAGACAGACGGCTCTGCTGTGAGGTTTTATTGGTGTGTTTCTGTTTTGGAGAAGTTTGGGAACCGCTGATCAGACGAGACGAAAGAGACCGACCAGGCCGTGTGTCGACGCCACGGAGCGAGCAGCCAAGAGTTCAAAACAGATCATGGAAACAAAGACAGACAGAAACAACAGAAATACATTTGACTCCCCTTTTTGATTTCAGGGGAACGGAATTGTCTGCGTTCGGCTGCGGTGGGATTCAAAATAACCAGAGATCATGGTGAGAAGAAGTCTGAGTGGTGTGAGGTTGTAAAAATGACAAACCATAAAGAATCAGTGTGACTCAGTGTTATTATCCTACGATTAATAAACAGCTCTCAAACTGTCTTCAACTTTAAATGGTCTTACGTGCTACAGCTGCAGATACAGACTGCCAAAGGGGAGGGAACACCCCCTCCCAAAAAAAAAAAAAAAACAAAAAAACCCAAAACAAAGCAAAAAAAAAAAAAAAAAAAAGTTTGTTTTTATTGGCGAATCTGGAGATTCTGTACTTGCTGCCAAATTCCACATAGTGTGAAATCAATATAAATACATTTTTAAAAGATGAAGCATTTGGTGTGAAAGGCTGTGCAGTCATGTATCAGAACAAGCCTCAAAAAAATATATATATAAAAAATAAAAAAAAGGGTGGATTATAACAGAAAAAAGATTAAGAGGAAAAAAAAAAATCCCTAAATGAGACGCCTTTTTTTTTTTTTCTTTTTTGCCATGTTGTTGGTAAAAATCTAACATTGCTCCAGATATTCACCGTAAATATGATGCTGGTGATCAGCCTACTCTGATTCTCCAATACAACTGCATGAAGGCAGAAAAGGAAAACTGTCTGTGTCATCAGTCACCATCTCCAGACGCTTTGACTGATAACTGAGGCAGCATCTCATCTTCATTCAGCTCAACAAACTCCAAGTACTGATGTCTTTGTTTCTCTTACGCCGATTTGAAATGCACTTACAGTTCTCCAAACCAAGACTGGTGGTAAACAAAATGGAATAAATTGAATTATATTGTAATGTAATAAACTGTATTCGACCGACATAGGCTGATCTTAATAAAAATAATTATTATTGTTGTGACGTGTGGGCTCAAAATATCCCAACAGGAGCATCTCTAGTAAAACCCCAACTTCTCCCTCCAGTAGCAAGTCTTTAGATCTGGAAAGAAAAGACAGAACACTCAATTACTTCAGTATTTTCATTTCTGACTGGTAGAATTTCTGATTTCAGACTAAACAGACAATAACCGACATACTGGCTGACAATAAAAACAACGTTGAGCCACTGCTCAGATTTAAAGGTGTCATCTGTGCTTTCTTCGACCACAAAGTCCTGATTTCAATCAGTTTTAGACCGGACGTTATAACAGGTAAAGGCTTTAAAATGTGGATGGAATGAGGATGAAATTATATTTTTGACATCAAAGAAACTGGAGATGGTGAATAATAAAACTTAAAGGGACTTACATCATCAATGTCCTCATCATCATCACCAATGTCATCAAACTGGATCTCATCGTCGTCTCCAGGTCCAAAGGTGTCTGTCTCGTTGATTTTGGCTGTGAGGAGCAAAACAGAGGAATCACTGAACTGTATGTTCAGGCTCTACTGTGAAGGTCAGACTGAGTACAGAGGCAAAAAGCTGCATGTTCAGGCCAGGAAAGTGAGGACCTCTGCTGTTTAAAGTCAGCAACTGCACGTGACTCCTGGTTTTAACCTTTTAAAATACGACAACAACCTGAGCCTGGTAAACAAAGACTGATGATTCACTCCGAGCTACAAATAAGCTCCTGGACGCGTGTTGGCACGATGTGTCTGACTCACCGTGCTCTGGCAGCTCTCCGTACGCTTTCAAACTGCGAGCTTCATCTGCGTTGTACTTGAGGATGACATCAGCTTTGTTATCCTGAAACACACACACTGCGGGATGAGACATGGAAAAGTGTAGGTCGGCAAGTTTTATTGATCGTAGAAGCATCAGAGGGGAAAAATAAAACTGTCAACAAGATGGGTCAACACATTCACTGAACTTGCCCAAATAAGATGATGAAATCACTTCAAAGTTGTAAAAAAGATGTAAGAACCGAAGTAAACCAGTCAAGCTAAAACAAAATCTCACCTTTGTTGAGCTGGAGGAGACACTAATATCTGATCTATGATTATGAATTCATCGAAGTGTAATGTATTGATGATTTTGAGATGCGGTCAGGAAAAACAGTGCTGGGGATTTTAGGAAACTGAAATCAAGACTAATACATATTTAATTAAATACATAAATAAAAACTAATTTAGAGGAGGAATTAATGTAAAAAGGAGCCAAGATTTCAAAGAAAATACTGAAGTAGTAAAACTAGATTTTGGAAGAGTTTAGTAATCAGAAAATTGGATTGGATTGACGGATTAAAGAGATTGAAATTCATTCTACAATGAGTTTCCCACAAACCTGGAACAAGACACTTCCAGGTTCATCCATCTGCTCTTTGTTAAACAAACAGATGTGTATGCTCTAAATACACATGACCGACCAACACACCTGATAATCTCTCAATCCGACCAGGATGATGTCTGACGTGTTAATCCAAACCTGGATGAAAACAAAAAGCAGGGATCACCACTCGTGTCATATGGCAACACACACACAATTGAGTCCATGCTGCCACATTACTGGCTGACTGAGCCCTGATCCTACACGGACTCAGCATTATGTCAGCTGCGTCGCTGCTGGTACGGAAAAGGTGCAACAGACGAGACTTTCCTACCTTTTTCCGGAGTTTTCCTCTGATGTGGCAAAGCCGCTTGGTGCCATCAAAGCACATGGCCTCCAGACGTCCGTTCCCCAACATTTTGATCACCTGAGCGTATTCTGAACACACAGCAGCATTTTAGTTCATCACAAAAAAGTGAGAGTTTAAGGTCACAACATTACAACTGATATTCATGACATCAGTGCTGCTCCCCAAAAAAAGCTTCCACAAAATGGAATTAGAACTCAGGTAATGTGTTGCTGATATTTATGGTTTCCTATTCATATTCTTCTTTCTTTAATATTGTGATTCTCGCAGACAATTTTACTGTCCAAGATAATAATATGAATAAAACCTGAATAAATAAATTCCAGTTCCTTTATTATAAACCAGAGGGTTAGGGATGATCGTTTTACACATTTATAGAAATTGTGAAGTATGAATATCCTCAGAAGGTTCTGTGTGCTGCTGTCAACATGAGCAGTTTAAGTGTGGGAGTAAAACCTCCTCCACACGCTGGGCTCTCTTCCACATCAACAAGGATTTTGGCAAAACCAATCACTGCAGTCGAAGCCCTGAGTTCCTGTGACTGAGACCTGATAACACCATCCAGTGACGCTGTGCTCTTCCTTTAGTCTTCTGATTCTACATCGTATGTTTATGTGTCTAAACTGGACTCGACAGTCTCACTTTCTGAAGCTGTCGAGCAAATAATGCCAAATATTACTCATCTGCAGTTGACTAATATTTTTCATCGGAGAGTGGAGCAATCCCACTGGGAACTTAAAGTCTCTGATATGATAGAAAACAGAAAAAGGCAACATCTTCAGTTTACTGATAGAAATAACTGATTATATTTACATTTGCTTTCTTTCTCTCTGAATATTATCTTTTAGTTACAGCCCACAACATCCCTCAGATAAGCCTGTGGATGTGAAATCCAGGGACACCAAACAGAAAGGCGGTCATACAGGACCAACAGTTGTAGTGTGTTGGGGGTAAAAAGGTTGTAAGGACATCCAACGATGGAAACTGAAGCCTGTGGGACTTCATCTTCATTTCATGGTGTATGGAACCTAAACTGGGACAATGATGGCTGGAGGTACTGCAACCTAACAGTGAGTCCAAATGCAAACACAATTTCACACTTGAGTTAATCTCTGGTTCTTCAGGTACTCACCCTGTCCATCCTCTTTGAACACCAGCTCTCTCTTCTCAGATTCATTCTCGTTCTTTCCACGTCGCCGATTCTTTCCTCCTTTACCTGAAAACCAGAGACAGAAAGCATCCAGTGAAACTATCCATTCATTTGATAATTCTGCTCACCGGGTCAAAGGTCAGTGGATAAGCTCAGAGATCAGCTGTCTTATTTCCGGCTCAGAGTTCCTCCCAGCTGTGAATGGCCATAATGTTTTTTTTTATGAATTAACGGGAAATGTAACTGGAAATGACAAGAAACGGCGGCTAACGCTGAAGGGCTAACTAACTATGGGACATCGGAGTATCTTTCGGTTACCTGAAGGGTCAAACTAAATCTCCAATATGTTTAAATGAGGCAGGACAGAGTTCTCCGGCCACATCGGGGGTTAATTTAAGACAAATAAAGCTGTCACAGGCCGGACCGGGGTGGGGTTTAACTAGCCGTTAGCCTGTTAGCCCCGCCAGCTAGCGACGGATCCCGTTAGCCATCAGACACCAAATATTGAGCAACTGGGTGGAACCGACACTATGTCCGTCTTTGTCTCCGGTAAATCGGTGTCCGGTGTCCGGCTGGACGCGGCCGATGTTAACGGTCCGGTGAACGGCTCCAACCGGGAAGCTAACTAGCTTTAGCGGCTCGGTGTCACGTTTTCGCTGCGTGTGTCTCCGCGGCGGGATTGACACAATCAAACAAACACAAACGTCCCGGTCCTCCGACCGCTCTCACCTTTATTTTTGGGCATATTCTTTCACGCCTCGGTGCCGACAGTCCCGCTCAGTGGAAACAGCAGACGGTTGAACAATAACTGTTTACAGATGTCAGCGGAATATCTGGACTCAGCTAGTTAGCTACCGCTAATGCGCTCAGCCGGTCTGCGCATGCGCCCAACAAGCTGATTCAAAATGCCGCTGCTTTATTGTAATAAGGTCTTGTTAACAAACACAAAAAGGAAATATTATTTAAAAATATTAGAAATTATGTTTAATGGAGATTATAATGAATTATTTTTTTCATTTAGACGTCTGTATTATTATTCGACACTTTCCTAATATCTTCAGTTTATATAAATACGGTTTCCATTTTGTCGATTTTGCAATTTTGAGAGTTTTGTTTGTCTTGCTGCTGATTTGATTCAATTTAATTTGTATTATTTCATATTTCTACATCAAGAAGTGATTTGTGAATAAATAATAATATGATATGGCAGTATATAATTAACAGTTTACTAACTCAGTTTTACTTTTGGAACATTCCAGTTCATTTTCATTTATTTTTGTGTAGAACTAAAAGTGAAATAAAATATGTTAGTAATTCACTTTTCCTTTCCATTTTACGTTTTGACAAGTATTTATTTGTCATATTCTTGTTGGATGGTAACTGGTCGATAAAACAAAATAAATGAAGACAGATAAAACTAATTAAACTAATTAAACGCGGTAAAATGTGCAGGGAGAAATGAGTCCGGCTTTGTTAAAAAAAGCGCCTTATAAATAAAGTTACGCGCATTGTGGGGGGCGTGTATTCCTCCGCGCCGCCAGGGGGCGGTGTGTCCCTCCGCGCTGCTCCAGTCAGAGAGAGGAAAGACATTTTGGGGGACGGAGGCTCATCTGGGCCGAATGAAGGCGGAATTTAATCTCTATCCTGGAAACAAACTCGTCCGTGTCTGCTCTCCGCTGCTGCCGTTAAGAGGCCGAGCGGGGCAGAGAGAAGAGGAGCTCTCTGGGGGACGTTAGGCCCGCCGGAGTGTGCAGCTCTCCAGCTGATCTCTGATCATGGCTGACCTGGTGAGTGCTTCATCTGCAGACAGGGTCAGTCAGCTTCAGCAACAATAACCAGACAACACGATGGATAAATCAGCAGGACAATCACGTTAGATTCATCAACACGTTCATTTGATTTTCTTTAAGTGTTTCATATACATTATATGAGTTTGATGAACACGGTGCAGAAAAAGGAGTGAATAAACTTTAATAAACATGAATCCATTAAAATCTAATAAAATTCACATTGAAAGCATCTTTGGGATTATTGATCCAGATTTAAGAAACCAGGAGCCAAATAAACCCTCCCTTATATTGAAGTCTATGGGAATACGACCCTTCTCCTCCTCAGTAAATGTTTTCTAGTCTCTGGTTTACAGTCTTCAGTATAACATGTTGTTCATTTAAACCACTTTAATTTATCTTCTGCCTGAAAAACTGAGACAATTTTTGTCTTCTCGTGTCAGACGTCGTCGGAGCACCTGGTGGTCAGAGGTGGAGCAGCAGGAAACAGGTCCTGGGACAGTGCAGGCGGGATGGACCAGATAACTGTGGTCAGAATAGACGACACCCACATCGCCGAGGAGCAGTGTCACATCGGGGGGAAGGTCAAAGACGAGGCGGGCGAACTCTACGAGCTGGAGTACTCTCTTCCTGCGGAGGAGGTGGTTGTCGGCGAGGAAGAGGAGGACAGCGTTTACGTCATCGAGTATTCAAATCCTGAGGAGGAGGGAGAGAGTTACCAGTTCACCATGTCTGTGGACAGATCGCTCCCGCCAAAAAGGCCCAACGTCAAACTCCCACAGGTCAGAGAGAACGCTGCCGTGCCTCAGCCGGTGACATCCAGGCCTGCAAGGCCGAGGCCGAGACAGGAAGTCCAGCAGAAGAGGAAGTTTGTGGCGGAAGAGGAAGCGAGGGAGGAGGAGATAGTGAGCAACAAGAGTGTGTTGGAGCTCGGCGAAGACTACAGCGACGTGATGGGCTCCGGGAAACAGCAGCTGGTGTGCTCGCTGTGCCCGCCACCCGGCCGCTTCTTCAAGAGGGCGTCCGGTCTGGCCGTCCACCTGAAACAGATGCACCTCATGGAGGGGAGGAAGACGTTCTTCTGCACGTCCTGCCAGCAGAGCGTTCGCACTCAGATCGAACTGGACGCCCACACACGACGCCACGCTAACCAGGACGCCGTCTTTACCTGCTTCCTCTGCACGGCGGGGACGGAGAACCAAAACGAGGGGCAGCCGGCGGCAGTGACGGGGTTCAAAGGGTCCAGGTGGGGCCTGAAGAAACACCTGGAGAAGGAGCATCCGGGCGTCATCCCTCGCTGCGACATCTGCAACAAAGGCTTCAAGACGCTGGTGTCGTACCTCGCCGACCAGTTCAGACACGTCGGAGTGTCGCCATTCTACTGCGCCAAGTGTCAGATCTACGAGATGACGGAGAGGGGTCTGAGTGTGCACATCAAGAACCACGACAAGAAGAAGAGGAGACAGGAGATGGTGGAAAACCGCCTGCTGACCACCGGAGTCTCCGTCAGCGTCGACAACTCCGCCACGGACGACTCCGACTTCTGACCCCCAGAGTCCGCCATCTTCAGACTGAAGCAGAACTTCAGGTCCGAATCCAAAATGTGACCTTTGTTTTTTATGGTGGAACATTTTAAAAGAGACATTTGGTTGTAGTTTGTGTCGTCATCAGTTTGATGTGTAAATATTTCACTAAATAAACAGGACGAGGATGAAACATGTCGTCAGAAGATGAAATGTTTTCAGCTCTTTGGATCTGAAATCCTGACGGACGATTCTGGATCTTCTTGTGATGTTTTGTTTTTTCTCTTCACTTTTTGTTCGGACTCGTCGACCAAAGAGCGCAGACATGATGTGAAATTCTCATTTTTCTCACAAGGTGACGCTGTTTTTCACATAATGTTTGGAAATCAGCTGATTTGACATTTTTATGAAACAACTACACAGTATTACTTTAATGTTTTCATTTCATGCCGTTATTGGACAGACTGACTCACCTGGTTTGGGCCTGAACCAATCAGCTGTGAGGGTGAAATGACCTGACGGGGCTGAAAGCGATCAGTTTAATTAACATTCGTTGAGCCATTTGTCGACTAAAAGACAAATAAATAGGGAAACATTTTCTTTCACATCGAAACAAAAGTCCAAAAAAGTCTAAATTACATTTAAATGTTATTTAAGTAAAAACACCAAACGTTTCACTTTCAATCAGAATTTTATCGTTTTATAGGAAAAACTCAAAAATCAGTTAAACCCAAAAATAAACATAAAAAAGATAAATTTGCCTTTTTAGATGAACTCAGACTTCCAGCTCCTCGTCACATTTTATTTGTTGCAAGAAATCAGAAAAAATTAAAGTCTAAAGAACAGATTTATATATTTTTCATTATTTGTCTTTATATTAATGTGACCACTCAGATTTAGTTTGGACCCTTTAAGGGGCCTGGACCAGATATTGGGTCCCGCCGGGTTTAAAAACAGATCATTATGTCTTTAAACTTACTCAGCATCAGTTCAACATTTTCATCATTAAGTTGTGCAGAAAAGCCACTCGTGTTTTTATATATATGGTCGTAGAATATTTAAATTTGAAACTGATCGTGAAATGAATTCGAGGATGTTTGACTTTTGAAAAGAGAACGTTTCATTCACGGTGCTAAAAAGGTTTTACTGAACATTTATTAGTGATGTTTGATTTAAATCTGTATTTTTGTGTAAAACTTTTTTTACATGAGGATTTTTTTGTTTGTATTTCCAGCTTCATTCATGTTTTTTTACTTCATTCATGTCATTAAAGGGAAACGTTGCTGAATTTTATTCAGGCTCACTAATTATTTGATCTTTAAATCTTGTTTTCTATCTGAGCAGCAGGAAACAAACTGAGCTGAGAGAGATTTCAGCTTTTATCTTTAAACGATATGTGAAACATGCTTAAGGGTGAAAATGAAGATGTGTAGATCGATGGAGTCACAGCTGATGGACTGATTCTCCTTTTTATTTGTTGTTTTAATAGAAAGTCCAACTCTCGCTGCAGGTACAAAAACAGAGAGCTGGTGTAGCAGCAGGGCTGAATGATCCGACAGGAAACAGCAGGAGGAAGAGGAAGAGGAAGATGAGGAAGAGGAGAGAAAGCGATTCCCCTGCTTACAGTTTGAGAAAACAGAATTTCCTTTTACATTCCTTTATCCCAGAGCTGTACAACAACAGACACCTTTATGTTTCATTTGATTACATTAAAAAAAAAAAATTAAAAATCAAAGGTTGGTGTCGGAGCGGTGACCTTTGAACTCGGCAGACATTCACAGGAGGAAGAGGCCGCTGCCACCGACAGTTTGTGTTAAAATGTTAGATTGTCTTCACTCACTTTGTCCACGTGTGTTTTTACAGCAGAGGCACCAACAGGAAACGGCACAGATGATCTGAACCCCCAGATCCAGATCTGGATCTATAAGCTGAGCATTTCTGAGTCGTCTTAAAGGGCCAGTTCACCCAAACTACAGATCAAGCAACAGAAGCTCAAACTTCACTGCTTTTATCCAAAAACACATTTTGGAGTAAAAGCTGGAGCTCATTTTAAACTGTTGGCTGCCGAGTTTTCACAGAAACTCTGCAGATGATTGGAGGGCTCAGAGTCTCTGAAGCAGAACTATTCAAGCTTTTACATTTCTGCTCCTCAGCTTGTTTCCCATGATGCAATGTTCCAGTGGTTTGTCTCGGTAACGGGGTGAACTGGTCCTTTAATTCCAGCTCGCTTTTAAAGGGTTCGTCTCCTCCATCAGTCACTGACACACAACATGGAGGGAAAATGGCGCCTTAATGATTCCTGTGGTCAACGCCGCCATGTGTCCCGCCCACTTCCCATCACTCACATTTATGTGCTTTTGTTTGTACAATATAAAAAATGCATTGTCTTGATTCATAGAAACCTGAGTTGTTTGTATTTACAGTTCAGCTTCTGGTGGCTGCACAAACAGAGATGATCCGGCGCCGCAGACAGGAAGTCGTCTGAATGGTCGTGGGAACAGGAAGCTCTCGCCTTTTTTAAACCAATATTAAGTCCTGGGAGGTTTGGTCAGGTAATGATGTCCGACTGCAGGCCGCAGGAAGAACGTTCCCATTTCCGTGATTCATCGGCCTGAAATCATTATTTTGACCAATTTCAGGGAAAAGCTGATTAAAACATTAAAATAGGGAGGAAAAAATACAGTTTAGTTCTTTTGGTCGATTCAGAAATCAGTTTCCTGCCGTCACTTCATCATTTCAGACACTCAGTTTTGTGTTAATTTGTCTTGTGAAGCTAAAGAGGCAGAAATCTGGTGGTTTCTGAGTTTTCTGACATGAATTAAGGCCAGAAAAGAAAAGCCAAACAGCTAAAAAGGTTGGTTATAAGATAAATTTATATATTTATATTTGATATATTTTCCTTCTCGTCAACAAATCCTGTGTGTATGAATCTGCGTTTCTCAGCAGGCAGCTGATTCAGGCGTTTGTTCATCGAAGGTAAAACACTCGACTCTTTTTTCTTTATTTCAGGAACGTCAGGAATGTCCAGATGTTCCCACCGCAGATTCTTCAGTTTCCTAAATTCAGATTTCCAGCGGGGGAGTTCAGTTAATCCGTCCTGCTCCCCCCGCTCTGTCCGTCATCTCAGAGGCTACTTGAGGTTTAAAAGCAGAATCAAGTTCGTTCAAGGTTCGATTCCCGTGTTCCTATGACCAGATCCCGTGCGACGTCGACGTAAATAAATACTTTTCATTTTCCTGACGCTGATTGTCCAAAGCAAAAAAACGCTGCCCAAGGCCTCAGCCCCCGAGGCGGGAAAAGACGAGGTCTTTAACGTGCAGGGCAGGGGGAGGGGTCAGGGGCAGGGGGAGGGGTCAGCGGCGGGCTCTGTGCTCCTATTTGGCGTTAGCAGTTCCAGGTCCATCAGTAGTCTGTCCCGCCGGACCGGACCGGAGTGGACAGGACAGGAAGTTGGGGGGATGGGATTCGGCAGGGGTCAGATCGAGGTCAGAGTTGATGGGAGGAGGTCAAAGGTCACAGAGCAGTAGAGGTGATCTTCTTCACCCCCCTCCGCTGGGCAAGAGTGGAGCAGCCCACCGGCTCCAGCACCGGGGGGACGTTCCTGTTGAGCGCTGAGTAGGTGGCTGCCATCGCACCCTGTGGGGGGGCGACATATTTTTACTAAACATTTCTCTGGTGTTTGCTGCTTCCTGTTTAAACTGACTTGTTCAGTCTGGACCACAGTGGACCGGGACCGGGACCGGGACCGGGACCGGGACTCACCTTGACCAGATGCGGTGCGTCCTGCCTGTTGAGGGTGTATTTAGGCAGCTGGTCCCGGTGTGTCACCCACGGGTGTCTGAGGACCTGACCCGCTGTCAGACGCTGGTGGGGGTCGACGTGCAGCATCTTTGACACCAGATCCTGAGGGGTCAAAGGTCACACTGTCACACATTTACAGCTCAGCTGGTGCGCCACAGGAAATAAAATGAGGGAAAGATTATCTGACCTTCGCCTCAGCAGAGACGGACGTCCAGTATCCTCCACTGAGACAGAACTTCCCGCTGCCGATACGAGCCAGGATCTCCTCTGGGGTGTCCTCTGGACCGTTGGCAAAGGGAGTGAACCTGGAGGGGGGTGGGGGGGTCATTTAATAAAACTGTTCCACATTTTTGGAGAATATGAAGCGAACTTTAGTACTTTAAGGAAGAAACGGCAGAGTTCTTTGATTAGATTTCACTTCTACAGCTTACGTCTACTTGATTTTACGGATTAACAGAAGTGTGACGTGTCCACTGACCCGGTCAGCATGGTGTAGAGCAGAACTCCGAGACTCCAGATGTCACAGGCAGCATCGTATCCCTGTTTCTTCAGCACCTGAAGACCGACACACACAAACGTTTCATTGACTGAACGCTCCTGAACGTTTCGGCGCTAAGGGAAGGAGACAAAGACAGTTTCCATGACTTACTTCGGGCGCCACAAAGTTGGCGGTGTAACACGGTGTCATCAGCAGGCCGTTTTCCGCTCTCAACTGTTTGGCGAAGCCGAAGTCGCAGATCCTGATGGACTCGGCGTTCCCACTCTCGTCCACGTACAGGATGTTGCTGGGCTTCAGGTCTCTGTGGACAACCTGTAGACACACTTCGTGTTCAAAAAGATCCGGGAGGTTTCACGAACTTTCATTTGTTCGTCCCGGTCAACGTACCCCCTGAACGTGCAGATACTCCACCGTCTTGGTGATGGTGAACAGAACGGCGCTGGCTTCTCGCTCAGAGAAAAATTTCTGTCGGAGGATTTTGTCGAGCAGCTCGCCGCCTTTCATCAGCTCCGTCACCAGGAAGACTGAACGGCCGTCATCGTACACCTGCCGAGGAGATCACCTGAGTCACTTCCTGTTCTGATGACCTGTTTTTATTATTTATTATTATTGATTCATAATTCTTATGATTGATCATATTTAAGTCCCATTTTTAAACAAACTGATTTCAACTTCTCAGTGTGAATCTTTCTTGATTTTCCTGAATCCTTATTTAACATTAATTAAACTTTATTCAAAGTCTCAGCAGCGAAGAGGAAACTATAAAAACAATCATTAAATCAAATTCTCTTTTGTTCCTGGAACTGATGCAAGAAAAAAAAAAAAAAAAAAAGACAGCAAAAGATGTTTTTGAATTCACTTCAGATTAGAAATGAAACTCCAAATAAATGAATCCGACTGAGTCAAAGGAAACACAGAGCAGAACTGTGGACTTCCACAACAAGACTCTCCTCTGAGAGTGAATCAAACTTTTGTACAGCATCACAAACGTCAAGTCAAAGGTTAAAGGTCACAGCGGCCAGGAATCACGTCACGTTTGGCAGAAAGGTCCACTGGGACTCAAAGCAGAAGATTTAAGTGCTCAGAGGTCAAAGGTCAAGATCAGTGGCCTCATAAAACTCTAAAGATAAAGTTTGAGAGTCAGACTCACGTCCTTCAGGGTGATGATGTTGGGGTGCTGTCCGTATCTCAGCAGGATCTCCACCTCCTCCGTCGGGTCTCTCTTCGCCTTGTTGATGATCTGGTGATGAACGAGCACAAGTGGCGTGTTAAACGGCGTTAAAAGACAGACGTCACGCTGTGTGTGTGTGTTTTTACCTTGACGGCGTACTCCATGCCGGTTCCTTTGTGGATGCAGCGTTTGCAGGTGGAGTAGGACCCGATGCCGATGTCCTCCTTGATTTCGTAGGCGTCTGAGAACTGCGATGTGCTTCGGTGAAGCTGCTGAGAAGAAAACACAAGCAGCTAATTACCGATGATGATGAAGGACCGTTGTTTTGAATCCGACGCTCTGAAATCGTGTGTGTACCTGTACGATGTTGTTGGGGAGTGGTTGAGTTTCCTCCTCAGTGATGGCCACAAAGCTGAATCCTCTGAAGAGCTGGTGGGCGTTGGCGCTGGGAGGGACGCCTGGAGAGTCTGAGCCGGAGACAGAAACAGCTGATGAAACTTGACTTGTATGATATTAGAGAGTGTGAAGAGGAGGAGCGGCGTGTGAGTCTGGTACCTCTGGGTGTTTTGGCCGTGAACTCTGGATCAAAATAGAAAGTGTCGTCAGGTCGTCCTGCAGCCGGTTTGAAAGGAGGATAGATCTCTCTGCGGTACAGTTTCTGAAGCGAGAGGAAGACGACACACAATGAAACACAGTGAACAACAATATGACAAAAGGGAAACTGAACTGTTTTTTTATATCTCAGCTCTGTTTCTGGGAGGAAACTGACATTCCAGTCGATGGTGTTGAAAAATTGATGCCTCTTAATCTCCTCAACTCCGTCTGGTCCGGCTCCTGCAACAAACAACACATGACTTCAGCACGGTGAAGCTCAGGACAGACCAGCAGGGGGCACAGTGACTCTGCCCCAGAGGTTTCTTATGTCACAGAAATCTGAACTTAAGGTAAATAAAACAAAAAAATAAAAAATCTACTTGAATATGATTTATGGATAAGAGACAGTTTTTTTTCTTGCTTTTTTCTTGAATATTTTCATTTAATAAAGGGTTAGGGTTGGTTCGATTATAAAGTTTGGCTGTAAGAGGAAAATGAATTGCTTTGGCTAATTTCTGCTTGTGAAATGTTGAATTATGACATTAAATAGACATGAACAACCTTTATCATTCCTACTAATAATCTTTAAATTTCAAGGAGTAAAGATACTTTATACACAAACAATAGATGCTCCTCCAGGTTACAAAATGTACCACAGTTAATATCCACTATTACTGTTGAATATGTGGCGATAAGACAGTATTTAGAAAATAATCAGAATCAGAAATACTTTTTGAGTATAAAAAGTATAAAATACATCTGAGCCTGATCTGACCTTGACTGTTCAGACTTAACGGATCAGGTGAGGGTGAAACTCTGAAGGCTTCAGTGCCCTGAATGATTCTGACTGTTTAAGTGGCTCATTAGTGCGTCTCTGAAGATGTGGGGAGCCTTCATTGATTCAGCCAGGAAGCAAATGGACTTGGCTGCAGTTCAGAATGATAGAGAGTCTGTTTTTACCTAATCTGTTGGCAGGGTTGCGTTTGAAAAGGTTCCTGAGGAGACTCTGTGCTTCCGAACTCAGGAACTGTGGCATTCCCAGCTTGGCCCTGAGAAAAGACAGAACAGGGTTCGTTGTTTGTGTCTTTAAGTTCAGCCACAGAGTGACCGCAGCGACGTGCTGCTGGTCAACACACAACCAAAATGAAAGTATCAGAAAGACACACACAGGAAACGTCAGCAATCTGCAGAGTCTGCTCAGCATTTTCAGCAGCCAGTGAGTGTGAGAGACAGCAGGAAACAGAAGGGGTTAATATTTCCTCTTGTTTTCTCTCTCCAACAGAAAGACTTTTCCCTCACTGATATAAATGTCTGATTCTCTCATCCCTCCTCTCTGCTCTGTCCATCCTCCTCCTCCTCCTCCTGAGTGCTGCACTTTATCTCCTCTATTATAAATCCAATCCTTCCCTTCCCCCTGGAGGGAGGCGGGCAGCCCCCCGTCCCATCCCCCCACCTCTCTGGTGTACTCAAGCTGTAATAAAAGCCATCGGCTGCTGATTGGATGGGACTTTACAGACAGATGATATGAAGTGTCTTACTTGAGGATCATGGTCATGGTCTCTTTCCGGTCTTTGCCCTGAAACGGCAGCGTTCCCGTTAGCATCTCAAACTAAGAGATAGAAAGAGAGGGAGAGAGGGAGAGGACCACAGTGAGATTTCCTCGCGTCATGCAAGAAAAGTTTGTCAGTCATCCAGTAGCCCCGCCCCCTAACCCCTCCCCTTTCCCTCATGTTGTATTGAAGACTAAACTACAGACTGAGACCAGAAACTCATCAGGAAAATGTTTAGCCTTTCCCATAGACTTCAAGACCTGTCATCTCACCATGAGCACACCATAGGACCACCAGTCAGCGCTGTGTGTGTGTCCCCGCCTGTTGACCACCTCAGGAGCCATGTATTCCACCGTCCCACAGAAGGAGTAGGCTTTGTTCTCGTGGTCTATTGACTCTTTGCTGAGGCCAAAGTCTGAACACAGAAATCAGTGATAAGTGATTTACAGCAACTTGAGCTGGAGCTGAAAACATCGTGTGCACACATATAAAGCTTTGTTAGGTTCCAGAGGCGGGAAAGGTAAAACACACACACACAGAAACACAGTGTAACACACCGGTCAGCTTGATGTGGCCATCCTCATCGAGCAGGATGCTGCAAACACAGACAGAGGGTTGGTATTCTGAAGGAGGGTCGTGTCATTTCGACATGTGTGAGTCTGCTTTACTTACTTCTCAGGCTTGAGGTCTCTGTAAATGATGCCGAGGCCATGGAGGTGATCAAGTGCCAGAGCAAGTTCAGCCAGATAAAATTTCACATCCTCCTCAGTGAACATGACCTACAACACACACACACACACACACCAGCTTTAACTTTAGTGCTGTTGTTCTGATTCTATTGTCAGAGGAGACACAGAAGGACTGTCATACAGCAAATGTCTGATATTTAAAGGTTCTTTCTGCAGCCACAAACCAACAGGAAACTGGGGCTGCAATCAGTTGACTGATTAGTTTTACAACATGGAGTCTCAGGATGTTTGGCAACAGAGAAAAGGTTAGGCCTTTATGTTCCACATAGAAGAGCTCTAAATGTGTCTCATAAAAATTAGCCTCATGATTCAAGAATAGAACAAGCATGAACTTTATTTAACCCGACAGGAAGATCAAGGAAATGCTAATCATCCTGAGGATAAAACAGGCAGAGGAGGAATTCCTGTTTGCAAGGCGGGAGGAGCAATCAAGGAACGGAAACACCAGTGGGTGCTTCCTTGAGGAAAACGAAGGCCTGTCATGTGGACTGTGTGCTCCTGTAGATGTTACCTCCTTAGACAGACGAGTGAAAAGATCTCCTCCTCTGAGAAAGTCCAGGATTAAGTAGAGCTTCCCCTCCGTCTGAAACGCTGCAGGAGAGTTCAGAAAAGATCTGAGGAGTTCGCTCAGCGCCAGCTTTAGTAATGAGTGCTGACTGGCCAGTGAGGAGCTGAAGACTCATCGAGGAAGACCCCTTATCTTACCATAATGCAGCTTGACGATGAAGGGATGGTTGACCTCCACCAGGATGTCTCTCTCCATCTTAGTCCTGACGCGGTCACGCACTGGGAATGAACACAGCGTGGAAAGCTCATAAATCACCAGATAAAAGCGGAAAGCCAGATTTAAACCAGAGAGATGGAAAAAATACACAAGAACGAAAACAGGAAGAAAAAGGGGAAGGAAGAAAAGAAAGAAACAAATAAATAAATCGGAAGTCATAGAGGAAGAGGAGTCAAAAAAAGCTTGTGTTTTTTTCCCCACCAGCAGATGGTGTGAGTTGGGCTGAATGTGTGTGACTCCGTTTGGTCTCATGTTAAAGTGTGAAACTCCATTTTGGGAATCGAAAACTGAGCAAAACTAACTGAAATAAGCTGGAACTCTGCAAACCCTGTATGTGGCCTCTTGTCTGGTTTATGTCATTTATCAAACAGGAAACAGGTTGTGATGACGGATAAGTCACTGACTGTCCCAATGCATTCTGGGTCAAACCTACTTTCTTTATGTTCATGAGTGTGGCTCAAAGGTGAAAGGTGGAACATTCAACACATTCAGCTTGTTGCAGCGTTACCTTTGAGTGTGGCTTTCTTCAGGACCTTCATGGCATAAAGCTGACCAGCATCAGGCCCCGTGATCTTCCTCACCAGGAACACCTACACACACACGCACACGCACAAACAGCCCAAGCAGGAAGTTAATTCATTCATAAATATGATGGTATGGAGCCAGAGTGTGAAGGGCCCTCATCCTTCTGTCTCCATGGCAACGGGCTCTCAAACACTCACACAAGCCGATCTGAGTGTAAACTAAGCCCACACTTACACACACTTAAGGTCCACTCATACACAAACAGGTTCAGACACACACACACACACACACACACACTCTCTCTCTCTCTCAGACAGAGGTACCTTGCCAAAGGAGCCTTGTCCGAGGACTTTACGCAGCTCAAACTGTCGGGGGTCGGCCTTCTCTGATCCCTCCTTCACATGGTGTGTGATACTGATCTCCTTAATTGGCACATCCTCCTTTAACACAAACAAGTAAACACACAGTTTTCAATTTTTCTGTGACCACATCAACCTGGTGGAGCTTCAAGAATGACCAAAGAAAATACACTGCAAATACACAACAGTATGTAGAGGGGCATCTACATATTTACAGCAACATAACAAGAAAACAAAGTGCTTCTCTTTTTAATTTACAAGGAAGTTTTCCAGATGCAGAAACGACAAAGAAATTTGCACACACAAATTCGATCAACCAGGGACAGGGCATTCTGGGAAATGTAGTGCACTACAACATGGTCGATCAGTGAGTGGAATTTTCCCTCCTGACCAAAAGTCTTCACACACACACAGAAGCAGGACAGTTGTCATGGAGCCACCCCCGATACCTGCTTCCTGCTGTAGCTGAGTGACTAATGACACCATACTGTGTGTGTCTGTGTGTGCGTGCATGTGTGCGTAACCCCTTCAATCATGAATGCTTTCTGAATCTTCCTTTTGATGCTGCTTGATGATGCAATAACCACGCAGGTAAACAGGTAAACATCTATGCTTGCCACCTTTCAACGTCCTCTCTGTTTCCCATCATCCTTCTCTCTCCACTTCCTCCTACCTGTAGCTCCCAGGTGTTGGCTGCTGGGTGCCCCAGTGCATTGTGGGTCATGTAGTCTCGACCGTGGTTGAGCTTCTGTGGCGCTAACATACTCCTGTGCATCGACGGTGAGGCGACAGGCTGGAGCTGGCGCTGGCTTCTGCCTGTCCCTCACACTTGTTCCTCTCTCTCTCCCTCCCTCCCTCATTTCCTCCCCGTTCCCTCCCACTTTTGCTATCTTTATTTGAACTGTTCTCAGCTCTCCTCTTTCCTACTCTGTCTCTTCTCGGCCATGGAGAGAGCTGCAGCCAGATGTGCAGGAGAGTTGAGGAGGAAATATTCAGACACTTGTTTCATGACTGTTGTGCTTTGTGTTGAGGTTAGTTTATTTTAACGGTCTTATCCTCCCAATAAATGTTTTAAAGTCTCACTCTTAGTTTTAAGTGCAGAGGTAGAAGTAGAAAACATCTAACATCTAAATACAGTTGATCAGATCAGTTATTACACATGATGTCAACCTGGATTATTAGAGCGTATTCTCACTTTTGTTAATGAAGAAAAACAAGTGATTTGATATCACAGTGATTTTCATTATTGATTGATTGGATGTTTATTTGTTTGATTTATCTCAAACAATCTCCAGCTCCACTCTCAGACAAACAAGTGCACAAAAACACACAATTTACACTGCATGTCAAAGTGGGGATCATCACAGCAGCGTATGTAAATGAGACGCCTCTGAACGCAGCTTAGCGCTGCCAACAGCTGATAAATGAACAAAACCGGGGTTCAGGTCTGCTGCGAAAATAGATGGAGAAATGTTTGTAAAGCTGCAGAGTTTAAAATTGTTGACATTTCAAATGTGTGTGTCTGTGTTTCTGTGAGTCAGAACACAGATGGAGGATCAGAGCTGAAGCGACAGGATGCTCATGTAGCACCTCTTAATCACAGGATTAAAACTGCAAACCCTGCACCTGTGCTCTGAACACACACACAAAGTGACAGATACACACACAAACACACTTTACCTGTGCTTTTTTCAACCTATTGCTCCTGTTTATTCATTGTGTGATACCAAAAACGCACAAACAGACAACAGACGCACAAACTCATGCAGCATCTGCTTGACTCCTCCTCTGACTTATTAAAGTGTATTTTGGTCGCACACTCACATGTACAGAGGTCCACATACACAAAGAGACTTCAGACCAGCAGCAATCATATTAACCATATCATCATCACTGAGCCTCAATAACACAGATCAGTAAGGTCCCTTTAGCAGCTGATCTGGAGCTTTCGATCATCAGATTCATTAGTAGACGCAGCTCACTAGAGACTGAGACCATAAACTCATCATTAAACTGTTTACTGAGCTAACAAATCAGGGAGAAGTATGGACATTTTCCCATTGACTTCAAGTGGTGTCGCCTCCTGATGGTCTTTAGATAGAATGAAGGTTTCAGGCCTTTCAGCTTTGGCTTCTCTTATTTCCTCTTCCTGTTGTCATAAAGACCAAAATAATAAATCAGTTTAATTCAGATTGTTTGCCAAGTCCATTTGATAGTCAGATCAAAATGGCCCCCGCAGCTACTGAAGTCTGAAAAAACCCTCCGGCCTGTCGCCGATCAACCAGGAATCAGTCCACCATGCTGACTGAAAAATCCAGATCCTGATGGTTCTCGGTCTGCAGGCTGATGTTTTTGGGGAATATTGGAAACGTTAACAGGCAGGTGGAGCAGAAATGGAAGAGTCAGGCTGCTGCTAAATAAATGATGAGGTGCATTTGTTTTGTCAAATAGGACCATTGTGTTCTCGCTCAAAGCCAAAAAGCAAAAAGCTAAAAGTTGATGTCAAATGGTCTTCAGGAGCTCTGAGTGTCTTTGGTCTGGTATAAAAATCTAGTTATAAATCCTTTCTAAGTGCTTGAGTTTCAGGAAACTGGACTTCTTCCAGGTCCTGGAAGACATTTCACCGTCATCTAAAAAGGTCTGAGGAAAACGTCCAAGGTGACAACAGTCGTTAGAACAGAAGACTTCTGAATGAAGGAGAAACCTAAAAAAAGTCCAGGCGACGTTGACCTGGAGGACTGAGGACCTACAGATGTCCTTGTTGAGAGGTCCCCTGTGGTCTGCAGCTTCAGTCAGTCTCTTCCTCTTTTTAAAAAAACATGGAAACACTCCCCCGGATGTCTACGGCAACATGTGGAGTCACTAAATAACCCCTCAGACACGTTATCAGCAACACAGCGCTGCTCCACTTCACACCGTCCGTCCAGCATCAGGCCTAATTAAAGAGCTCCCATCAGCCTGATGTTATTACACAACAACAGGCCTCCCTCAGACACAGTGCAGCTGTCAGTTGGATTAAATTAAACTCAACTCTGTAAAAATCAACACGAGTCAGGTGTGTGTGATTTTAAATGTCTAACAGCTGCAGAAGGTGGAGACACAAGGCGGTGGAGATAAGAGAATGATGATGCTCACCGATTCTCACCCACTGTGAGCTTTGGCTCGTTGGGGGTTAACATGGGCTGATGTTCTTGAGGGTGAGGTCAAAGGTCAGGCTGCACAGCATACAAATTAAAATTTGTGGTGATTACAGTTGGTTGATGTGACACTTCCTATTTTGGATCAAATGTCGAGCTGATGTCAGGACACGTCAGTGTTACACAGGATGAGGGTGGCGGTGACACAACCCCCCTCAGACTGAACGTTTTTGTGTTGTGTTCTGTCTGAATCAGGTCAGAAACACTTATTTAAACCGGTTGTTTTATATTCTTTTTGGACACGTCTACAGTTCATGTTTTACAATTTACTTTCAGTTCCTGTCTTCCGTCTCACTTTGCTTCGATTTTGAAAAAGTTGAAAAAGCGGTTTGTTATTTCAGACAGTCTTTCCGACTGAGCCCACGACACGTGTTAGTGTTAGCGTGTTAGCCTGAACCTGTCCATGACCCGACCACCTGCTGAGGTGTTTAGGGTTTGTCCCACAGAGCTGCAGACAGTTAGTGACTCTATTTAAGGTCTGAGTGCTCCACTCCCTCTGCCTGCATGTCCAGAGGGACTTCAGTGGAATAAAACCCACTTCACCTAAAAACTGTGGCACACAGACATCTTCAAGTGCGATGACCTGATCTTTGTAGCCAACACACACATGGGCTGAGAACACTCGGGACTACTCACAGCCGTACGGGGGTGTGCTGGTCCACAGCAGCCTGAAACCGGCTGATACCAGTGGCTGCCATCGAACGTCTGGGTTGGCTGTCGGTGGCTGGCCAACAGCAGAAAGCGTCGAAGCGACTTCAGCCGACACCTCAGCGCCCGGACGAGGCCGCCAACGCCGTACACACATGGCGGCTTGGCCTCGGCCTGACAGTGTGTCATCACTGAGACTGAACTGAGACGACTGAAGGCAGCGAATGACTCCAGGCAAACAAGTGCATTTGTGAGTCAGTGTGAGGGGATACCCAGAGGAAGAGGAGGGGAGGAATGGGGCAGGAGGGGCAGGAAGAGGGGGCAGATCCAAATTAGGATGGGAAGAGGGATCCCCCCTCTGTCTGCTAACATACAGCTGTAACCTTCAACTCAGTGTTTCCATCAGGTGTCCTGGAGATCCCCGTCTACACAACTCTGACCAATGACCGAACACCACGATGGTACACACACACACACACACACACACCACGGCAGAAAAAAAAAAGAAAAAAGAAATGTTTTTACTTAACTACTGATCAGTTCTTCATATTTGTCACTTTTCTTTGTCTTATGTGACAAAACACATAAATAAAAAGTGAAAATTTTGAATATTACAATTTTGAAGAAATATTAATTATGAGTGAAGATTTTTTTTTCTGCAGTAATATGTAACAATAGGACAACAATTAACTGCCTTAAATGTTAAAGTTACCATTTTTACATTCATGTGAAATGTCAAATGGGCATATATTGGAATGATATCGTTAATTAATGATTTACAGGAATCACTCCACCTGACCTCTGACTTTGTTGTGTAAAATGTGATAAATGTGAAAAAGAGAAGATGGCAAAAAGGTGACGCACACAAAATACAAAACAAATCAATAACCCCCAAAACTCACACAGACACACACAGTCCACATCCGAAATCCTCCAGCTGTCACAGCACCCACAACCAATACACAAACACAATGTACACAATGCTAGTGTGGAGCGCCAGCAGGATTTCTTGGATTACCTCCACCTGTTGACGCCTGAGTGCGGACTGGTTTCCACACACACCAGGAGGAGGCGGCAAACTGGGCCAGAAGCAAACATCACCTTAAGCTTGACTCGGGTTTGTGTCTGTTACCTTTAGATTTACTGACGTTTCTGATTTCAAACATCATGTGTTGCTACACAGATTTGGAAAACTGTGAGACAGACAGGTGGGGGAGAGGATTTAATTTTTACAGTATATTTGGAAATATGATTGATATACTTCTATTATGAATGATCATTATAGTATATGTTATATTTGAACCCTAACCTGAAAACAAGTTTCTCTGTGCACTGATATCTAACAGAGCATATGGCTGTGCACGAGTTTACCACAATAATGGAGAGCAAGTGTCAGAGTGTGAAAGTGTGTGTGAGACAGAGAGAGAGGAAATGAGTGAAAAGTGATGCCACATTTCCAGCATCCCTTACATATCCCTTATTAACTCTGCTAATAAAAATAGACACAAGTGGGACTTCAGTAATAACTTCAACCAGATTGTTCTGATGTATTTTTACCTTGTGTGTGTGTGTGTGTGTGTGCGCGCTCTCCATGACCCTGAATCTTATTTCCTTGTAATGATGTGTATGATGGAGATATCCTGATGTTACCTGCCTGTCCTAAACAGACTGATTAAAGAAAACTTTTTTAGTTTTAATTAGAGAAAACTGAATGTGTGCGATTTTGAATCACAGGAAGAAGAGTCTCTGTGATCACTGTTTCCCTGAACACACAGCTGAAACTATGGTGGGTCGGGACGTTACATTAAAAGCTTTAAATATGAAAATGAATTTGTCACAAAACTTTGATGTGAAGCTCAGTGAGTCAGAGCACCCACTAAATGGCTCCCTTTAATGTAAATGTATATGTCAGTGTGTGTAAAGCTTCACCATGGCAGTAGCGGCTGTGGTTTGAGTGAGTGGGATTCCATTCCAGACAATCTGTACCCCCTAAGCCTGTTACGCAATCAAATTAACAGGCCGGGTGGACAACACACACACACACAGGCGTAGGATTTGTCAGGTTGGAGGTATAAAGTGCATTTCCGCTGGCCTTGCCTGAGGCTCGAATAACACACTACGAGCTAAAAGAAGCTAACACAGCCAACTGAGCTAACAGATCAGACAGCTGCTTCAGCAGTGTTTTTATGGGAATATTTTGAATGTGGTTGCAGATTGTCAGGGAGACACTCTTCAGAGTCAACACTCTTGTTCCTTTTAATATTTACAACCCTAAAATGTCTCATCAGTTTCCCTGCAGGCTGCTGCACGTTCAAGTGGGAAGCGTCCGACCTGATATCTGATGTAATAACCTGCAAACAGACATCAGTCACCAGCTCTGACGCACAATTCAATTTTCAATTCAAGTTTCAAATAGTGAACATGAGAAGGAAAACAATAGAGCAACTTGCACCTAAAAATTGGTGGATAAGGAATAATCAACAATGATGATGAGGGCATTACAATCCTCACAACATAAACGCCACATTTCAACCATGCTTTTTTTTTTTTCCTCCGCTTTGGTTACATCATCTTATTTAACGGCGCCCAACCGGAGAATCAGCTCCTTACATTCTCATAATGGATGAAGACAGTCATCAGTCTGTGATTTATTTTCTGCTCTATTAGAACAGACAGTCCGAGGCATCGCAGTACATTTAGGAGATGATTTTTAAAATGCATGATTATGAATGCTCACTGCTTTGGTTTGGAATGAACTATTCTGTTTTTCCAACATTTATCATTCAAATCTACCATAACATTTGAATTTAAAAAAGACATTTTTCAATAATTACAGTATATTTGAGTCATACTTGTTTGACCTGTTTTAATCCAGTAAGGTTTCAAACATCCTCATATATTGTAAATGATGCTCAAAGAGAAGAAGACAGCTCCACCTACAGAAAGTCAAACTGAACGGACACTCCAGAGGACGGAAGGAACTCTTAGATTGGCAGGTGACTTCTGTATAAACATCAATAGAATCCAAGGATATAGATTTATTTTTCCAGGAGTGGGGAGGATGGACTTTTGAATATGACACTAAATGTATCAGGAAGATTTCACCTGAAAGAGGGAGAAGATGAAGGAGGGGGAGCGATGAAAGGATCTGCTTTTCAGCAAAGGTTGAACTTTATAGAGGAGAGAGAGAGAGAGAGCGCATTAAGTATACATGAAGAGAAGCAAAAAAAAAAGGGGGGGGGGGGGGGGGGGGGCTCATCATTAATTCAGGAGCTGACAAGACAAGATCTTCAATCACTGTTCTGCACAAACACACAGACGCACAAAGACACACACAGTCTCAGTTGCAGCAGATGGAGTGTGTGTCCTTTTCTTCACTCTGCTGTTAACTGATCTACCAAAGAAGAGAGAGAGAGGTAACGAGACCAAAGGGATTAAGGGACGGAGAGAGAAGTCACACTGTATTGAAGTTTATGGGGAAATGTCCCAATATCCCATCCAATCAGGAAAGAGTACAGAGCAGGTCAGCTCCACCCTCTCCTCCCTAATATGGTTTGCACTGATTTAAGAAAACTTGATGGCCGACACACAAATGAAATAAAGACTTTAAAACAGCAGCTCACAGACTGACTGCAGCATCACTTCTCCACCTGTTCCAGGTAAACAATGACCTGAACATCAGGATAACGACGACGTGTTGCCACCACTGCAGCCGTCCGTCTGGTGTTTCTGGGAGCTTGTGATGAAACTGTGTGTTTCCATCCACCAACTGATTCATGTCTTATCAGTCAGGGGGCGAGAGACATCGGCTAACACAGAGAGTGAGAGAGAGGAAAGAGGGGAGGTGGTGGGGGCATGGTTCTGAGTTAAGTTGGGAAAAACTTTGTCACCATGCCAACCAGGTTACCATGGTAGTCTGTGCATAACACGCACACGCCTAAAGTGTTGGACAGTACATCCCCTGTCTGTTTGCTCCTTTCCAACTTCCTGTCATTCTCTACCTCGCTCTACTTTCCTCCCTCCTTCCCTCATTAGAGGAAATCAAAGCTCCTCATCTGATGCCAATCGAGTCTCTGTGATCAGGACGAGGGAGCCTCTTAATTACCTCTCACTCAGCAGCCATCGCTGCTCTACAGGGGAAACCAATGAACCCATCACAGTCACTGCTGCAGACTCACAACTTAGCCCAGGCTACACAAACAACACATTCAGTCTTTCCAGTAACAGAAATGTGAATGTCCTTCACCTCGGATGGACACTTGATCATTCACGGGGCTTAAAAAAAAATAAAAAAAAATAAATCTGCACTGGTTTCTAGGTCACCATATCTATGGAGAACAGTTTGTCTCCTTTTACATCTGAATAGATTTAGCCAATTGTGTGATTGCATGCTGTGCAGAAAAACCTTTGCATTTCACTGCAGTATTTAACTCTATTTTAATTACAGTTTGATTTAAAAAAAAATGCTGAATTAGCAGCAGCTATAAACCCTTTGTGCAACATACCAGTTCCATATTTTGGCTGAAACTGTACAATACTAAACCTCACTGTCCTTGTTAAATAAACTGAACTAAATAAACGTGAAGATCAGGTGTAGCCTCCAGCTGTGTCTTTGGCTCCATGGCAGCTTTCTGTTTACACCACCCAGAGCATGATGGGAGCTCTGATGGCAGGCGCACAATTTAGAAATGAGAAAAAGTCTGAAACCACAGCCCTGTGGTGCAGTAACACTCTGCAGGACACTCCTCTGAATAAATAACATTCGATTCTGCTGACACCTTAAAAATATCCTCCTTATCCCTCCTTATTTTAAAGTTTGTCTGACTTTTAATTTAAACTTATTAATTTGTTTCCTGTAGGGTTTTATTCTATGATTGTTTTTCTGATCGTTTTCCTTTTAATATCTTAAATATTTATCTTGTTCTTATCTGATTTGTTCTCTTCTAAACATTTCCTCTTTCAGCATTTTCTTATTGTATCAACTATTGTTTTATTTTCTTTAGTGTTCTCATACCATTATCTTCATTCATTCATTCATGCATTCATTTGATTATTTATTATTTGAGCCAATAAATTGTCCCTTGGTTCAAATGTAGGTAGCCCCTCTGAACAAACAAATAAAACGTGTGCATGGAGGACCAAAGAGCAGTCTTGATCAGGATCTGGTTCGGGTTCTGGGTCTGTGACGCTCAGGGAAACCTGGTTCCTGAACATTTTTAGCAGCTCAACGTTCAAACTCCTGTTTCTGGGTCACCTGCTTTAAACTGACACACTAACAACAAGCTGAAGGGTTTTCACTTTGTTGCCAAAGCAAAGTAGCATGTCAGCTCACAACACAACAACACACACTAGAGACACAACAGAAACACTACTAGTACTACACAACTCTTTCACGATGAAAACAGTCTTTGCAAATCACAACCAATAAAAAGCACAGGCAGCCAAAGAAAATCTATATTGACAGTGTGCGTGTTTGTGTGTGTACCTGGAATTGCGTGTTCCTAACGTGAAACAGAAGCGTCTTCATTGTGAGTCCTCTCCTGTCACAGTGCTGCTCAGACTGATTAAGTAACGAACTTGTTACAGAAAACAGAGCAGAGGGGAGCAGGCGCACGCACACACACACACACAAACACACACACACACTCAGGAAAGCCCTCCAGCTGTTCATCATGTAGATTAAACATGTCCTGTCATTGTTTCCCTGGCAACAACATCTGTCCTAGGACAGCCACACACACACACACACACACGTGTAATATCAATGCAGGGATGATCAGGAAGACTGAACACAATAAACTTTAAATCATCTACTTCTTTTTTGTTTGTTTTTCTGTGATGTTTAATTTAATAAGAGAGTGAAGAGTCCACGAGTGAGAACACTGTGATTTCCCACAGGTCTCTCAATGCATCATTTATCTAATCAACACAACACGCCTGAAAGATGTGCCAGACATGACACAGTCAGCAACTGAGCAAATATCTGCTAAATCCTTGGAGAGAGGAGAGGACAGGAAACAAGGAGGTGACAGAAGAGGAAACGAGGAGAGAAGACAAAGTTAGGAGACAGGAAAAGGAAAGTAGAGGAGAAGTGGGAAAGGAGGAAACAATCAAAAGGAAAATAAAGTTGAAGAGGACAAAGATGATAAAAAGGTCCAAAATAAATCAGAGGGACGGTAAATAACGGGACATTAAAGAAGATTCCTTCGCACACAGAGATGAAGGAGGATGAGGAGGACGAGGAAGGCGTGGAAATGAGACGCCTGTTTAAATCTCTGTGAGAAATTCCAGCTCAGATCTCTCCTACAGCTTGATACTGGGGATCTCACTCCTCCTCACTCCTCCTCCTCTTCATCATCATTAATATCTGTCACAACAGGATGCCAACTTTACGCAAACCAAACAAGCTAATCAATTCAACAATGACTCCACTGGTAGTGAACAAAAGTCACACTGTGTTGAAGTCTATGGGAAAATGTCCCTGTGTGTGTGTGGGTGGGTGGGGGCTGCTCTGTGATTGGTCTGTTCCTGGAGAGAGCGCTGCGTTCAGGAAAACCGGCGCCGGGTTACACAGATTACATCATCAACCCATGACCTCACAATGGCAATACCCACAATGCCTTGTCCATAGTCTCTCACTCACACACACACACACACACACACACACACACACACACACACACACACCGAAACTAAAGTGGGAGGACACAAAAATCTTCCTTCCTCATCCTTTCACTTGCTTAATACGTGCCGCTTTCGCTAATAGACACAACACAACACACAAACAGAAACACACACTTTCCCTCCCCCGCTTTATGTCTCTCCCTATCAATCAATGTTTCCTCTCTCTCTCTCTCCAATTCCATCAATATGCACTCAAGTCAGAGTGGGTGGGGCGGAGGTTTCCATTTTAGGCATTTTGGCCTGAGCACACATACTTCCTCCCTCACACAAACACACACACCACAAATGCATACAAATATCCTATGACGAACCCAAACACTAAAATAGCTATTTTTATAAAAGGACAAGCCAAATGTTCCAAACTGGGAACATTTATTTTCCTGACCTTTTGTTTGTCTGAGCGGCAACAAACACACGCACACACACACTCAGAATAACAGAGTCTACCACTTCTTGTTCGGGAGTCAGAGGTTGTGAACGTTTAAACCATAAGTTTACGAGTTGTTTCCAAGGAATGTCTCATCTATCTGGTCACTCCCACAAACACACTAACAAAGCTCACAGTAGCACTCACTCTCTCTCACACACACACACACACACCTGAGCACGCTGAATAAGAGAGTATAGTGCCATGTGTTTGTGTGTGTGGGCGTTTAAAAGACACCAGAGAAAGTCAGCCCAGATGGCCAGAGAAGATTAAACACCATCTGCCAACAAAAACTACACACACATAGACACACAGGAAGTTGTGTAATGATTTATGAAAACTGAGAAATGACTTCTCTAATAAGGAAATTCATGACATTTTTAGCATTAGTGATAAAGACCTTTATCTGATGAATCATAAATAATTCAGTTTTCCTTTCGTGATCCGTCAAAGAGGGTGAAGGCAGGAAATGAGGGTCTGCATGTGGCGTCACACTTCATCTGTGTGTTTGTGTGTGTGTGTGTGTGTGTGTGTGTGTGTGTGTGTGTGTGTATCTGCCACCACTGACAGTACATCACATTAGCCTGCTGCAGCTAGCACATGCTGACATCCAGCCTTCAACATAGTGGGTTTGACTGGTTTGGTCTGGCAAACTGAACCTCTTCAGGTTTTGCAGTCTTTAAAATGTCCACGTTATGTTTTAGTCACTTTGGCAGGGAAAAACTTTTTCTACCAGACCAAAAAATGTTGACAATGCAGTCAAAAATGTGGCTTTAACTTTCATCCCTGAGGTCCAGGAAACACCCCTCCGACAGTTTTCACAATGTTGCGTTCACAAGGGGGGAAATCGTGTTTTGTGAGGTTGCTGTGACCTTGACCTTTGACCTTAATCCTCAAAACCCTTAAGTGAAGTATCCATTCATTTTGAAAAATGCCACAAAGCAGTTAAACTAAGTGTGTTTGGAAGAGTGAGATGGACAAATGAGTCTGAAATGATGACCTGTTTGTCAACAATAAAACTTTAGGACCAAACCAATCAATTATTAATTGACTGACTGAAAGTGTCTTCAAAACGTCTCTTCCTTAAGAGAGCTGGGCCTGATTCACCGGCACAAAAAATGAAAAGGGTTAAGAGGGTCAGTGTCTCCCACAGTGAATCAGTGACCTCATCCTGGGCCAAAACATGATACTGTGTGTGTCTCACACACACACACACACACACACACACACACACACACACACAAAGCAGATGGCAGCAGATGTTAGTTGGTCCCTCAGAGAGCAGTGATGTTCCTAACACACTGTCTGGAAAACATTTTCTGTCTCGCTGGAGGCACCAATGGGTGAGTGTGTGTGTGTGTGTTGTACATTACTGACTCAACATTGAGCAGTGTCAGTATAAAGTGAATGTGTTGCCACTTGTATTTGTATATGAACTGGTGTAATCAAAGGTTTTTTGTTTTTTTCATCCCTTTGTGTTTTTCTTTATAAAGTTTTCATTAAAAAAAGGACGGAACAAGAGAAAATGAGCACATTGAATCTTTCTTAATTTAATAGATAAGGTAGTGAGGAGGACTTGATGACCTCAACAGCCAACCTGCTATTTATTTGATTGGGATGTATTACAGAAGGAAGGGAGAGACCCTTCTGTGTGTTTGAATGTTCTCCCTGTCTGTGTGGGTCCAAAGACGACATGTCTGGGTTCATTGGCGACTAAACTCTCCGTAGGTCTGAGTGGTTGTTGGTCTCTGTCTGGAGACCTGTCCAGGTGACCCCGCCCTCACCCAGAGTGAGCTGGGATTGGCTCCAGAACCCCCCATGACCCGGAAACAGATCAGAGGTAGAAGATGGATGAATGAATAAACAAAAATAAATAAATAAATAAATAAATCACAGAAGAATTATTCGTGTACTCAATGACAAGTTGTTTGGAACAGAAGTGCAGCGTCCTTAGTGCAGGTCCAGTTTCCTGAAGATTTAATATCAATGAGGAGCCTCACAAGTGTAGATACGTGACAGAGAGAGAAGACTGCTTCATTGCCCCCATTTAACCTGAACACACATTTACACACAGACACACACGCACAGTCAGTGGAACAGTCTTGATTCACTCATTAACAGCTTTATAACATATTCATCCTCACATCCTTGCAACATTCACACAGTTTTCACATCTACCGTCTTACCTCAGAGGGTGTGTGTGTGTGTTGCAGACTCTGGAGGGTGAGGTAATGAGTGCTGAGCTCTTCTCAGACAGTCGATCTATAAGCCATCTCCGCTACATTTAAAAATCAATGTGCACAGCTGCCCTACCGCCGCCACAGCACTCACACACTCTCTGACATAATGTGTTCCCTGGCCCTTTATTCCCCAACTTAGACCATCACACCTGGATGCCAAATCCCGATCAGCCAACTCACTTCAGAAATGCTTTTAGTCCTCACTATGTAGAATGGGCAGACACACACACCTTGAGTAAGAGTCCAGAAAGTCACAAGTGAACAGATCAAAAGGGTCTAGAGAGAGCAGTTCAGAGTCTGGAGGCCAACGAGTTCACAAAGTATTTAGTGAAGACTCTAAAGTCCAGAGTGCTGGACTCTCTCACTGTGATCCTGACAAAGCTGTTGTGTTGTTGCTGATGAATTTGTACCAGACAGGGAAGCATCTCATTATATCCTTCTCTCCACCTCAACTGTCATATATGGATGCTAATTTACCATCAGATAGACCATTATTTATAATATAACATTATTTCATTAGAACTGACTCTGCCTCATCAACTAAACAAAAACAGAAAACAGTCCAGAGACGAGCTCTGTGTTAAGGGACAGTGTGATGCAGGCTGTGATGAACGTTCAAATGTAAAGTGACTTTGTTGGCAGCCAGAGCAGAGAAGACCGACAACTTTCAGTGCATGCAAGCTGAATACTCATTACATTTCTTGTTAATGAAGAATGGTTTCATTTTGGTAATAGTCTGAGTTTGTATCTTTTGCTGTGGCTCATTTTTGTGGTGTTGTTTTTGACAGAATAAAACCAATACAACCTAACAGAGCAGGAAAATGGGACACCTCCTAAGGAGCTGCTCAAACTCTGTGTGCAGAAAAGACATTGTTGCTACATTTAGCACCAACAGAGAAATGATGCAACCTGTTTGGTAACAGCTGTTGTGTTGACATGATATGTCAGAGGGAGTGTGTAACTGCACAACTGCTAATGTCAGATCACAAAACCTCACCAAAGAAGACTTTTCTTAAATGTTGTTTTTGACTGATTAAAATAAAACAAAGACCCAGAGGCAAAGTCTCTACTGTAAATTGCTTTCTACTTTTGTATGGTGAGTTTGCTGCCACAGCTAAATGAAACATGTGCCTTTCATACTGAAGAACAGCCAGACGTGGGCCAAGGATCCAAACACACACTGGACCAGAAGAAACACAGGCATGTGGCCCAGGTATGGGCTTTCATCAAATTAGAAAAAGCCTTTAAATGTTGAAGAGAGTGTTCAAAATTTTCTCTATAAATCCCATTAGAGCTGAAACATTTAGTTGATCAATCAATTACACCATTGATAGACACTTAATTAATAATGAAAACATTCATCTCCTCTCTTTTGCATGCTCCTCTGCTGGGTCTGATGTCCATAAACACAAACTTCGCTTTACAGTTTTTCCAAAAAGAGTGGCATAAAAACAAGGTTCTAATTTGCATCTAAAACTGGGACAGGAGTGAATGATGCAGTAGAGTGTGATGGAGGAGGGAGGTGGGTTTACATTAAGAGTAAAGAAAACATCTAACCCAGATATATGTGCAGAAATATGAACGTCACAAATAAGTGATGATATCGAGCAGCGGAGGATCTGAGAGATGACTCATGACTTTAATAGTGAGCTTCACTTTCATACCAACAATTATCCTGCAGGAGTAGGCGGCCGCTCTCTCAAACAGTGGATGAATTATATACCAGCAAAACTCCAGTTTGTGTGACGAATGAAAATTAAAAAAAAAAAACAACAAAAAAACAAAAATGCGTGCACACATGCACGTGCAAGGTCGCACACGCGTCAATGTACAAATGACCCGAAAGGCTGTTTACTTATCAATAACATGCATTCAAACCCATGAGAGCGTATTGCACAAACACAGCTGCTGTCAGTGTGGTCCACCGTGTTTACAACTGAAGCCCACTGATGTCAGACGCTAACACAAACATCCAAGCACAATCTGGAGTCTGCTGTGTGAGTGATGGACTTACAGCGCAGGCAGGCATGGAGTCGTCTTCACCCACCGAATCCTCGGGGTCGTGATGAGCGTCCTGTAATCACACACAGACACACACATTAACACACAACGGTGACATGGTGGCTCATTTCATCAGTGACGACAGTGTCCATTTTATTAGGTACACCTTCAGAGTCGAAGGAAACACCAGCCGCTCTCTGATGATCAAACAGTGAAAGAGGTGTAATCTCTCTTATCTGCAGCACTGAGGTCTGTGGTGCTTGTTAGACTGAAGACCCCATTTAGGATTAGTTTGGATTTGTCAAAACTAAAAAAACTACACTTGATTTATAATTTTTCCATTATTTTTTTTAATCTGATGTATTCCTGTGCTTCCCCGTCAATCTGATCCACTCTGATGGAACACAAATTTCAGTTTTCAGGTTTTAATGCCAGTTTAATATTCCATCTATGAGTTGTGAAGTTGTGCTGCAGGTCATATCGATAAATAAGTAGTAAATTATACCACTGGGATGTTGACACTTGATTTTTTCAAAAGGCCGTATATCCAACCTGGACAGACTAATGAAACCTCTGACTGATTTTTATTACATATAATTATCACATGATATAGTATCTTCATCATTATTTTGCCTTTATTGCAGTGACAGGAAATTAAAGGGGTGGTAGGATTCAAACTCAGGATACTTCGTTCAGGAGTAAACACCATGTGAGCCACCGTGGTGCTTTGAGCAGTGATTTATCAGGGATCTTCACCTAAAACAAACCTTTACCGTTGTATCACCATGTCATAAAATGGTTAGTTGTTTAATTTACTGTGGTTTATTGGCAGCTATGATTCAGTAAACACTCCCACAGGTTGTATCAGAACGTCGGGATGAACAGAGAAAACGGTGGCTCAGGTCTTCGGCATGATTGTTCCCTCAGCAGGAGCAATAAAGCTGTTCTGGGGCTTAACGGTGAAATCAGTTAAGAACAGGCAGCTGGAGAGATTCTCAAACAGGACTCAGCATTTCATGGACAGCATCTTAAATCTGAAACCTCAAGGGGGCGGGGGGACTGGATTCCCTTTTAATTAAGCCTGAGGAACATCAGAGCATAAGCGTCTCTAATGAAATCGAAGGGGGGTGTAATTCCCACTCTTCAGACAATCTCTTTCCTTCGCCATTTGTTTGTCATTAATATGGTCTGTGTGATTATAAAGATGATGTGAGAATCTAAGATCATTTGGATGGAAATAACAGCCAGCAGCAGTTTCACTGCAGTATATAGATTAAATAGTCCAGTTGTCATCTGCAGATCAGGTCAGTACACACAATCATTTTTTTCCATCAATGACCAGGCTGCCTCACAAAAAGCCTTTGTTTTGATTTAATGCTGCCAAACATTCAGAGGTGAAGCAAGCCGCTCAATGAGTAGGCGTCTTATTTTGAAAGCTTCTCATCATCATCTCCCTGCAGCTCACTGTGACGGAGGAATCAAAGCGGAGTCCAAATGAAAGGACATGCCGGAGAGAATGTTCAGCAGGTTTACCAGCGAAGATGAAACCAAATCTCCAAACTACCTCTAACTTGGCTGCCGGTCGGCCAAAACAACAGATACAAATGAGCGTTACATAAGGAATATTATCAGTCTGCTCTCCTGCTGGAACAACAGCTGTGATTCAGACACTGATAGCACTGATACTACTGCCCAACAAAAACAATAACCACAATAAAAGGAGATTTTGGTGATTATTTACTGCTGGGAGGAAGTCTGAAATCAGCCCAGTGGGGCAGGATGGCTGATGATGAAAAGAGGATAAAGCGTGAAGCGATAGAAGGTGACAGAGAGGACGAAGGAAAAGCTCTGGTTTCAGACTGAAGTGAAGGACAGCAGGCACAGTGTAGCTTCTCCCTAATGCAGAGGGATTTAAAAGTCTGACAGGAAAAGGACAAAGAAGGACAAAAAGGGACCACCCCACAGCCAAAAGTGATGAGAGAGAGCCCCATGCATTCACTTTTACTTAACCCTTCTGTCCAAATGGGATAATCACTCAAGATTTCATAGTTTGTATTTGTTAACATTTTAACATTACCAGTACGGCCAGCAGCCCCTGTTGATAAACAGTCAACCATCAGTGAGAAATCTGCTCAGAGTGAATTAGACTTCTGACTCTACTTAAGAAGTTGGAGTGAGGTGCAGCAGCGGCCCTCAGGGTTCTGTAATATCGTAATTACAATGGTTTAAAATTAGAATAACAGACTTCCTGGTGTCAACATGAGATGCAGAAACACCTGGTATTAATCTGCATTATTGTTACATTGAGTCTGCCGGCACTGTGATCGGATATCTGGATGTGATAGATATGCAGTGCTGGCAGACTTGCCAAGAAACAAAGTGCATCCTGGGAAGAGATGCTGCTGTATAAGCGCTGCTCGTTTTTCCTTTATGGGGGGAAGAGCTTGTTTCTGGATTTTTGTTGAGTCATTAATCCACAAATGCTCGTCCTGTGTCACCTGAAGAGTGACCCTGAACACCATCGCTCACTGTGCTGCGTCACATTTATATTTATAGTATAAATTATCTTCTATTTTAAAGCCTTCAGTTTTTAATTCATCTATTAGCCGGCTTGTTTTTCTGAAACCAGGAGAAACCATATTTGGAGGAGAAGGTGGAGTTCACTAAGATAATCAATCAAATGAAAAGCAGTATGAGAATATTTTAACATTTTATCTCCCTCTTTTTGCATGTATTTATTTATTTATATGTTGAGTTTTAACCTTTCCCCAGGAATCTATAAAATATCTCTAACAATCAAAATCATTTTACTGCAGACTTTCCCGTTTCACTCCTGGGGGAGTACAACAGCAGAATATGCACTTGATCAAACTGCTGATACGTCTGACTGAACTGTATTTGTAAATCATCTATCAAACACACTAGCTTTGGGAAGGGCAGGCACGAACAGGAAGAATATCACATAGAATTTCAATGTTTCTGAGGGAAAAAACAAGCAAAGCTGTCTGTTGAAATGTAAAAGTACATGGACTAGGTTTGTACCCAGCTGAGACACACGAAGAAGAAGGCTTTCCCTTCTATCTGTGTGGTGATGAGTCACTCAGGCCAACACCCAGACTGAGAGGGGGGCAGACTAAGGAAACGACACCACGTCCATCTATTGAAGAGGTGGTTAGTCCAGATGGGTGGAACGGGAGAGATTAAAAAATTATTTAATCAGGGAATGATATAGAACAGAGCTCCAATAAAACTCTGAAAGATTAAAGGTCTGAATTTATTAAATCAGACATCCACGTCTGACGCCTCTGGTGCAGAGAGGAATTCAGGATGACTTTAATATCTAATTTTGTAAATAGAGGCACTTTTTGTGAAGTTTGTACATATGTGTGTTGTGATGGCCTCAACATTAAATTGTGTGTGAACCGTGTTTCTGTCTACAAAATAAAGAAATGTCAGTTCCCAGGACGCGTTCAGACAGGCTCTTTCATATTTATGCAACGCTGATGTTTTTCAGCTGTAACTCAACATTCTGAAAAAGCTGAAAAGGTCAAGCACAGCAAAGTCTGTATATCTCCCAGAATCCAGAGATATTCAGCTTGGAGGAGGTTGGGATGTTGCGCTCAGCCTGAAAACTAAATGCTGCTGCTTCAAACATGACTCAGATTCATCCTCAGGAAATCACCAATCGACTGATCGATCGACGCTCATCTTGTCTCAACCTTCAGAGTGTAAAATAAAATGATCAGGCCAGAGTTGGACTAACTCATCAATTCTTTAATCACCGATTAAAGTGATTTTGAAAAAGGAAATATTGTAATTGTACCTATCAAATCTTTTGTGGCGGGGGGTTGTCATATCAAATATATTTGGCTTTTTATATATTTTTGCGACAATTTATGTACAAAATAATCAGCACTTGGCTAATTAGGTGGTCAGAGAACATTTTAATAATGTGTTAATGTTTTCAAAATGATGGCTATATTTATTAAATGTTATATTAAACTCAGTGCTTTCAGGTTTGACACAGTTTGTTGGATAGAACAACCAAAAATGTCACATTGCACTTTGGGAAATAGTAACAGGCATTTTTTATGTCATCTCTGGCATTTTATACCCAAAGCAACCTCCCAGACAATAAAAGTTATTGTCAGATGCACCCTTGAAGGAGACTGTAATAATTTTCAGCTCTCTAATGGACGTCAATGTGCAGACAGCAGAATAATCACTGCAGCCACGTTCATTTTACTTCCACATTTTAAAGCAAGTGCTTTCCCACTCTGCCCTTTGTGTGTGTGCGCTGAATGATCTTGTCTTTAGGGCAACGTGACCACAACTTCAGCACTCTCTCCATGGTGTGTGTGCTTTTGTTCTGTGGCCTAGAAAAAGCCAATAGAAAAGCTCGTGCTCTGCTGTCAGACACATCGCTGCACGTCAAAGGGTTTAGAGGTGAAACACAGGGGTCAAAGGTCAGTTCCATGGCGCAAAGAACGTTAGCACGTCCCTGTCTGGTGGATAGTGAGGTGAGCAGAGGCGGTGTGAGAACAATGCGAACAGGTATGAGCATGTTAGGAAGCCACGGCGAGATGAAAGAGAGTGCTGCAGTGACTCAATGCATTTTTGTGTTCATGAATCAGGTTTGATTATACACAACCTCCAGTGACACACACACACACAAAGCCATTTCTCCACACAGCCTTTGTGACACCTCATACAGGAAATGGAGACACACACACACACAAAGACCCAAGCTCTTCCTGAATCGTGCGTTTGCAGTGGCACCGCCTCCTGCCTCTTTATCAAGATTCAAAAAGTTGTAGGAAGGAAGAACTGAAAAAATAATAAATGAAGGACACAACACACTCACATAGGAACTATTTTTGTGTCCCTGTTGAACAAAAAGGTCGTTCCGCATCAGATCAATCCCACACTTTGCAAACAAATTTGCATCAACTGAGGTTTTGTTTTCCACCAAAAATAAATCATATCAAAAGCGACCATGTGGCCTTTTTCACATTATCTCTGCACCAGAAATCACTCAAACAGTCACTGATTGACACACAGTGACTCTGCTTCAATTCACACACTGCGTCACTTCATGCCCATGTTCGTTGTTTTGACAGGTCACTGTCGAATTGAATACCAAACATTATTTCACTGAAGCAGTGAGAAGAAGACATTTTGGATTGTTTGTTTTCCTACAATTTATAGCTAACAGAATTCAACTAATTGAAAACATTGACAATAAATAAATAAATGACAACCTAGATTTGTTATGTTTCAGCAGCCTGAAATTCTAAAGTATGGTCTTAATTATAGTATTACAGCATTGGTGTAATCTCATGAAACTTCATGTGGGTTTTAACCACATTCAATGAGATTTTAACATCATTTTGGCAGCTTAAATAGTATCTGCTGCTGGGATTCAGTAGTGAAGCTGATGAGTAAGCTGTGGGTTCAGCATCACTTCAAGTTTATATGTGCTGTAATGGAGCATATGGAAGTGACATATTTTGCAGTTTATCGTGGTATGGTGGCATCTGTGTGTACTATAACACCACATAAACACTCAGGTCTTTCCACGATGTTGACTGAATCTAATTTCCTTCATGGTCCAACACTTTAAAGTTTGAAAGAAACTCACAGAAACTTTACTGTAATATTAGTGTGACCTGTAACCTGCAGGGTCACACTGTCCTGATCATGTAACAGCTAATAATCCTGTACTCTGTATGATCTGTGACAGCTCTAATCTAATCTACCAACAGTAACACAATCCCACGTGTAGCTCATCTTTAGCATGACAACATCTACACTTTGAGGGAAACTTATGAAAAATCTTCCTTCACACGATTCGGTCTCCGAACATACTTTAGTGTTTGATATATGTCGTACTTTGTGAGTTATGATTAGTTTGTATTTGGATGACGTGTCTGCTGAATGAAAGCGGTTTTTCGCGTTGTTTTCCGGCTCACCTCTCCCGCCGTCCCCGCCAGCGGCATCTTCTGCCAGGGGTCCGCCAGCTGAGCCAGGGGCATCTTCCGTCCGTGTCCGTCCGTCCGTCCGTCCTCTTCTCGGCTCTGCCGCCTCCGTTCCTCCCTCCTTCCGCACTTTTCCCGGTTCTTTGGCTCCTTCTCCGGCGGCGGCTGACGGTTGGAACCAAACCGACGGACGGACCGAGCCGGGGGAACGCGGTGTATGTCCGGATCTGCTGCCGCCCTTCCTCCGGGGAGACAAACGCCCTTTTTCGGAAAGTGATTGACTCAACGGCCGGAGTTATCTCCGTGTCCTCCCTCTCTCTCCCCCTCCGCCTCACTCTCTCATTTCCGCTGTTTCCCAATATGGCGGCCGGTGTCGGCTTACCTGTCCGTCAGACCTGCTGCGTCACGCCTGCGTCACGTCAGGAAGCCGGAAGCGAAGTGAACTCCGACGGTCCGGCTTTGGGTTTATTTTTATAAAAACAGAAATAATTCATCATCCCTGACAAACAAAAAACAAGAAATCAGTTTTCATATTTTCAAAACTCCACAAATTCATTCAAACAGCTTCTCACTCAATATTCCGGTCAAACTGGAACGTTAAAGCTAATATTGTCAAGACAAACACACAAAGACACAACATGAATACAGAGGGATGACAGCAGATACACAACAAAACCAAGAAGAGTAAATAAATAAATACTCCAAAGAGACAGGAGGTACAAACAAACCACACAAATACTAAAGACACACAAAGTACCACAAATCTTACAGCTGAAAGACTAACACAAAGGCAACTATAAAGACACACAAAACAAGTAAAAAGTAATTCAAGACAACCACAAAGACAAAATATAACAGGGACAGAAAAATCCCTGAGACATAAAAACCAACTACAAAACACAAAGAATTACCACACAAACATACAAATGATCTCAAAAGGATAAAAGCGATTAAAAAAAGAAAAACAGCTCAAAAGACAACTATAAAAACACACAAAACAAAAAGACTCAAGACAGCCACAAACACAAAATGACAAACTGATCAGATGTGATTATAAAGCTACTCGGTGAAAACTGAACAGAAAAATTTACAGTGAGAAAATGGAATTGATTAGGAGAATAAAACTTCATTAAGATCAAGCTGCTGTTTGGTTTCCATGGCAACAGGGAAATAAATGAAGGTGTATTTACAGTCTGGTGGAGACATCTGGTGGACCCAACGAGGAGCAAAACCACAAACAAATGTATGTAATGTTTGTGGAAATACATCTCACCATATTGGTTTATCCTCAAATATTGTCTCACTGGGTCAGCCGTGAGAGCCAAACATTGTTTCAGTAATTCATGAGAAGAAGCAGAGAAACCACAGACAAATATGTCATCTCCATAATTTATTATGGCCAGCTTCTGAGCGTAACAGACACAAACACCTAAGAAAAGCTTCATCTGTACAAGTTCATGGTGAGAAACAGACGAGAAAAACCATAACAAGTTTATAATAAAAGAGATCAACTCCAAACATTCAGTTCAGTCAAGCTCACTTTTCAAATTCACATTGAAAATATTAAAATATATTGAATCTCAGCTGACGGGATCTCATCTGTCTGGCATCAGCGTCACTAAACTCACATTTATCATAGTTCTAACTCAATAATGACAAGCCTTTAAACTCATGGCTCATCTCACTGAGGTTTTCACTCAAAGAGGTCCCAAAACTCAGAAAGTGACTGACTGCTTGACAGAAACATGATTAAAGTGACTCATCCCACTTTAATGATTTCCTAGCCTATAAACATCTGGATAATGCTGGATTAGCATGGAGGCAGTTTACAGACATGAATGACAGGGAAAGCAACATTAAAATGTTAAGTGTAACTTGTGTGCATATACAGCACTGCCCTGCAGAAAATAAAACCTCATTATCAAACTATCCCTGGCTTGATGACAGGACAACACCCACAGACAGGCCAGACGTACAGCAGAGCAGTAAGTCTGAAATATTTCTATATTAAATAAAAACTATAAATAAATAGCATACAGGTTTCAGGTAGAGTCCCAGTAAGGTGCAGGAATGATGAATTCAAGGAAGGAGGTGCTCGGCCTTTCTGGATATTTTAGGTGTCAGAGGGCTGTTTTTATTACTGAGGCAGGTGATGACAGTCACACTGCAGCCCAGTGGAGAGTGTGTGCGTTTGTGTTATAATTTGGGTGTGAGGAGTGATTCTAATAGCTGGACTTGAGTTTGGCCCAGGGGTGTGTCCCGCGGACCTCCAGCGGCGGGCTGTTTTGGTAGATGTGGCTGCAAAGCTCCTCCAGTGATGGTTCGGGGTCCAACGTGGCAAACTGAGCTGCATCCTCCACTTCCTTCCGGATCGCAATGTCAATTTCCTGAAACAGAAACCTGCATTAATCCAAACCCCCCTTTAAAAAAAAAAAAAAAAAAAAAAAAAGTAGAAAAAAAAATATAAGGAGGCAGGTAGGTGACATTTTCCTATTTTGTGGTTTTGATTGCTGAAAGTGTGAAAACTACAAATGCAGCATACATGTAAGAATATAGCTGTTATACACAACATACATACTGAACTGAAAGACCAACACATTCTGAGACTTAACGAGACAACGAACGGATCAGATTACTGGGATAACTAGCTAATCTGGTTAGGTAAACAGATGAGTCGCCACTTTGCCCCGAGAGTCAGATTTACATCTTTAACCAATGCAAAGGAAAGTGCGCTAGAAGTGCAGCAGCAGAGGACTCAATCTGATGATTTTTGATATTGAAAAATAAACATCCTTCAACTCTGGATGAGGCATAATTAAATGATAATCATCTCAGCAGCAGCTGTTTGTTCTAAAACCATCTTAAAGCCACTTCACTGCCAACTACAGGTCTGAAGTGGAGCAGCTGAGTTCAGACACTTCTCTAAACACACATTCAAAGAGATTTGGAGAAGTGAGAGGTGAAGTGTGTGTCAAGTGCACTGTGTTTTGGCATTTTTCCAATGTGGGACACATCTACTTCTTGGAGAGGCAAGAATTTTAACAAGTGCTGAAAAACTGCAGCGAGTCTCGGTTCAGACGCCGATTTTAAGAGACAGCAGGGACTTTAGGCTGCAAAGCCAGAAACATGAGACTTTCACTGTCCAACAAAATCCTACAATTTTGACAGAACTTTAAGAGTTCTCTGAAGTTAGAGCAAAAAGCAAAAAGGCTTTGTTGCCCATGCAGGCAGACACATTCTGAATGGCTGGATTGTAGACAAAGTTCAGAGCAGAAGTTAAAGAGAATTATATCCCAAACTGTGTCTTTAGCAGCCGACTCTTATCTGCTGTGAGTGTAAAGGGCTTTCAGAGCTCAGCGTGTCATCTGGGCAGTGAGAACTCACCTTGAGCTCCTCCACGGACGCCATGTTGCTGCTGAGCATGCGATCTTTTAGGAGGGAGATGGGGTCACTCTTACTGCGAACCTCCTGGATCTCCTCACGTGTGCGGTAGCTGCATGATATTTAAATAAATGAACCAATGCTGCTATTTCCACCGTGAGAACTTCAGCATTAACAGGAAGGAAGTGACATATTAACCGGCCTTTGGTGTGTTATAGTATGAACTGTGAGGGGGGGAAAAAATAAAAAAAGACTTAAAGATTCTCCAGTGACTCACACAAACCTCTTTGGACACTGACAGGAAACACATTCAGGTCTGTCAGGAGATCACGGAGGTGTTGACGACTCACCTGACTCCGGGGTCACTCATGCTGTGTCCATGGTAACGGTAGGTCTCCAGCTCCATGACAATTGGCCCCTGACCAAAAAAAAAAAAAAAAAAAAAGTTCACCTTATTTCTCACATTGCTGCAAACCTTCAAAAGCAACTTAAATTTGTGAGCACTGAATAAAATCTTAAAAAAAAAAAAAGAACACTCAGAATTGGATCAAATTCTATGTGATGTCTAACTGTGGCTCCAGTGAACATTAAGTTTAAAAAACGTATATTGATATCTGTCACTAACGGTTCCTCCGCTGCAGGTGGCTTCAAGTCTGGGAGTTCAGCTCACCTTCCCAGCTCTGCAGTAATCAGCAGCAAATTTGGTGGCCTCTCGGACACAGAGGACGTCCATCCCGTCCACCTAGCAGTAGAAACCAGGAGGAAAACGACAAGTGAGTTCAGGATGGGCTGTGGAGTTCATGCTGTTAAACGGCAGCTGGAGCTGTTCTCATTGCTTGTGTGCAGTATCATACATGAACATCATTCAGCTGGATGGATGCTCACACCTGCAACTGCCAGGACGGACTGTCAGCCTCCTGGTATAGTCTAGGTCACACAGGCCAGTTGCAGCATACGGCCAAAAGACATGCTGCAGCTGAGGCCCAAGACCCTTCTGTTTGACCACGTGAGACAGCAAAGTGCCATGAAGTACAATCTGAGTGTCGTCATGCCTCACTTTGATTCCTGGGATGTAGTCTCCTCTCTTGTAGTAGTCGGTGCAGGCTGACGCTCGCTCCACCGACGTCCCCATGCCGTACTTGTTGTTCTCGCAGATGAAAATGCATGGCAGCTTCCACAAGGCAGCCATGTTGAAAGATTCAAAAAGCTGACCCTGAATGAGCCAGAGAAGAACAGTTCATCATATCCCAGAAAGGTTATAGTGATGCCCAAGTAAGTCAGAAACATGAAGACGATGCTGTGAGCCTGTGAAGGAATGATGCTCGTGTCATCTCCACGGCCTCACCTGATTGGCTGCTCCATCTCCATACAGCGTGACACAGATCTGATTGTTGCCTTGGTACTGACAGGCCAGAGCGATCCCTGCTCCCAGAGGAACCTGCACAGTTCACAGCACAGACCAATGTTCAGACCTGTTCACCTCATTATCCAGCTGCTGACAGTTTGTCATTGTTGGTTTCACCTGTGCTCCCACAATGCCGTTCCCACCATAGAAATGGTGCCCATACATGTGCATTGACCCTCCTTTGCCCTTGGCCACACCCCCTTTACGGCCTGAATGGGCACAAAGCACGAGTGGATGAAACCCAGAACCATTTCAAACCCCACAAATGCAGACTCTAACCGACAACCCCTCACCTGTTAGCTCTGCCAAAATTGCTTTGACGGAAACACCGCGTGTGTACGTGTATCCGTGGGCGCGGTACGACGTGATCAGATGGTCTGAGGGAGTGATGGCCGCCTCGATGCCGACAGCACACGCTTCCTGAGGGAGGAGACAAACCATGAAGCAGAGGAGTTAACCCAGAAAATAAAAGCCTAGAAGTTAAGGTCATATTTTCTTCACAGATGAAACTGAAGAGAGCAGAGCATCTGTGTGCAGGTTGGTACCTGTCCGTCGTACAGGTGACAGAATCCTCTGATGATCTTCTGTTTGTAAAGCTGGTCAGCTTTGAGCTCCATGCGCCTCACAGTCTGCATGGTGCGATAATACTGCAGCGCCTGATCCCGGGTCAGCTCAGCCTCCAGTGGAGGGCCATCCTCCAGACGGTGCAGGTCACATTTCTGTTCACCGGGAGAGTCAGAGCAGAAAATAAAACACATGAGACTCTGCAGACAACCAGACTTTCTAATTTAACCTGTAGAAGCTCCAGGTGATCCTGAACTCAGAGCTTTTATCTTCTGTTAATAATAAAGAAAAATATATAATAACAGCAAACCTTGATTTCAAAGGTTGCCTGAGGAGTGAAGTCAGCAAAGGAGCGGGAAACCACGACTCTGGCACCCTGAGACGAGAGGTCACAAAACATTGGCTCAAGCACACGTGGTTTAAAAAAAAAAAAAAAAAAAAAAACACAGAAGCATGAACACACTGAAAACAGCTGAGGCCTCCTCACAGCAGCTGCAGAGGGGGATCAGGTTTGGGTCTGGTAGTTCGAGACAAACTAAACTGACTACAAGAGTCAAACCAGGATGACTGTCAGTCACTAATGTGATGCTTTGAGGGAGCTGGTTGATTGTTGAGGTGAATGTTAATAGCTGAGCTATAGCATGCAGTCTGTTTCTTCCCTCCACCTCTCCTGATGTCATCACACGGACATTAATTTCAATAACAAATGAGCTCAGGGTGTGACTGATTGTGATCAGACTGTAATGGGATCAGTCAACTCTAATCAAAAACACAGTCCAGGGTCCTAAAATGGCTGAGAATCCAGGGAGTCCTGGATCTGTGGGAGCTCCATTGGCCAATCAAGACCCAGAAAATATGGATGAGAGGGGGGGGGGGAATAAAAAGAAAAAAAACTTTCAGCTTCTTAAAGTAGTGTCTGAAACATGTGGGTTGAAGGGAGAAAAAAAAAAAAAAAAAAAAAAAAAAAAAACACACACTTGATCCTCTTAACCATAACCCGTCCGTTGTTAGTAATTCAACAACCTTTAAAAGAAATAAGAAATAAAGAAAAAAAATAAAATAATAATAATAATAATAAGTTACCCAAACTGTCACTTCATCATTTCCTTAAATCCTGACTTTGGTTCCCAGTCCTGTTAGTGACAGACATGGAGCATGCTACTGGAGCCCTTACTGGTGAGTCTAGCTGGTCGGTCTGGGAGCTAACTAACTTTCCGCCCGATGCTCTAGTACTGACTGGTGGTGGTTTGGGTGGTTGCCGCTGGGTCGCCGCCAAGGTGGGCGCTGCCGGTGAGGTTAGATTGACGTACTCAGACAGGTCAATCAGCAACTGAGGAACAAAGGAGCCAACCAGTCAGACCAGAGCACAGCGCAGCACAGCCAGCAGCTCTACAGAGGCTACAGGTGATGGCGCACACGAGGATGGGTGGTCTCTGGAGGCTAAAACATGGAGGGAAAGCATGGAGACTCTGCAGAGCCCAACAGTGTCGATCGGTGCTAAAGAGGACTCAATAGTTAATCAACGAATTGTAAAAATTATTTACCAAATACAGAATCTGAAGCTTTTATTTATGGTGAACTGAAAGTCTGGTAGCAGTTCATTTCTTTAGAACATTTGAAATATTTTTATTTAGTCAATGCTACTGTCTAATAAGCAAAACAGAGCTATAGATGAAGGTAACTGAATAAACTATAATGGAAATAAAGACATTTAACTGAAATGTGCACATGTGAAAATGTCACTGAAGAAAAAGAGCTGCTCTATACTTTCATTAGAAAAGCTCACTGCGGAGAGGAGGAGGCCTTCAGACAGACAGCAGAGTGACAAGCTTCTTACCTCAGACACTGTTTGGGCTCCCTACGGGAGAGGGGGGAGAGAAGCAAGAAATAAACAGGGGTGGTGAGTGACTGAGAGAGACTCCACAGGGACAGGAAGCAGCTCAACACAAAGACCAACAACTCTGAAACACCTCAACGAGGCGAAGCTAGCAGAAATATGGTTTGTTCAGCGTTCAGCAGTCAGTCTTTATTCTGCTGAGGCTCTTCGTACTAAAGCCAGCCGGAGCTCAGCTTCAGACAGGAAGGGTTCCTTTTCCTCAGCACAGCTGAGGTTTGGAGCCGGTTTAACGGCGGAGAAAACAGAAATCTGGGCTGCGTTTCAAATCAGAGCTCAATCAGAGCTCGATCATTATCGATCACATCGGTGCAGTTTCATGCAGGAAGGAGCAAAAACATCCGAACACAAACAGAGACCCCCCAGACAATCACCCATCTGCGGCCTCAGCCGTTAAAGTCAGTTAATCCAGGCGGACGATTAACCGCTAACAAGGTCAGAACTAGCATGTTAGCCCGGCCCGGCTCGGCTCGGACCTGCAGTCGGGCTTTCCGCCCGGAACACTCACCACATTCCTGCCAGTGATCCGACAAAGAGCGTTGGAGATGATGGTTAACATGTTTTGCATGCTACTGAGCGGATTAGTTATCGGATGATCGGAGCAGCTAGCTGCTTAATACCGTCTCCGTGTCCGTCCCCGAAAGCTGTCCGGTGAGCTCCGGCCGAACTAACCGTAAGTTCCGCCCAGCTTTTATAGCAGAAACACGACCAAAAAAAAAAAAAAAAAAAAAAATCACTCCTTTTTAATTTAAAGGTTTAAATCAATATAAAAACATTAATAAAAATTAGAATAAACAGAAATCTAATCTATAGAAAAGCCCAAATTTAAAACACTAAATTGATATGTATGACTGAAGCTAGCATCAAATTATATGAAGTCTGAGTCGGTATGATGTTTGTTAATTTTTACTAATTGAAGGAACAACTCATATTTTTGAAGCATATTTGTTGACAGAAGATTAGATTTGTTTTTATAAATTTTTTCTATATTCTAAACTGACTTGGTAAATTATTCCTACATTTATTTACATACAATGGTTTTCTAATTTGCTTATACATTCAATACTTATGTTTATTAAATGGCTGAATATTTAAATATTAAAGATGAAAATTCTCACATTTATTTATTTGCAGTTAGATAAATAATACATAGGTTAGTCATTCAAAAATCCATTTTGCTAGAACATAATGAAAAGAAAGACAGATCTGTGACGCCAAGATAAATAACATTTTATTTACTGCATTTGAGTAACTTAAGGCCAGAAAAATGACATCAGTCCTTCCTTTTGCAAGCTGCCTGACATATTCAGTATGAAGCTTCCCAGTCGATACAAAAAGCAAAGTAAAAGTTGTTTGTGCGCACAAGTGACAGTGGAATATAAAGTTATATCTTGTTTTAATGTAATATCATGCACACTGTGAATCAGGAATATATGAGGTCACAGTGAGGACAGAAAACTGAACCCCTGTTAGGCTGTAAACACTGCCTACAAACCACGATGTGAAAGAACTGTTAAATAGTATAAAAATGGAGCTGTCTCTGTCCAAACAACAATAAACTTAAACCGCCAGAAAAAAAATGTAACAGGAATCGAACACCGCCCCCATGTGTGGAAAAAGTGTGCAAAGCGTGATAAGACGAATTAACTGCATACACTCACAAACACACACACACTTTGATATCATTGCTCAGATGCTGAAAGACTTGGTTGATCTCTCATTGCTGCACAGTTTGGTTAAAGTGTCTCTTTCCATCCAGATACAACATCGACTCTGTAAACACAACATTTATTTAGTTTCATTTTGATAAAAATGGTAACAGAGAAGTATTCATCCTTGTGTTTGTGTGATGATTACAAAGATTTAAAACTAGCTTCAATGCTTAATCAGCTCAAACTAGAAAACAACTAAAACTTTGAAATCAACTCAAAGAATAAAAGTTCACAGAGAGGGATCATATCAGTTAGACAAACTTTTAAATGTAACTCCACATATAAAACGCCAACATTAAAACACAATATCCTAAAAATGTGTGTGTGTGCATCTACCTCCATATGTCTGTGGGACGATGTTGGGGACTTCGTGGTCGGAGGAGAAGGTGAAGTGGAAGACGTTGGTGGTGTTGTGCTGACGGGTCAGTGGGTTGAACACCTCGCTGTGAACTCTGACCTGGATGTAATTCCCCTCTGTGTAACACACCTGAAACAGACACACATTAACTTATTAATCCATAACAGACTCAGAGTTTTGGGTTTTCCAGGTTAGCTCAATAATCAATTTAACTGATTATAATGTCGTGGCTGATGGGTGAGTGTAACTAATCCATTAAAAAATAATGTAAAAACACAACCACACTCTGACCTGTGACGACAGCAGCAGCAGGGAGCCGATATCCACCGGCCGCTGGAAGAGGATGTCATCCACGGCCACCAGATTGGGTCGGCGTCCCCTGCAGCAGACAGGTCGGGGTCAGTTTGTACCTTCACACCAAAGTAACGTGCTGCTTTGATGGAGATGATCATTGTGTTCATGTCTCACCCGAAGGAGCAGGCGTTGGCCCAGCCCAGCTCGTAGGCCTTCCTCATCAGGAAGCCTCCAAAGATCCTGTTGAAGATGTTCCTTTCCTGTTCAAACCAAATAGAATTATAGTATCAATCACAGATATTTAAACAGAAGTATTATTGTCATTATTAATTCAAAGTTTGTTGCCTATTGGATGTTAATAAATAGTGACAGACTGACCAGTTCAGTTAAAAATCACATAAAACAAAAACTATATGACTAAATTATTCACTGATCGATTATTTGATGAATCTATTCAGCCTCCACTGGAAACTGTGTATTTACGCAATCAGTTTGAAATCTAAAACACAATCATGACCCCTCTTCACCTGGGGGTGGCAGATCTCCAGTCCTTTCATTTTTGCGTCTTCCATCCATTCAGAGTTTGGAGGCAGGACTCTGCTGCGGAAACTGACCGTTCTGTAGGCGACAACGTCCAAGAGCACGAGGTCAAACATTACACACAGTTAAACCAAACTTTAGGACTCTTCCCCCAATTTAAAACATTTAGGCTGACTACATTTTTGTATTTTACTAAACTAAAGTTGATTTCACATATAACTTCATTAAAATGGGGGTCGTACTTTGGATCCAGGGTGTTGAGGAACAGACTGTGGACGATCTCTCTCTCCTCATTGGTTGGAGCGACCTTCAGCAGGGACGCTGTGCTCAGCTCCACACGGCGAGATTTGTTGGCTGGAAGACACAACCAGGTGACAGGGAAGGGAAGTACTACCATCAAAAGGGGGAGATTGCATCATGTCATCACTCACCTTCTCCTTCCTGGAAGATCTTCTCCTCTTCTGGTCCGTCTGGCTTCAGAGGATTTACAAATGCTGCCCTGAAGTAAAGCAGGACGGGAACAAACAGGATGAATGACCTGTCAACCGTTACAGTGTCAGTCCAGTTCAGAGTTTCCTCTGGAGCTTCTTACCTCTTGTTCTCCGGATCACGGGCCACCATGACAAACGTAGCATCCAGAACTGAAGAATAAGCTCCATTTTGGAACTGGTGGAGTAGACGGATAACAATGAATTTCAGGATGTAGATTAACAGCTATCTCCATTTGTGTTTATCACCTGTCTCCTCTCTCTGTCCGTCTCAAACCTGAGCGGACTGGAGGATGTAGCTGATTTGTAACATAAATGGACTAAAAGTTTGATATTTAGCTCAAAGTGTTGATTGTGAGTGAATCTACCTGAGACATGTGCATCTTGGCTTCAATAGATGTCTTCCCCACCCACGTCACATGACCAGTGAACTTGATGTCACAGTTGGGGTAGATGTTGTGTTGCCTCATGTCTGAACAACAAAAACAAGAGACAGATAAAAAGCAGCTGTTTAACAAATGGCAAATGTCTGTTAATTGATGAATTGACCAGAACTAAAAAATAAAAGAGATAACTTCATCAATGGAAGTTAAATGTGCAGATATTTTGATTGCTTGTATGATCATTTGTCTTTTTCTTTCATCAAAACTGACAGAAATTTACCAATTTGGTATTTTCATGTCTAATAATAAAAGTTTTCTTGTCTTTCATCCGTTTTCCAGGATTTATTGATCACAAGTGAAGTCCTGGTGATGAGCCACCGTTTTCAGGACCAAACAAACCCAGTGTGGTTGGCTCCTGAACCAAACAGGAGAGACTCCTACCAATTTTGTCCACCAGTGCGGTGACGATGGAAAGAGGAGACCTCTTCAGCTCCGGGTTGTAGGTGTGAGAGTAAGATATGAGGACTGAGGACAGAAAGGGGAAACGTGAACATGCTGGTATTCAGTGACCGGCTCTAAGTGCAGCTCCTAAAGTGATTTATGTCACCTGCTAAACTGTCCAAGTCCTCCAGGATTCGCCCAAACCTGCGAAGAGAAGGGAGGCGGGTTAGAGTCCACCAGAGTCCTCTGCTGTGGGTCCAGACTCTGATACCTCAGACTGCTGCTGTGTGTGTTTGTACCTGACCGTGTTATGGAAGGTCAGGTATTTCTCCCGGAGCTGAGGCTCGGAGCCCAGAGGCAGGTGAACCTCCAGGTAGCTATCCTTCATCGTCTTCACAGGGAGCTCTTGTTGAGACTTCGCCAACATGGACGACAGCGACACTCGCTCTGCCATGGCCTGCTTGTGGTCGCTGTGGATGCCATTACAGAAGATATCACAACATAAAATAGTACAAAAGTGTATTTTATCTTTTAAATAAGAGACTAAACTCCTGAAACAAAGTTACTGTGAAAAATACCCTCACAAATAACAGATTCATGAATAATAAATCGTGGAGTCAGATTCATAATATGGTTCCTGATTTAAAGGATGATTTCTGTGATGTATCATTTTATATAAAACTTTGATAACACAACGTCAAAAAGGGACAACATGAGAACACAAAATCAGTATGTTTGATAACTGATAAAAATAAAAACACTACAGTTTAGAAATACATGATTTCTTTTACCTCCAGTTGGTTGAAGCTCCCACGATTTCTCTCAGCCTGTTCCGCACTGAAAAACACACAAGACTCAGTCAGAACGTGTGCGAATCTGTGTTTTTTCTACCTGTAAGGCGATGCAGCAAAAGCACCACAACTTCCAGAGGGCAGAAGGTGCAATAGAAACACAGATACACACACAGCTGCAGCTTTCAGACACACAACACAGCATTCATGACAAATAACAATATTGTTTCGATAACAACTTGAACTAAAAACGGAGCTCATGTACATATAGCAGAAGAGAAACAGCCATCATCTGGAAAAAACATTGAAGCTCAGCGATGAAGAAGGAGGTTTAACATTCACCATCTACGAATGCTGCAGAGCAGGAACAGAACTCCAACCGAGGTGAACCAACGAGCAGCAGCACAGATGCACGCTAAAAGATGCTCGACATGAAACTAGCTTTAGCTAGAAGAGAATGGGTGACGTGCAGAAGAAGAATTAGTGAAAATTAGGAAAGAATCAGGAGGTAGGATTTTTCTGGGATTACCAACACACACCATTTGACACGTGCAAAAGTGGATTTCCTGTGAAGAAACAAACATGACTCATTAATTTGCAGGGTTCACAAAGACGTTTAGTAAATCACAACCTTACGTAGGTTCGGCTTCATGTTCTGTTTATTGGCAGGATTCTTCAAATGTCAGGGGACAGCTTACCATCAACCATGTCTGGGGCCCGGCCGTCCTTAGGGAGCCCACCTGTGCAGAGCGACCTGGTCGTCAGAGATGCAGCCGACCGGAGAAGCAGAAACCTGCAGACAACAGAAATTCTGAATCAAAAAGCAGATCAAGAAATTCAAAACCTCCACAGAGCTCCTCCTCTTCATCTGTTGTTTCTCGCTCTCTGTAGATGAAAGGCCAAGCAGCTGCTGGTTGTCGTGTTGTTATTAGATACTTGGCTTCTCCAGAGCAGCTTTGTTTGGTGAAGTATCTGCTCAGACTCCTTCCAAGATTAACACCGAGGGAAAGACAGACACAGTTTCACATATCAGGCTGAAATCACAGCTGGATCCAGACATTCACTCAACATCACAAATGTTTGTTCCACCCAAGAGAGTCACCTACAAGTTCAACTTTCAGAGAAAGTTTCTTTTTGCTCCAGCTACAAATCACATACTCAAAGAATGGGGAATAATTTAGGGAGAGGGAGAGCAACGTTAAAGAAAAACGACACAATTTTATTTCCTCCATCGTTAATATTGTTACTGTTGTCATTATTACATTACGTTTTTCATTATTGGTCCTATAATAAATACAGCTTTTCTTATTGACAGAGACTGAAAGAGTCAGGATGTGATCAGTGAAATGAAGTGAGTGGGTTGTTGGTGGAGTTTCAACATGGCCCCTCCCTCTGTCTAAACAAACCCCACCCTGCTCAGACAGACTTTTCCAGGTGGAGCTGACTTTATTCATTCATGAAGAATAAAAGTCAGTAAGATCCAGTAAACATAAAAAAGGCTGTTTCCCTTTGAAGGCCGGATTCTGCTGCTACCATCAGTTAGCTGCACCGTGAGCATGCTACCAGTTAGTGCTGTTTTCTGAGCCGGTGTTCAGCGGCACTGACCTCGGGGAAAGCATCGTGGAGTCCGGGGAGGAGGACAGAGACAGTCCGGGGTCCAAAGTGAACAGCTGAGCGGCTCAAAAAGTCTGAAAAACGGCCAGCTTCCCTCCACACAGCGGCGCCGTCAGCGGTCAGACACACAGCACCATGCTTCCGGGTTGGCTTTAGCCACGCCCCGTTCCCCAGTGACGTAACATTTGAAACGTAGAAAGAGTTGGGTTGTACATCCTCCGAGACCCATTTTGACTTTTTGTGCATAAATACAGTGTGGGAGTGTTAAAAACACATTTCAAAGAAAAGAAAACTTTTTAAAAACTTGTTATAACACATACACTGCAGCGGACAAAGGGTCAACAATGATGACACAAATAAAACAGTCAAACATGCAGAGGAAATCTAGCCAAAAGCAATGTCCACTACAGAGGACAAACAGAGGAAATAATATAATGCAAGATAGATAAATAGATTTTATTGATCCCAAACTGAGAAATTCCTGTTACATTAGCACGTAATCATCTTACGAGTAAAGTATGGAAACAGGTATCTACAGTAAGAAAGGGGGAAATAACACCCAACATATTTCTGGAAAGTCGTAATGTGTGTACATGAACTGAGAATGATTGCTGACAAACATGGCGATCATCTCACACAATTCCTCCTCAATCAGACGGCTACAACAAGAATGCCCTTCGTGGTTCGGTTCGGCCTGTGACCTGGTTCTGATGGATTCATGTGAAATCTGAACTGTTTCTTTAAAACAACACAAAAACAGAACTCAACTGACCCTGAGGCGGCCCCGCCCCGTCAACGTTCCTCTGCACCCGATTGGTCGAAGCCAAGCCCCACCCCTCCGCCCCGACCAACCGCCGCCCAGCGCCAGCCGGGTATAAAAGGCGGGATGTAAACAAAGAGCGGAGCAGTGGAGCGGCAGCGGCCCAGCCGAGGGTGACGTTCACTGGATGAGCCTGTCCCGACCAGCGCGTCCCGACCGAGGCTGACTGAGGGGGAAGCACCGTGAAGCGAATGAAGAAGCAACTGATCTTTCACTTCACATACCGAGGACTTCTAACGAAAGGAAAAAAGAGTAAAAGGAGAAAATGGAGTATAAATTACGAAAAGCTGAACCGAAGGACGTCTCTGATATATTACGACTGGTGAAGGTGAGTCCGTGTTAAAGACACAAAATAGAATAATAATATAAATAAAAAGGGTTAGATTCAGTTTAAAGGCCGTTTCATTCCACCAAAATTCAACATGGCGGTCGGAGTTTAGTTAGTCGCTATCTGACGTCGAAGTGGCCGGATGACGTCATCCGAGGCCTCGGCGGATTAACGGGAATCTGGCGGAGCTGCTGCAGGAAAAGTCCGGAGGAGGTCCGGAGGAAGTCCGGCCGAGCTGCCAGCTCCAAATACGGTCAAACCGAAGAGTTCCGTCATTACTCAGTCTGAAAGAAGAAATCCTCACAGGACACTTCAGTCCAAGAAATGCTTTATCAACCGGTCTGTCCAGTTGGATGTAATTAAAAAACGACAGGAAACAAACGAGTGCTGTCTTGTGTTTTTTGCAGGAACTTGCTAAGTACGAAGAGATGGAGCACCAGGTGACACTGACTGAAAAAGGTGAGTCTCATCCGTCTGTGCAGGCTCAGTGGTGGCCAGCTCTCTGACCGATTCCTCTCTCTGTAGAACTCCTTGAGGATGGATTTGGTGACACCCCGTTTTACCATTGCATCATCGCTGAAATCCAAGGAGAGACCAGCAGTGATGGTGAGAAATGATCCTCCTCCTCTCAGAAAAAAAAAACCAACCACACCAGACAGATCAGACAAGTTCAGGCATGCTTTAACTGTTGTTCAGTAGAGTCACTCCTCTGGTCGAATCAGGAGTGTTCGTGTGGCGCCCAGTTTGTACTTCCTGTTCTGTTACGTGATTAAAGGTTCCAACCGCTGCTGCAGCCGCTAAGAGGGAACCGTGAACACATGACTGACACTTAATCTCACCATGGTCAGGCACAAACTGTGCTGACGCCTGCGGGTTTTGTTTTCACATTAAATGAACATTTGAACGATGTGGAGCAGTGACCTGCAGTACAGCCCAGAAATGACCAGACGGAAAAGCTAAATGTGCACGAGCAGAAAGCGCAGTCAGTGTTTCAGTGTTTGATTAGTGAGCAGCTGAAAGCTGATCCAGATCCTCCGATAATACGTTATTCATGAACCGTCATCTTCCCCTCTCCCTCAGATCCGAAGGTGGTGGGCTTTGCCATGTACTACTTCACCTATGACCCCTGGGTGGGCAAACAGCTCTACCTGGAAGAGTTCTATGTGATGGACGAGTACAGAGGTAAACACAAACAGCTCTGCTCGTCATCTGGAACTTATCTGCACCTCAACAGCTTCTCCATTAAAGAGCTTGTTTGTTTTCCAGGGCTGGGCATCGGTTCGGAGATCCTGCGTCACCTCAGTGACGTGAGTGACATTTTATTTCAAGATGGCCTTTAGAATCAGACTCTGGGTGGAACTGAACGTTCCCCAGAATATGTTGTGCTATAATGTGAAATCTGGCTTCTGTTCCAGCTGGCAATGAAGACGCGCTGCACTGGCATGATGTTTGTGGTGGCGGAGAACAATGAGCCATCAGTCCAGTTCTACAAGCGGCGCGGCGCAGAGGACCTTTCCCAGGAGGAGGGCTGGAGGCTGTTCAGGTTTGACAAGGACAGCCTCGTCAAGATGGCCACCCCGGCAGAGGAATGACACAGGTCCGACACGGCAGAGGAGGGAGGGGGGGGGGGGCGTGAGGATCTGACTCAGCCTCTCTCTCCGGTCAGTCGAGGTTCATAGAAGTTCAGTTTTTAAAAAGAGGAAATCCTTTTCTCAGTAGTCTCATAGTTTAAACGCTTAGTAAACTTTTAGAATGTCTAATGTTCCTCTAAATCACTTCTGTTCATTCTGACTTCTCATTGGTGCATTAAATGTCACTCATATTTACAATAAATTAATAACTGATCCAATGTGACTGGGTCCTTCTTTGTCCAGGAGGTTGAATGAGTCCATCAGTCCAAAGTCCATGAAATCTGGAAGTGTTGACAGAACAGCTGGAGTTTCACACGTGAACTGAAAACATAAATTAAGAGCCTGTGGATTAATAACATTTCAGAGTCTGGTGTTTATTTCTGTAAAGTCAGTCAAAAGGTTGTGCACTTGTTGAATTTCCCTGACAAGACAAAAGTCTTGTCTTGTCCTGACTGCTGATGAGCACTTCAGTTTCTGCTTTTACTGTCATGTGTTGATAAATACATTTTGGACAGAGTTTGTTTTTACAGACCAGATGGATCTTTGTGAGAAATAATCTGAGCTGCAGCAGAAAATCTTTCATTGTCAGCTGAAAAAGCTGCTTTTCTGTCTCCTGGCAGTTAAATCAGTTTCCTCTGTTGCTGACTGAGGTGCATCAGTTTGTGTCCCTCGGGGGTGATGATGAAACACTGAAGTGTTTGCTTCCTGTTATCAGGAGCTAAGATTATTCCAGGACTGAATGAGCTGACCTGAACCAACTTCAACTTCCACACAGGAACTGTTTTATCAGCTGTATAGCTTCAGCCTTTGGTCCTTGTCTATGTTGAATTATTAAACAGCATCTGGATAAATGCTGAGCAGCTAACATTTGAGAATACCTGCAGTTCAGAGATCAGATAAGCACATTTACAAACATTCATTTTAGGCTGCCTCCAAAGGTTTTCGACAGGAAGTGTCACTTCTGTTTTTGTCTTTTTGAAGTAGAATGTTCAGTCAGGCCTTTCTGTGCGTTCAGGTCAAAAGTCTGTCAAATAAGACAGAATCACCACAAGTAAAATAAAACAACCTTATTTATTTATATTTATTTTTTTCACTTAATTTATTCATTTACATTAGCTCTAATTCTCTTGTTGGTGTTTTCCAGTTAAGAACCAGAACGTTCTAACAACTGATACAATAAACACTACAAGTGTGAGTTTGTTTCTGTTTGCAGACGTTAGTTTGTGGTGGATGAAACAGAATCAGGGAAAGATTGAGGAGGAAGAAGTGCTGAAGATGTTTCCAAGAAGCAGATTCATGAGGTTATCTGGATAAGAGGAATGTGGGCTGATGGGAAAAGACAAGAAGTAGAATCACCTTTGAAACATTCAGCACACTCAGTTTGATTCTGTGAAACAATCGGCAGCTTCTCGATGTGTCAACATGCGAGTCTGTTGTGTGTAACGTACACAAAGTAAAGTTGTGAATGTGAAGCTCTCAGGATGGACGAGTCTGTGTTGAGTTGTTTCAACTGGTCGAGTCGTCGCTCTGTGTTCGCTCTTTCTTCTCCGACTGCAGAATAAATAAAAAACATTAACATGAAATCAAAAGAAAATTGGACTGCTGCTGCAGGACGACTCACCTTCTTTTTCCCAAACGGCAGATCTTTCCACAGAGTCTCCAGAGACACTCGTCCCTGCTGAGCCCAGGAGGACGCCGAGTCTCGACTCACCTGGAGGAGACGCACAAAGACACACAACGCAGAGTCAGAAATGTGCTGATGTTATATTTCTCTGCTCGGAACATTGATGAGAAAGGAAGCCTGCTAAGGCTCAGACAGGAGCAGACGAGCTTCAGTTCTTCTCACTGATGATGTTGGAAAACCACATTAAACTAAATATTAACCACAGCAGGAGGAGGTGACTCTTTGACCCTGCACTCATAATAAAGTTACACAATAAGAGACAGATTTATTTCAAATCAATGTTAAAAGTTCATATCGATCGGAGCTTTACGAAAAGAACTTCACAGAAAACGTTTATTTTGCCTTTTTCACAGATATACATTTTGCTGATTTCTCCGAGTCATGAGATTCTGTTTTTATCTTTTGTTCCTTCATTTACATCCTGAGCGTCTCATCTTTTTCTCCCTGCGTGAGTCCAGACGCGTCTGTGTGGAAACAGTTCGTAAAATGATCCCGACATCAGTGAAGATTAGAAGCTAAATTCACAGCCAGGACTTCCGGCAGGAAAGGACCAGCCTTTCCTCAGAGGAAACCGGCTGATCAAACGCCGATACAACACCAACGACTGCATGAGACATGAGACACAGACTGGTGCTGTTTGTTGGAGGTGGAGACCGACCGTTTATAAGGCCTGGGTGTGATTTTCCTCAGAGGTTTCCTGTCAAAAGAGCGAAATAAAAACGCTCGTGTGGTGACGTCGGGTTCAGTGGTGAAGTGGTTAAGTGGTGAAGCTGCTCCTGCTTTCACAGCTGCTTCCTGAATCTGTTTCAGCAGAGAAACATGAAGGTTCACCGTCACGGTCAAATGAATGTTTCCAGTGAAATCAGCACCAACTGTGAGTGCTGAGGTTGAAGCTCAGGTTGCTGCTTTACTGAGCCAGACTAAAGCTACACTCAATGATCCACAAATTTTATCCTTCAATAGCAGAAACAGGTGAACATCAAAGTCATGAAGGAGGAAACTGTATCCAGAGATAAAACTGTCTTTGTTCCAGACTGTAAATGTGTTTATAATCTGCAGGTTTCAGCCTCAGATGTTGATGCTAACTGATTTGCTGTGTCCTGTCTTCGGCAGGAAGTTCATACCAAAGTAAAACATAAATAAGACGGCAACCAGATAAAAGCAGCAGCAGCTGTAGATTTCACGTTTATACTTCATGATCGAGTTTGTGAAAAGCGCAACAAAGATTTGAATTAAGAGAAACTTCACAGTTTGACCTGAACTGAGACAACGTTAAATTCGCTGCTGACGTCTGACCTGATTCAGTTTATTCAGACTCATCTTTGTGGAGGAGGACACGACGTGTTCGTCGATGTGATTCATCCATGTGTTTGTGTTGATTTTTGGAAAGTTACGTTCTTCCTTCAGGTCTATAACTGCGTCAAAACGTATTCCTCAACATCAGATTAGGATTTATTTCAGACATGACGCCCCAACAGAGCTTTGTGTACTTCTGTTGTCATGTGCTGTATAAATACTACTAATGACACACACCTTTAATAAGGACGCAGCCTGCTGGGGGTAAAACATGGAGGCGCTCAGAGCCATGAGTCCGAGTGGAAACACCAGCCGCTTCACTCTGGAGCCTGAGGGGGAGGAAATGTTATTTAACAGGGAGATGGTTGTAAAGTTTTGATTATGTTTCCAGAACTGTTCTCTGATCAACAAGAAATGTGGCATCTCTGTGGCATACTGAGAGATAAAATGGAAATATTAAATTAAATCTCTTCTGCTACAGAGAAAACACACTGAAGTCACAAAAACAAACACATTCTTACAGAAAACTGGCTGAAAGTGAACAAACCAAGATTTTTACTTTATTTCCTGAGTCTGGTTGCGGCTCTGTGTGGTCACATGACCACCTGTTATCAACCTGTCTGTCACCTCTGACCTGATTCCTCTTATGTGTCACGGAGAGGGGAGCAGCAGAATGTGCACACGTTACCTTTGGCCAAATAAAGTCCCAGGAAGCCAGAGAAACCCACGACAGCCACACTGGGGTAAAGATCAGGAGGGGGGTCGCTGAGGAACTGGTACACGTCTGAAACACCCAATAAAACAGTCAGGGAGCGGGGACAGAGACAAGCAGCAGAGGACTCAGGAAAGGACATTACAAAGACATCATCCTGCTCATGTCGTCATGGATGTGAGAACAGCTTCCTATCTCTGCTCCAAGAAACACAAGTGAATGATGTAAGCTGCAACTGTATCTCTGACGGACACAATAAGCCTCCAGAAACAGCTGACCTGCTCCGGACTGTATGCTCACTGGGTGGTACGATCTGCCAATCACACAGTATACAGCCCTGCTTTTTGGTCTATTGTCCTGTAAATGGAGGGACGCGTGAGTTTTCTCACCTGTGACTGTTGCTATTGACGTGTTGATTGTCGGCTCCATAGTCTTGAACACTTGCTGGGGTCAAAGGTTATCAGCAGGTACCGACATAGACAGAAGCAGACAAAAAACAGGAAGTAAAATAATAGTAACTGTACTGTTAGTTTATACTCCTGTAAACCTCCCTAATCATCTTAAATAAATATACTGATCTATTTATACTTCCCGCTTATTCTTTACCTTTGGCCCGTTTACCCTTATTTGTATTCATGTTGTGGTTTACATATTTACATTTTATTGTATTTTTAGAATTCCATCTATATTAATACTGTTAAATTTGTGCATATTTTCAGGCAACCTTTGGGCAAAACATGATGTGGAATCTCATCACGACTAAGATTTTCATTTTGTCATTTTTAAACACATTAAATGAATAAAAAATGAAACAAATGAATAAGGTCGTAAAAATTCATCACAGCTGAAAGACAATATTGTAATCTTTCTGGAACATTTTGACTAATTTAAACTGTTGTTGATGTGAAACTACAGTCACCTTCATGACTTTCTACAAATGAAGTGACGTGTCACTGAAGAGCAGATAAAGCTGCAGAGGAAAAAGTAAAGGAAGCACCTAAACTTTCCTAACAGCTTCACCTCGGGGGGTTGGGTGTATTTTTGTGCCGGTCACTTAGCAGCAGCTGTCGGCTGAAGAGCTTATCAAACAACCAGCCATGCCAGAGTAAATCATTCTTTCCATAACAGTGCGGACAATCACTGACCTCAGCTTTCTGAAGCACAGCCTGGCCAGTTAGCTAAAAAAAACAAACAAACAACAGAGTCAAGCTGAAGTTCATTTGATTACACAACATTTGACTTCAACAGTCATCAGAAAATAAAAGTTTCAGCTGTGCTTTTAAGCACAGTTGCTGGGGGGGAAAAAAAAAAAAAAAAATCAGTCCACTTGTCTATTTTTTCTCAACAAAATTTCCAGTTTAGTTTCTCATGTGTGTCAATTTTCTGCTTTTCTGAGATGTTTAAGACAATAAGAGGACTTTTCAGCACAGAACAATCAGAGCTCTTTGTTTCCCTCTTTGAAGGGAGACAGCAGAGCATCAGCCGCTGAGACACCTGACACTGGGTCGTGTACGGCTCTGCCCATTTCCTCAGTGATGCCACGCTCTGCTCCAGCGGGCGGGTCTCTGGCTCCTCGCACCGTGGCGCCGCCTCAGGGGTCGTGTATAAAGACGGCAGCTGAAACAAACAACAAGGTGGACATATGTGTGAATGTTTGGTTGCGTTGTTTCTTTAAAAAATCTCTATGAAGGAATAAATAAATGGCAGAATGCAAATGTACCTTTAAAGCTGGATGTGATGTCTTTTTAATTGTCGTTACATATCATTTTTAAAGGTGCTAAACAACAGATTAATAAAATGTGATGATAAAATAATAAGCATTCGAATGTGATATTACAGTATTTTACAGAAGATTATAATTTGTGAAGCAGAATCAAATAACTTGTCGATGTGATGCAACTTTATTCTTTACATGAGGGAGGCCTGTAGGATTTATGAGTTTAATATTCTTTGAGTCCATATTTAAAGAAGATCTGAAGGAATCTGACTCCTTCAGTGTGTTGTTGTGTCTGTGTGTGTGACCAAAGATGTGTAAACACGGTTATCTGCCGCGTGGTTCCTGAACGCACCTCGTGGAGACTGAGGACCGGATGTGAGCTCTTCTTCTTCCCCTCAAAGGCCGCAGGCAGCACCGGAGCGGCAGCGAACAGCGACACCTGGTGGCGAATAACGGTCACAAGGAGATACAAGAACCACATGAGCTAAAAGATGTAATGGATTAAGATTTAACTAAAGTGTAATTCACAGCTGAAGAGAGGAAATAAAACACATTTAACGTCCCGTTAGCTTAAAAGAAGGTGATGCCGGTTTGGCGACAGCAGCTAGCAACATGCGAACTGAAGCTTTGTAGGAATTACTGCAAAAGAGTTGGACGTGAATTTAACCTGAGACGATAAAAGGAGGAAAATACAGCCCAGTCGTTACCAGTTTCACAGGAGACATTTCGGTCCGGACACTTTGGTCTTCAGTCCGTCTCCCTCCGAACTCGCCCTTCTGTCGCATCCTCTAACGTCATCAGTGTGAGCCGAGCTCTGTTCGGTTCAAGGAAGCTGGGAAATATCATCATCATCATCATCAGTCAAATCCCCTCCAAAAAACGGGCCAAAATGGTTAAAGAGCGATGAAAAATATAATAATGAGTCAGGATTCATCTTTGATCTGATATTTTAGTTAGTTTATTCTGGAAGGTTTCATAAAACTGCTGTAAGCGATAAAAGATCAATTCATGAGGTGTTATGAACACCTGTTAATAATTTAACCTGTTAAAAGTTTGTTCATATTACTCATCAATTCAGCCATGAGTTACAGCGTTACATAAAAGTGTCTAAACAATTGCTTTAAATATAAAATGTGACTGTAAAATAAAATGTAAAATATGTATTTATTCACAAATATCTTTTGGAAACTGATGAAACTCATCTGGGGAAGGAGTACAATAGTTAAGACAATAGTTAAGACAAATGAAGTCAGAAAGAATCAGAAACAGACAGACGGAAAACCAGCTGAAAGTTGACCAATATGAACATTTATTTCTGGAAAGAAGTTACAAATCGTTTCCAAAGAGTTTCTACTCAGATTATAAGATATGTTAATCTGATTTTACTTTCTTTTTCAGATACAGTCGTTGTAGCAAGTATGTTTTTTTTCTTTTTTAAATCCTCTATTCTGTTTTCCTACTGATAGACCGAAGACTGGTGGACTAAAGGATGCTGCGCTATGACTGAATGTGCCTCAACTCAGGACAGTCGTACTTCATCAGGTACACGTTTCTTCTTTAAACAGCGACATGAAGAAGAGGAGGAGGAAGAGGAAGAGGAGCGAGAGGCCTGCAGAGTGACAGATGTTGAAGTGATGTTCATGGTATTAGCTGCAGTCGTGTTATAAGTCGGACGTGGATTTAAAGGGAGGAAAAAAAACTCAAAGTGTGAATGTGAGTGTTCAGCGCATCACTCTCCTGCTGCAGAGGAGTGAAAAAGAAAAGTGACCAGAAAAAAAGTCTTCAAATCTTAGAAACACAGGAGGAAACCAAAATGTACTAATTTTCCTTTTAGTCTGTGTGTCAGGCTTTGTCATGGCTGATGCATGAATTAAAGTACTTCAAATGAAAGAAGTCTGCCACCAATGATTTGTTTAAGAAATGAAACGGTGAATGATGATTTGCATCCAGTGGAAAGAAAGGTTTCCAGAAGGGGGAATAACTGGACTGTCTTCCATGACACCAATATTCTCCTTATATAGCATATTACACATATTGCCTCCAATCTGGTCACTTGTCACATGCAGAGCTGCTGAGGTGGAGAGGGACAGACATCCGAAGGTGAAACCAGGAGAGAAGACGAGGTACAGATTGAAAACAACACGAGTCACATTGAAATTCTTCTCATAATAAATAATCCTACTACTGTTACTGCATAGCTTGGTGAAAAGCAACACCTCAGAATAAATAAGTTAAATTAACAGCTGACAGACAGAACTGCATCAGCATCAGAGTGTGCTCTAGCCCTTTTCACAGTTGGCTCATGGACAAAAAAAAGGAAATGTAAACAGGAAGGAAACGGTGTGAAAGATGGAGCTGCTGGGCTGCAGGTTCGACTGACGGAATCTCAGCGTCTGAAACGAACACAGATGAAGGGCTGGTGGACAAACACCACAGCAGTCATTTGTTCTGGACCCGTACGAGCCATGTGAGCAGGTCTGCGAGGTGTGTGCAGTTCTCCACGGGGAAAAGGAAGATTTCCTGATTTTTTTTATTGCACAGAAACTTCTACACTTCAGTAAAATCCTCAGTCCTGTGGAGGCTTGTGTTCAGTATCATCCTCTGCTGCAGCTGACACATCACCTTCTTCCTGCCTCACAAAAGAACCACTTTGGTTTTTGAAGACAATATTTTGTCTCATGTTTAATCATTTCCTCTTTTTGTCTGACACAAAACAGCTCTGATCTTTGTTCAAATGTGTACTTAAACTGTTCTGGCTCCTCCAATACCACCTGACTGATAATACTGAGACAGAGCTGAAACCACCAGATGATTAATTAATGAGTTCTTTCAAGTAAAACTAAATAAATATCACATATTCTCCAGTTTGACACTCTGAAATTTGAGGAAATTTGAGGAAATCTTTGTCTTTGTCACATTTGACTATAAATGAGCATTTGTGGGTTTCAGTCTGATGATAAAAAAATCATTTAGATTGAAAACTGATCTCCAGATAAATGAACAAATTATATCTTAAATTGCAGGACTCACATTTGCGAAATCATTCAGATTATTATCAATTTTAGGAGTTTCAGTTGGTTCAGTGAGGAGCTGTTTGGTCTGTGACTGTGTAGAAGAAAATGAATCAGTTTACAAACATGAACACATTTCCTTAATGCAACTGCACATTTTAAGGGAGGGCAACGCTTCCTGTCCACTCGACCCGTCAGCCAGGAGGTTTGTTTCAGACGCTGCTTCACGTCTGCAGAATTACAGGCGTGTCGAAATACTCCAGCTGCTGGTCGACGAAACCAGAAGAAATAAAGTGCAGGGAATGTCGACGAGAATAAGTGAAGCGCTGCCGGCTCCTCAGCACGCAACATCATCACCGCCGCCAAATGTGTCAGGAAGTTGTGAGGTTTTTCTTTTCTCAGCTCTCTTAAAAGTGTGAGACAGAGGAAGGGGTGTGTGTGTGAGGGGGGGGGGGCACAGACAGACACGGCGACTTTATATGGACATGAGCACGGTAGAGTGGATTATCTGGGAGTAAAGAGCAGAAGTAGGAGGAAAAAGCCGGAACGCACTGGAAGCGAAAACCTGAATTTATCAATTTGTAACGCAATAGATCACAGCTGGGAGGAGCCTGAAGCTTCGTCATGTTCAATCTATAGTCAGGCTACAAGATCAACTACACTGCACTATCGTGTTACATCTGGTTTTTACCTCATCGTATGCTGGTACTTGCTGCCATAAATATTATTATAGGGTATTTACTGATTGGTTGAAATAGTCTTGGCTTTCACTAACCTATTTCTCAACAAGAGTTAGTGGATTAAAGATACACAGGACGATGAAAATGCAGGTCTGTAAAGTAAAAGCTGGCTCCCTTTGAGAGTGAATGAATCTGACGCTTCCAGTGCATTTCTGCAGTAAAAGTCTAAATACAGTAGGTGAGTAGTAGAACAGGAAACTGACCACAGTCCAAACGTAAACCGGCAGAATGAAACCTTTTTTCTCCCCAAAATTATTTTTCCTTGTTTTTCTGAGAAAGCTAATTCTGAAAACGTTCACGCTGACGTTGTTGACGTGTGGCGTCTCGCTGCGCCGCCCTTCCACTGCCATCAGTGAGAAGAGCGGCTCTACAGCCCCAGCCATCTTTTCCTTACCTCAGGTAAGTGCTGGTCTCTAGTTTAAAAGCCTGCATTAGAATCTCCCACCTGTAAACACCTGACCCCCCCACCCCCCCGGCAGGAGACTTCAGTCTGTGAACAGTGCATTCCCGTTTCTATAAAAGGAGGCTCGTCATGGAGCAGACCTCAGCTGCAGCGTCTCACGTGCTCTAGCACATACTCTGGAAAATGCAGGCTGCACACCTGCAGACCGTCCAGTTTGCAAGGCATCCTGGGATACTCGTCCTCCTTCCACTTGTTTTCGTCGGGGTCAAAGGTGAGGATGGAGTCACTGTAGTGGCCGTTGTAACAGAGGCCCCCCAGGACCATTATCTGCCTGTCCAACACTGCCACCCCGTGGCCGCTGCGCCCGATGGGCATGGAGGCAAGGATGGTCCACTCGTCAGTCTCTGGGTCATACACCTCCGTGGACGGGCAGCCCTGCGATTCGAAGGAAGCCCGCAGGATCACGCACACGCCCCCGAAAACGTACAGCTTCCCGTTGTGAGAGATCATCTTATGGAAGCAACGGGCGTAGTTCATTTTGGATTTGTTCTCCCAGCAGCTGGCGTGAGTGCCTGGCAGCAGGGGGCCTCGGCCAGCGCGTGTCCTGTGTGCGTCCGAGCCACCCGAGCTTCCCCCTCCTCCTCCCCCGCCGCCCGCTTCCCGCCCGGGATCAAACACACACACCTGTTTAGAGGTGGAGGAGGACGTGATACCTCCGGTGATGTACAGTTTACCGTTCAGAACTGTTCCCTCGTGACCGTACTTGTTCACGGGGTACGGGTCCACAAACTCCCAGCGGTCCTCTGTGATGTCATAGCGCTCTGTGGAGTAGAAGGTCTCGTCTCGCGTCCTTCCCGCCACGGCGTAAATAAACTTGCCGATGACACCCACAGCAAACTCTGACCTGCAAACAACAAACACTATGAGTGCATGTCTGAAAATGAATACCTTATTTAAAGGGTGGGGGCTTTGTGCTGCTCTCACCTTGGCACCGACATGTCCGCCATTCGGAGCCAGGAGTTTTGGCGAGGGTCGTAGCGGTAGACTTTGGAGGAGGCGTGAAACTCCCCGTCAGGCCCTAGCTCTTCTCCACCCAGCAGGAAGGCAAAGTTGTTGACAATAGCCAGGCAGTCCGGTCGTAGCGGCACCTGGGGCCCCTCCAGCTCCCACCACACCTGAAGGACGACAACACCGGACACAAACACTGACTTGACATCAGCCCAGAACCTGAGGGATCAGGGCTGAGCTGCAGAGAGAGTCTGATTGATCAACAGTGAAACTGGATCCAAGTTCAGTCCACTGCCTTAATCAAAATAATAACAATGATAATGGATCATTGCAGCCATATTGTCTTATCTGTGCATGCTCTTCAAAGAGGGAGGTCAGAGGTCATAGTCAGCGACAGAGCAGCTGTAAGCTCTGAGCTCTGTTCCCTCCCAGGCAGGAAAAGAGGCGGACACCTTCGGGCGCTGCAGCAGCAGGATCTTGCTGTTGACCATACTGTGACCGATCATTCCCCGGAAGACGGCGGTCTGCGGCCGGACGGAGCGGATACGGTTGGAACGCGTCTCCACCAGAGGTTGCTGGTTGACATCGTGGAAGTAGCTGAGGGCCTGGTCCACTTCCTGCCTCAGCTGCCTGGAGTAACGGTAAAACTCTGACGTCTTCACCTGAGGACAGAGGACAGCTCACAGCAGGAACTCAGACGTACAATGAAGCCCTCGAAGCCCCGGACCAGAGCTCACCTTCTCAAAGATGTTAGCAGGCGTCATGAGGCAGAAGCGGATGGACTGGACGATGGTGTCCGTGTGCCGCCAGCGCCGCCTGTCGTGTCGCAGCCACGCTTGAACAGCTTCATATAGCTCGATTTCTGGGAAACGACTCAAAGCATCACTGTTCAGGTACGCCTACATCACAGACAAAGAGAGTTGGAGAGGTCAAACGTCTGTACGCAAAATGTATGAAGACATTTATTTTCTGCTTATGTCACTTTGCCAACCAATAAAAACACGTCTGTATTTGTAGATTGGGAACAGAAACTTTCTTTCTGTGGACATGAGACACACCTGCAATCTCTCCAGGCTGAGGTAGGACAGGAAGTCAGGTCGGCTCATGAGGGGCACAAAGTTGTCAAGTAGGAAGTTGTCGAGCTGCTCCTGGACGCCCTCCACGCCCACGCTGAAGTCCTCCAGGAGGCGCATGACCTCGGCACAGTTCTCCAGGCAGATCTTGGCCAGCAAGAAGGAGCAACAGAACTCCACCGCCTCGGTAAGCTGGACGTACATGGCCGCCTGCCGGGAAACAGAGGTAGTGAGCATCAGAGGACGTCATGACAAGGCACGGGACACGAGGACAAAATTAAGCAACCGCCACTCTGGGCCGCTACCTGCAGGATCTCTTGGACGGTGGGCATGCTGAGCTCCAGCGAGCCGTAGTACATGAAGCGGAGGATGTGGCCGAACCCAGCAGCCGTCAGCCCCTTCATGTGGATCTTATCTTGATCTCTCTCCCTCATGTCTGCCGTGAACATGACCCGGAAGTAGTCGCTCTGTGTGGCCAGAAGCGCCTTGTGGGCCTGCAGAAAGACGGGACACACTTTAGGACAGAACATCGATGCTGCTCCCCGAAGCCTCAAATTTTCAAGTTGTCTTTTTGCCCGAAAACCTCAGTTTGTTTGTTGCAAGATCTTTAGTTCAGACAGACTGATATCCACTTCTAGACCACGTGGACCTCTAAAGTAATATGGATGCTTTATCTGTGTACCTGGAAGTGGTGCTCCTCTATCAACAGCGTGACATCCAGCAGCAGGCGCTCTTCATACAGCGCCCGGAAGCCCGACGACACACTCCCATCGTGTACCTGGGACAGGTACACCTCCACATCCGCCCCCGACATAACACACCTGAAGGCATGAAGGGGGGGGGCAGGTGAAGCTTTTAAACTGATCTTTAAGGTCAAAATGCTGAACTTGGCTACAGCTGGCTAGTGCAGACAAACTAGAATTAGTAGTTTCTCAAAATTTTGAGTTTCTCTCATGAAAAGATTATGTCTGTGTGAGAGCAGCTGGAAACATTAAGTCAGGGACTGGAAGGGCATTCAGTAGGACATGCAGCATTAAAAGCTCAGCATTTCAGCTGCTGCATCCTAACAAGCCGTAACTCTTTCAGCACAAAACGTGCTGCATGTGACTCTTTGCTGACACACTGGGGGATACCCCACTCCACCGCAACACAGTCGGGTTAGTGGAAAATAAAGAAAAGAAACATGCATCCAAAGTGTCATTCATCCATTCTGTTCAGCATGAAAATACACAACTAGATACTCACACAAATCACAGAGAGAAAAAACAGGGGACAACATCAACAAACACTCAAAATGTATTCTTGGTTTTATCCAAATGAAAGACAAGAAATACAAACACACACCATCTGTACACCTTCACAATCTCAGTCATTCATCAAATATGCAAAAGTAAACACACACACACACACACAAACGCACACACGCACAAACAGCACACTCACCTCTGATTGGCCACGGGCATGTCAGAGGGGGTTGTCCGAGCCAATCAGAGGACAGTGCCCCTTGTGTCCAGTAGATGCTAACAAAGTCCCTTTTCTGAGCGTCAATCACCTGGACGACAAAGGCAATACAACCGCCACATTAAAGCATGAACGTCTGCAATAAAAAAAATGTAAAAGCCAAACGAGGACGTCTGTTAAATATCTTTGATCTTGGCCAAAAGTATGTGGACATCAGTGTATACATAAAGGACAGTAAATCTTTTCATGCCCACATAATTTTGTCCATATTGTGCATGTAAACATAAAAGAACAAGCAACTTTTCACTTCCCAAACATCTGTTCAAAAGAAAATCAATATTTAGATATGACATTCATGTTGAGAAGGTTTTCCAATACATTACAACCTGATCATTTCTATCTGTAGCTCCAACATCCAAAGGAGGGATGCAGCTTTTATTATTTTTATTATTCATAAATATGTAATTTAATAGCTCATAACTGATGTTCATTAAAACTTTCCAGAGCCTGAAGTCTCAACCTGAAATTCTCTTTGGCAAAAAGGACCAAAACAGTCAACTGATTTTAAAAACTATTATCGATGACTCTTGTTTTAATTGAGAAATCAATTTATTGTTGCAGCTTTAATCATGTGGAGGTCAAAGAGACGAGCAGTCACACAATCTGAAAGTTTATATACTTGGTTACAAAAACAGAGCAAACAGTAAAATCCTTCTCCAAAATGTCTCAGTTTTACCTCTAAAAGAAAAGTTTTACAGCAACAACCTGATCTCTCCTCTGATTGTCTGACTGCTCGCGTTTTTATCATTATTTCTTTTTATTGCTGAGATAAACAATCAGGTTGAGCATTACAATAACTGATAGGGTTCCGGTTCAAGTTGTAATGAAGTGGAACAATCCTTTAATTCAAACACAAACTGCTTCTGGCTGAATATGGACATAAATGAAATGGGACATGAATGTAGGATAAATAATGTTTGATATCAGAGCAGAAAGAGAAGTCAGTCAAATTCAAGCCCAAATGGAAATAAAAGGTATTATAGTGTAACAAGACACACACAAAAAACTTTACAACTCCAATATATTATTAAAAGTCGCTTTTCATTTATATTATAGGACTTTTCTAAACTTCTTCACAGTCATAACTGCTCTCACTGGGGTGTAATGTGTGTGCTGTATTCAGACTGTTTTGATGCTCAGCATTGTAAGCTGATAGGTTTTTCAGCAGTGTGAACCTTGAATCTCCAAAAAGCCACAAGATTTAAATCAGGTTAACTGAGAGAAAGAGTTGCTGGACGAGGATTCAGAGGGACGATGAAGGTGTGCTGAAGTTCAGGTCGACCATGCAATGCTTCAGGGGGAAATTCCTACCTTTTGGAGCCTGGGCGAACAATCACAGGCTTTGACGGCTGAGCGCTAAGGGGCCGCTCGCATTTCCTGTGTTTATGTTTCCCTGGTTCTGACAGAGGAGACAAGAAAAAGGGCCATGAGACGAGCAGAGAGCAACAGAGCACCAACCAGGCACTTTCCCAACCATCCAAGACTCTGATCATTATTTCTCTGTCGGGCCACAAATCTCTAACACAAAATATAACCATTTCAAAGTTATTCAGCTCTTCATCTTCATCTTAAACTCCTGTATGTCACAGTGATTTCTAACTACTTCAAGGACAAAACCTCAGATCATCAATATACTAACTCACTAACTGCTTCATCTCAGCCGCACACAAAGATCAAGTTAAATTGTGAATATAATGAAACACAGAAAATCAAGTGTCAGTCTGTTAGAGAACACTGTATTTGATTATTACTGAAAATACTTGTTCCTAAACAAAGAAATGTCAGTGACTGCAGCCTTTAATTCACTGTCACTTTCTGTGAAGTTGTCACTGATCCGAACCTGAGCCAGAAAACCCAACAGGTGAGTCCAGCAGCTCACCTGTTAGCCTGCAGCTAACTTCATCCACCGTTCTGTGAGGTGAGTGATTCCAATCTCATTAGTTTGTGTGTTTGTGTTTTGTTTCACCACATCAGTGTGACGGCTCAGGACCGAGGAGCCGGAGCTCTGACGGGTTAATGGGAGGAGCTGCCCCCCATCCACGGCAGGTGGAGGTGAGCTCCCCCGGACCCCCACCCCTCTTCCCCATGCTATCATTACCGCCCCAAAAACAAAGGCTGAAGCTGCCGGGGCTGTCAGCAGCCGTGCCACCCCGGGAGGATAAAAGCAGCGGACCGGAGCTGAAGCTAACTACCCCCGGCCGGTCCAGCTGTCACCATCCCCGGTGACGGAGGGGGGGAGGCGTTAGCTTAGCTGCCGAATCCAGCCGTCTCACCTCGGCGGTGCGAATCCCCACAACCCCTCTTCGACCAGGCAGCTCTGGCTCCGTCGGACATGAAGCGGCGGGTTCGATTCCGGGTTCAAGAGAGCGGGCGGCAGCGGTTCACTGCCATGTTATTGTTGAGGGACTGACCCCCCCGCTCCCCACCCCTCCAGGACAGCGGACTCTGAATCAAACGGGTAACAAACCACAGCAGCTCTCTGGCTCCGCGGAAGCCATTTTGTGCTCCTGCGTCACTTCCCTTCTGGGCGGAACTGAAGGGCGGAGAACGCTGCAGCGAAGATCGTCTATGGAGGGGAAGACTCGCTGCTCCAGGGGTCACATTAAGGAAGAGGACTCACTCCGCTCTGAATTACATTTCCAGAAGATGTCTCACTCCTCCCTGAGTATCAGACGGAATCCTCCAAGATTCAAAGTGTTTATTGTCAAATGGACAATAAGAAAAACGTTTCCCTATACAATTCTTTAATTGCTTTCCAAAAATAGAGAAAATAGATAAATAGAATAAAACAATTACAATCTAAAAAACAGCAATAGGAATATAGTGCAATAGAATATAAAATCCAATAGAAATAGATAGGTAAAGCTGCCATATACATGCCATACAAGTTTAAATATCATATTTATATCATCTTTTCTCCTCTCAATGTCTGCTGTGTGTGAGAAGGCTATAAAAAATCATATCGTGCTATGAAATGTAAACATACACAGATCGAGCGTAGAGAAGTGAAACACAACTCAAAACTACTACAAAAAGCCATCAAGCAATTTGGACTACAAACCACACAACAGGACTACAAACAGTCCGCAGATGGCGTCACTGACAAACGACGGACCTGACATGCGAATAAAAATATTTTTTCTTTACTCTTTGTGAAGTTTAAAACAAGTTTGGATCTTTGTCCATTTTAATCAGACTCGGTTGTTAGGATGGAATAAAAACATCTGTGTTTGTGTCTGTTAAATAAAATGTGTTTTACGGTAGCGATAAATTGCATCAGCCGTTGTGAAAGGACCGCGTAAATTCGATTTGGGTAGATCGCGTGTTGGAAAAACAAAATATATAAACGCCCAGCCTGTTTCACTAAAATTCTATTGATTTTTTTTATTAAAGAGTAGGATTGACGTTTATTTAATTTAACGACTGACGACAGGAAAAGAAAGACGAGTTGTTTTTCTCAGTCGATCAGGCATTCGCTGCGGACGCCTTCTCCATTCCCTTTTCATCCAAGATGGCGGGTGACGAGTCTGGTACAACGCTTGGTCAGCCTCATCTGGCCAAACAAGACCTCGGTTCTTTGGTAAGTGTCGGTTTCACTCATTTTACGGCTCTGTATTCGTATTTCAGCGACTGTCGGTCCGTAAAGCCGTGAATCCGGTCCACTAAAGGCGGCAGTTCTTCACGGTAACGGTCGCCGCCTCTACCCGGCACATGACGGCAGGCCCGGCGGGGCGGAGAGCCGCCGACAACCGCTTCAACTCTTATTAACGTTTACAATTTAGACAGACGTCTTAACATATGAGTGACTTTGTATTCAGTCACTTGTATTGTCGTTTCATGCGTTCCTTGTCATCGTACTGTAGCTTTATTGTAACACCTTGTTAGCTTGAAACGAAGTCGTCTAAAGAATCAATGGCGATGGAAGCGCATGAGTTCATCAGCAGTCTTTATGCTTTTAACTGTCCAACAGGAGCTGCTTGTACAGCCGAGGGCCACATCACTACGGGGTGTGTTTATCTGCACCGCCTTACCTTAGAATAGAATAGAATCGAGTCAGAAACAACTTACTTTGTTCATTTAAAAGCTGTTTTGTTGTGTGAGTGGGTGATACTGAACGAAACAATAACATGCCAGAGAATCGGTCAGCAGCCCAGTTACATATTTTCAGGATCCTCTTCGTCAGATTAAACAGATTAAACTTTGGTCTGTATGTTTGCCGTCAGTAATGGTTCAGTTGATGTGCTGGCCCCCTTTTGTTCCTCTTTTTCTGGGGGAATGCAGCGCAGTAAAAACCTGTAACGCTGTGTTGTTTTCCAGTCTAATGTGTGTGGGTTTCTCTCCAGGATGTGTCCATCCTGACACCTCTGTCCCCAGAGATTATCAGCAGACAGGCCACCATCAATATTGGTATGGATAAATCATATTCTGAGATATTATTGTTTTCCTGGTGGTTAGCCCACCTGCTCCTATCATGGAGGCTGTTTTTCACTTTCTCTGTCCCTCTTTCTGTCAGGCACCATCGGTCATGTGGCCCATGGAAAGTCCACAGTCGTGAAGGCCATTTCAGGTGTTCACACTGTCAGGTTCAAGAATGAGCTGGAGAGGAACATCACCATCAAGTTAGGATATGCTAATGCTAAGGTAAGCACTGAAACAACCTGTTAACGTCATCCTCCCATTCAGAGGACAGAGCCAGTGTTGTCGTCAGTTCCAAGCTGATAATTGAGAGGAATTTTGTTTATGCTGTAGCACTGAAAACATAACATTGCAGGAGAAAACGTGATGGTTTCCCTCTCAGAGGGGTCATAATAGAAACACAGCCCTTGTTTGGAGAAGGTGATAATCACTCGTTTTAACACTCCATTGTGTCATAGATCTATAAACTGGATGACCCCAGCTGTCCCCGGCCAGAGTGTTATAGGTCCTGTGGCAGCAGCACTCCAGATGAGTTTCCCACAGACCTCCCAGGCACAAAGGGAAACTTTAAACTGGTCAGGTGAGACTGAAGAGGTTGATGTTGTCCAGGAAACACAGATTAGCTGACTGGGGTTGTCAAAAATTCCACACTCAAACAGTTTAACAATTTGGAAACACTCCTCTTTCTCCCAGACATGTGTCATTTGTTGACTGTCCCGGTCACGACATTTTGATGGCAACTATGTTGAACGGTGCTGCCGTCATGGATGCAGCCCTCCTGCTGATTGGTGAGTGTCCCTGTTTGGCCTCCAATGAATGAACGTGTTCTTAACTCCCCTCCTGGTTGGAAATGATCTGAGTTTTGTTTTTGCTGCTCTCCTACAGCCGGTAACGAGTCATGTCCTCAGCCCCAGACATCAGAGCATCTGGCAGCCATAGAGATCATGAAGCTGAAGCACATCCTCATTCTGCAGAATAAGATCGACTTGGTGAAAGAGAGCCAGGCCAAAGAGCAGTACGAGCAAATCCTTGCCTTCGTCCAGGGTGAGTCAAAACAAAGCCAGAATCTTTAGAAATCCAAACCATATGAGAAATTAAATGCTTGTTCAGTTATGCTAAAGGTCTCTGTCACGTTTCTCCTGCAGGCACAGTGGCAGAAGGAGCTCCCATCATTCCCATCTCAGCCCAGCTCAAGTACAACATCGAGGTGGTTTGTGAGTACATAGTCAAAAAGATTCCAGTCCCCGTGAGAGACTTCACATCCGAGCCCAGACTCATTGGTAAGAAAAACCAATCAGCTCTACTCAGCCATGTCCTCTGTCTGAAGTGAAGGTGAACATCCATCCACATTTATTTTCCTCCATCTTTCAGTCATCAGATCTTTTGATGTCAACAAACCCGGCTGTGAAGTTGATGACCTGAAAGGAGGCGTGGCTGGAGGAAGTATCCTAAAGGGCGTTCTTAAGGTGAGCCACAAGCAAGCAATACTGAGACCCCCGATATCAGTCTAAGATTAGAGAGGATGTATCTTAGTTCATGAATGATGATTCTTTTTCTGGACCTACAGGTGGGTCAGGAGATCGAGGTGCGACCAGGAATCGTGTCCAAAGACCAGGAAGGAAAACTGATGTGCAAACCCATCTTCTCCAAGATTGTCTCTCTGTTCGCTGAGCACAACGACCTCCAGTATGCTGCTCCTGGAGGCCTTATTGGTGCGCTCACGTTTCAACCTTCACTTCCTTTATAGTGCTGAGAAGTAGCTTCATCACACCAGCAGGAAGGAAGAAAATGGTTTTCATATAATGTTGTTTGTGCAGGTGTGGGCACTAAGATCGACCCAACGCTGTGCCGTGCTGACCGTATGGTCGGTCAGGTGTTGGGGGCCGTCGGCGCGCTGCCAGAGATCTTCACCGAGCTGGAGATCTCCTACTTCCTGCTCAGGAGGCTGCTGGGAGTCCGCACAGAGGGAGACAAGAAGGCCGCCAAGGTGAGCAATGCATCATGTAGCCACAGTGTGGACTGTGATCGGATGATGATGATGAAGAAGGAGAAAGTTTGCCTTGGCTGTAACTGTCAGCAGGTTCTGCAGAAATCGTGTTGTGTCAGTTGTTTTGGTGTGAGGACGCAGTGTGGTGACGACCCTGTCCCTCCGTTTGTGTCCCTGCAGGTCCAGAAACTGTCCAAGAACGAGGTGCTGATGGTGAACATCGGCTCACTGTCGACAGGCGGCCGTGTCAGCGCCGTCAAGGCTGATCTGGCCAAGATCGTCCTCACCAACCCCGTCTGCACAGAAGTCGGAGAGAAGATCGCTCTGAGCCGACGAGTGGAGAAACACTGGCGGTAAGAACGATGTCCCAGCAGGACCAGTTTAGAGAGAAGGATGTTTGTTCATCTGCAACATGAAGGCCAACATAACTGATTTATCTCTTTTATCGGCTTCAGGGAAACAGAAAACAAACTGGTTCAGTCCGTGCTTGTTTTTTCACATGTCGTCTGATCTTAAGTGTCCTCTTCTCTCCTGACAGTCTGATCGGCTGGGGACAGATCAGGAGGGGCGTGACCATCACACCCACGGTGGATGACGACTGAGGCATCATTGCAAAGCTCCCATCAGACTGACAAAATAACCGTCAACACTCTTCTTGGCATTTTTTGTTTTTTGTTTCCACATTAAATAAGGAAGGAAGGGAACAGAGCAGGACATATCGGTGGTTTAAGACGCCTCCTCCTTCTGAGCTGTGCTTCCTCCTCTGCAGCTACATCAGAGGAGAGGAGGCGCTTTAGACTGAAAATCCCCAGAGAAGGTTCATCTGCAGACGACCTGTACGGTCCAGGTTTCAGGCACAAATAATAAAATACATTTGGAAGAAACACACTTGTTTGTTTGTTTGGTTTCATTAATGTTGCAAATGCAAGTATTACATCATGAAGATTATATTAAATAATATTTTTGAAATCTCAAGTAAAGAAAATTAATCGTATTTGAAGATTAGTCACAAAAAGTTTCTGCCTCAAACCTCATAAATGTTTGGATCTGCTGCTGAATGTGATAGGAATCATTTGGAAGGACAGTTGGAGGATGGATGGGTTAAACAAAGAGGGTCAGACATTTTTTAAAGATGAACTGTTAAAACACTTTACATTAAAAAAAACATTCCACGGGGTTTCAAGCAGGGCCCTTTATAAGTAATTTGCTGTTTTGTATATATAACAGCAGGAAGCAGTTGATTAAACTGCTGTGATTCAGAGATGAATCTAATTTTCATTAAGGAATCTAAATTTTTAATGAATGTTCAAACTAATAGTGTGAAACGAACTGTGAGAGATGGCTACATTTAACAGATTAGAGCGGTTTGTGACAGCAAATGAACTTTTAATATATTGAGTTGCTACATAACGTTTTGATCATTTCCCGCTGTCATCGTTTTCCGTGCATTTATTTTGGAAAATGAATTTAAAAAATCAAATTTTTGTGTCATTAAATAAACCACATTGTGATATTGTGTCGGTATTTTTGTCTATAATAAGTGCTTTGAAAAGCATCGGGTGATGGGAGCGTTTGCCGAAGGTGTTGTCGCACTTCCGGGATGAAGCCTCCTGACGAGCACGGGATCTGACGTCATCCAGGTGTGAACGTGAGAGCCGAGCGGAGTCAGACCGGAGTCAGCAGAAGCTGCAGGAATGAGTCAGTCACAGACATCGATGATTTCTGGAGAAATATAACTTCATCAAACCGTGAACGCGTCATGGAGTCTGCAGGTGAGTGAAGGATTCACTGATTTCTGGAGGTTTTCCTGATTCCTCCACTTTGACCTCCTCACCTTCCCGTGAAACCGAAAAGAAGTTTGAGCCCTGAAATGTTCCATAGAGCTTCTTTTGTTGCACATTTGACATTTTTTAATGTGTTTTGCTTCTTGATTTCATGAATGTGATTCTGTGATTAACTAAACAATACACACAAGTATCCAGAGAGTAATCTCTTATTTTATCTCCGTCTTATCTTTCACATGATTATTTGAGGTCAACTGAATGAATGCCTTTCTTTCCAGTTAAATATCTGCTTTTTGAAGAATACAATCACTTTATAAAAAGTAAATATGGATTGTTTTTTAATTTAATGAAGCATCTAAAGGAACAAGGTAGTTTTCCTTCAACATGTTTTTATCTGTTGATTGAATATTGATTTCTGATTGGTTTATAAATTAACAATAACCTGCAAACATGCACATAGTTTCAAATCTTCAAATTCAAGCATTTGTAATAATTAGTTCTTGTTTTAAGGCTCAAGTTGAGTTTGTTTAAAGGATTTAAGCATGTTTTTGGTTTGTAATGTCATCTCTTTTTTCCTGCCTCTCATTGGTCAGATGGTCAGCGTGGGCGTGATGGCGGCAGCCAGAGGCGTTCCCCTCTTGACATCATCATGAGCCAGATCCGCCGCAAACGCACACCCTCCGACAGGAAGCCGTTGGGGCGCTTCCTGTCCCGAGGCTCGGACCGGACGGGGATCCCAGAGGACGGAGAAATGGAGGCCAGAGAGGAGAGAGTACAGAGCCCAGGTTTGTTTTCAGGAAGCAGAAGATCATCAAGTAAAAATCTCGGATCTCAACTTTCCCATTAACTTCACCTGAGTTCAACAAACATTTTGCCTCCATTGTTCTTTCTGGGTTTAATGCTCATCAACTACATCCCTTAAGATTTGAGGTCTGATACTTGATGTATCAGACCAGATGTGCCAGAGTTTACTGAAACTTTTTGAAAAGTCTGTAAAAGTTAACGCTCGTGTGTGTTTGTGTCTTTCAGGTGTCACAGAAGCTGCAGAGAGCGAGCGAGACATCCCCTGGGGGCGAGTGTGTATTTTCCTGCAGAAGCTCGGAAAGAAGGCCGACAGCCGGAGCCTCAGTCTGGCTCACTGTGATCTGACAGCTACAGACCTGCTGGAGCTCGGTACACGCACGCACGCACGCACGCACACGCACGCGCGCGCGCGCGCGCACACACACACACACACACACACACACACACACACACACACACACACACACACACACACACACACACACTCATTTTGAATGCTTCATTTAAAGATGTCCTCATCTCCTCAGCGACGCTGCTCCAGTTCCTTCCTCAGCTGGAGGACATAGATGTCTCCTGGAACGAGCTGATTGGTGGAAGTCTGAAGGCGTTGACCTCTCACCTTCATCAAGTGGGCGGAGTCAGGACGCTGAGGCTCTGCAGCTGCAGACTAATCGCTGATGACATCACTGCGCTGGGTGGGACTTTAGTCTGGACTTTAGTTTGATTCTTATCATTTAGGGGAGACCACGTGGAGTCCAGGCATCAGGCTTTTTGTTGTCAAATAATAAAAACCATGTGTGGTTCTGTAGGTGATGCCCTCACCTGCGTCCCTCTTCTGGAAGTTCTCGATTTGTCGTGGAATGGTGGCATCGGTGGCGGAGGTTTCCAAAGCCTGCTGGGTAAACTTCCCCCACCACTGAGGGAGCTTCACCTTGTGTCCTGTCAGCTCACAGCAGCTGATGCTGCAGCTCTGGGTAATAAGATCAGAATCAACCCCACAGTCTGCCTAAAGCATTTCTATTTCAGGTGGTCATTTCTGATATTTCCCATAATGCTTCAGAAGCAAGCATGGTAAACAACTACAGGCTTAGTGATTGGACCAAAACAAGGTATTATTTTAGCTGCAAAGCTGAGAATAATTCAATGAATTAAATTTCCTCTGAACGCTTCACATCTTTGAATAGACAGCTTCCACAAACAAACAGCCAAACTTAAAACATTTAAGGAAAGAGTCAACAATAAAAGGCAAACTGTGGAGGACCAAAGACATGAAGGTATCAGTGTGTTTCTGAAAGTCCCGTCCTCGTCTCAGGGGGAACCATCCAAGCTTTCCCTGGGCTCAGCGTGCTGGACGTTTCCTGTAACCCTCAGCTTGCACAGGAAGTGGACGGTGGCGGCTTCAGGGAGCTGGCCGCCTCTCTCTCTCACACCGCCTCGCTCACCGTGCTCCGATTCCAGGCCTGCGGTCTGACGCCGAGCGGCCTCCGTGCCCTGGGTAAGTCGAGCTAAATGGTGCCACCATGTGGTCTGAGCTGTGGACCAATGTGAAACCAGGCTGCTCCCTCCATAAATCATCAAATCAAGACACTGATGACCCCCCCGCTGTCCTTCAGGTGGGGTGCTCCGCTGCCTCCCCTCCCTGCAGCAGTTGGACCTGTCCTGTAACAAAAGTCTGGCTGGTGGACTGGACCAGCTCACCCTGCACCTGGCTCACCTCACACACCTGGGGAGCCTCGACCTTCACCTGTGTGGTCTCACACACGCCGACCTGGAGGCCCTAGGTGAGCCTGTGTGTGTGTGTGTGTGTGTGTGTGTGTGTGTAGGTGTGTGTATCTTACCCCAGCAGTCATGTGACTCCCCGTCTCCAGTCCAGGTGCTTCCTTCTCTGACGGCGCTGAAGGAGCTCAACGTGTCATCCAATAAGGAGGCTGGAGGCGTGGTTCAGCCGCTAGTCTCCGCCCTCCCTCTGACCCAGATGAGGCGTCTGCCGCTCAACAGCTGCAGCCTCAGTGAGGAGTCGCTCAGTGCTCTGGGTAAAGACGATAACACCAGTACAACCATCAGCACCTTAAACAGTCTGCTTTGCATGTACAACAAAAGTATGATGCATCTGGTCTTAACCTGGACGTCAGTTGTGTAGATTATTGTGTTGAAGTTTATTATTGTGAATATTTGAGCTGTGTGTGTGTGTGTGTGTCAGCCGTGGTCGTGCCGTTCCTCTGTTTCCTGGACGTTTCCTGGTCTAAGGTGGTCGGCGGCCGCTCGGCTCTTCTTCTGGACGCTCTGCAGCCGTCAGTCCTTGTGGAGCTTCGCCTCAGCAGCTGTGACCTCTGCACTGACGACCTGCGTTCCCTCGGTAACAGACAGTGATGGCTTTATTTTTCTAACCAATCAAACGCCGGCTGGCTCCTGCTGGTGTTTTATTTATGAAACACTGGTGGTCACGGTGGCTTCCTAACTTCATTACCCCAGAGGATCATGGGTAAAGGGTTTCCCCCTCACTCACTCACTCACTCACTCACTCCCTCCCTATGTCCTGTGCAGCTGCAGCGTGCAGACGGGGCTGTCTGTCGTCTCTCCAGCTGCTGGATCTGTCCTACAACAGCTCGGTGGGAGATGACGGCTGGTCTGCGCTGTTCACAGCAGGAGGTCTGGAGTCCCTGCAGGACCTGGACCTCAGCCTGCGACCTTTGACCTCTGCTTCCTGCTCAGCTTGGCTGCAGGCATTGCTCAGCGCTTTGCCTCAACTACCGGTGCTGAGCCGCCTGGCCGTGCAGCGGTGGACCATGAGCTCTCAGGACCAGCAGCAGCTGAAGCATTGCCTGAGTAAGAGGAACGTCCTGCTGGACTGGGAGGGTGCACCATCATCATGGAAGAGCCCAGAGGAGTGAAACACCTTCAAAAAATTATTTACAGTTTCCTGATTTTGTGACCTCCACATGTTAATATTGTATATAATCATGATGCTGGCGGTCCTCTAAAACTGACTCCCTCCTCCCCGTTATTGAATCATTAGATGTGAATGTGTAAAGAGAAAATCCCTATAATTACCATTTCCCTTTATTTGTGGATGTAAATCTTTGATACTTGAATTGTTCCAGGTGCTCACTGTTGACCTCCATCTGTTTAAATCCTTTAAAACAGTACATTAAACATTTACATGTAAAACAGATGTTGATGTTGGATGCACTTTTGGTTGGAAGGGGAACGTTTATTTATCACAGCATCATTAGTTTGGGGGTGTTAGTAGACGTGTGCAGCCTTTTGGTTTACTCAGGGCTCAGCACGGCTGCAGAGGAACAAGCTGCTGGTTCTTGAAGCTGGACTCTGGTCTGGCAGGGGGGTTTGAGTCGGAACATGTTCCTGCCACACAGCTGTAATATCGTCTCCTCAACTTTGTGAAGACCTCGGCGAGGAACACCCGACCGTCCACCTCGTAGGCGCTGACGTCTGTCCGCTCCGGCAGCAGGCGGCCACCAGACATCAGCTCTCTGAAGGCCTGAGGAGGAGCAGCAGTTTGACGCGTCTGTTGTGTCCGAGTGAGGCAACAACACGTGTACTATCTTGTGTGTGTTACCTCACACACAGGCTCCTCCAAGTAGTTTCCCCAGATGTAGACGTGTGTTAGAGTTGTGTTAGCTTTCATGGCCTCAGTCAGAGCCAGCAGACCTTTAGTCCTGATGTTGTTGCTGTTGACAGAACACCTGATGAGAACAGAGTGTCAGCACACGTTTTGATTTTAATACAATAATTAGAAACATTTCTTCACGTTGGAAGAATTGTGTGTGTTTGACTCACTCCTTCAGGCCGCAGCCTGGCCAACTGATGGCCTCACTCAGGTACACAGCACCCTCATCTTCAAGCCGATTGGATGACAGATCTATGATCTGCAGGCTCGGGTTCTCCTTCAGTAACCCAGCGAGATGCTGCGTGCCGTCACGGGTAACGCGGTTGCTACAGAGACGAGGTGAGGCAGAAGAATAAACATCCATGTGAACCCTCAGCTGCACCGGATCGTTTGATGCTGCGGCTCCTACCAGCGCAGGTCCAGGTATCGCAGGCTGTGGTTGAACCTCAGGCCCGCTGTCAGCCTCTCCATCCCGGCGTCGGTCAGCCCCATCTTGCCCAGGTGGAGCTCCACCAGGCTGCTGTTCATCGCCAACATCTCAGAGCAGTGCACGGCCCACTCCTCCTGAGAGACGGAGGTTCAGGTTACAGTCCAGCAGCTGATACTGACACATCACAGTGACGCTCTGTTTATACCTGGTGGCTGAAGAGCAGCGGCCGGCTGATATCCACAGAACGAAGACTCCTGTTGCTTTTCAACACGATGGTCAGAGCTATCACGCTCTGAGTGGCCTGAAGTTACAGTGAGGGAGACGATCAGTAGGCGGTGAGATGTGCAGCCATCATCAGCAGTGCTGTGTGTTTACCAGGTCACTGTCAGCCAGCTCCAGCTCCTGCAGGCCGGTGTTCACCTGCAGCATGTGGGCCAGGTACATGGTTCCTCTGTTCCCGATCTTATTGCCTGACAGCCTGAGAGAGAGCAAGCTGCTGTTACCCTGCAGAGAGAAACAGAAACGTTTCCAAACTTCGACAGGTTGACGGATCCTGTTCTCCTGTAGTTTATTTTAACACTGTCCGGCAGACACTTTCCACCGAAAATAGTCCCTGAGTTAAGAATATTGCCCCTGTTGGTGTCAGATAAGTCAAGGCCCAAAAAGTTGAAGATAGAAAGATACTTACTCAAGTTCACTCATTCATAAAGTAAAATCCTCACCTTCAGGCTCCTGCTGAGTATTTCCGCCCCGTCTGTCAGAATGTCGTTGTAACTCAGGTCCAGTGAGCGCAGAGCCGAGCTCTCCTCCTGCTCAGTGCAAACACACACTTTAACATAAACTATGGCTGCAACATGGATCATGGACATACACATGAGCTATTACTGTAAATCCCTGAGGTACCCACCTGCAGGAGCTCAGCCAGGTGTCTCACTCCTTCATCTGTGATGTGATTGTAGCTCACATCAAGTCCTGCTCACACACACATTCAAAATGAAGTGATGTAAATGTACCAATGTGTGTCCTGATCGTGAACTGCTCACCTGTCACAGGTTTGTTTTTCAGACATCCACTCAGAAACAGACAATCTTCATCGTTGAGTCTTTGAACGCCTCTCAGGAGGTTATTTCCGGCCAGTTTCAAAGTAAAACTCCTGCCAGAACCACAAAACGGAATTTAACAGCAGTTTTACACAAATTTAGATAAAACACACAACAACAACAACGAAAAGCAACAACATACAGCAAAAAAAAACAACAAAAAAACACACAAAAGGGAAAATTAATTTGGGTTGTTGAAAACTTGTGTGTCGTGTTTGTAAAGACTGACCGACACTTTAGGATTCATTTGGAAACAGCTCTTTGATTTTCTGACAGAAAAACTCAAAATTCGGTTCATTAACATTTAGTTTGGTTTTATTTTAGGTTTAATTAAATTTCCTTCTTACTCATTCAGCTTCGTCTTCTCCAAAACTTCGACAATTTGCGGATTTATTTTTATTTCCCGTGTTGCCATCTTTGTTGCCGTAGCGGTCGAGTTGCCATGGCAACAGCGGAGACGGCGTCCGGCAAAGGACACAAAGTCAAAATAAAAACCAGAAAACAAATAAAAACTAAAGTAATGCGTTAGCGGTTACAATCAGCACAAATCTAGAATAAATAGGTTATTGATCAATTATAAGAAATTCATTTTTAATTTAGTATCTTCAATGTTATTTTTTAATCATGATTTTGTATTATATTCAATGTTTTCTTTGACTTGACTCGAGTTTTCTTACTGAATGTGAAGAAATAAATGTGCCACACTCTTTGTCCCTTTTTGTTGTTTTTTTATTTGACTTTCCTGTTCTGATGTACAGACTTTAAACAGTAGTGAAGCTGTGTACGTAATTCACATTTCTGTACAAGTAATGCAGACGTTTAACCCCCCAGAACAAAGTAAGGAAAAGAACCAAACAGCTACTTTCAAGTTAATAGAAATGCTGCATTTCACACTGCAGTTTTCAAACTTGAAGCACAAGCTGTTTTAAAAAAAGACTAACTATTTTACACTGAAAACAAAAACCTTGGTTTGCATCAAGATGAAGCCACCATCACATGTTAAACACTTACAGGTGAAAAATTTCTGATAAATAAAATCATTCCTCAGGGTGAAAACGAAGCTGCTGCTAAATACACACGTCTATTAAAACAGTGTTAGAGTTCTGTTGCTTGTCTCATTCCACAGTTACTCTACATTTAGTTAGTCATTCATCTGTAACTGAGCTTCAACAGAAAAGTAACTCCAGCCACACATCACTGTTCAAGAACAAGTTGTTATTCTGATGTTTTTTTTGGAAGGGTGGGTAAGTATTAAAATAAAAATTTACTTTGAAAATCAGCCACATTGGGAAGAGTTTTTAGCACATTCCTGACGCTACATGAGATGTTAAGGAGAGTGATGAACTAACACACGGCTGAAATGAGGACTGATATTCAGACTTTCCAGTTTTTTAACAGGCAGGTTTTGACCAAAGTTCCCATACAGGCTCAGATCAGGCACATCCTGACATCTGCACTCAATTCTCCAACTTCTCCACATAAGGTGATTATTTTGGATGAAATAAAAGACGGCCAGAAGACTCCTGCTGTTAACTGACAGACTGACTGTGGTACTTAGGGACAAACTTACAGAATTGTTTATCGGTGGAGTGGAAACACTTGTGTCACCCTGTTACCTGTTACCGTGGCTGAGATTCCTGAATTTTCTCACAATTATAACAAATCGATTCTGCTGGGTTTTCTAGCTTCCTGTGTCCTCTCAGAGAAAATGTGTTTGTGATGTTTGTGTCAGTGACAGACTCAAGAGAACAGCCTGAAACATTAGCTTCCTCCGTGTTTGACAACTTGGGTCTTATTTTTCTATTTTTTTCCCTCATCATTTCTACGTTTACAGCAGACATCAGGAAACAGAAACGTCACTTCACCTACAAGCAGCTTTACGCCGTATCCAGATGAGCAAAATTGCTGGATAAAAGTGTGTGGACCTGAAAAGTTAGTCAAGCACCAGAGGTCAAACTTGGACCGAGACATCAGTGATGGATGTTTAGAACAAATAATTTTTCTGTCTGCCTGCTTGTGTTTCTGGTCTGTCTGATTTATTTTAACTGATTTAACTTCAACACTCAATTGTTAAAAAAGCAAATTACTGTCAGGGACAAGGGAAGAAACTGGAAAAATAAGACCAAACTGTGATGAAGCAGATGTATCCTTCATGGACATATCACTACGTGTTGATTAAAGAGATATGAAACTGACTTTGATACAAACGCAGACTGACTGACGCTTGGTGAATCGTTTCACCACAGTGACCTTTGACCCCACTGTGGCCAGGCCTCACTGCTGAGGTTGGTTGTTTTCGGCGGTGTCCACTGTCCTGATGATGACGATCTGCTCCAGGCTCTGGGCCGGGGAGGGCGGCGGCCGCAGCTGCTCTACCAGAGCATGGAGGGTGTCTGAGTTGATGGTCTGCTCCTGGTCCGCGTCGAAGGTCACCTGGTCGGTGGAGTTGATGGGTAGGTGGGTGGGCTCTGACTTGAAGCCCTCCATGATGGCAGCGGTGGTGGTGGCGTCGGCGTCGGCTTCGGTGGTGGTGGCATCGCCATCTGTGGACGGAGCTATGGCTTTGGGGTTGGGGGTGGCGGGTTCAGGGTTGGGCGGCTCTCCTTCAGGGATGGACACCAAACCTTTGTTTTCCTGGGTGAGTTTGCTCTGGACGAAGGCAACAGGATGACTGGAGGCCAGGAGGACGACTGCTCAGACACACAGAAAAGAAGTCAGATAGTACTGAAGTCTATGGGAAAATGTCCCTCCTCCCCCTCAGTAAAAGTTCTCCTGATGAGCTTATGGTCTCAGTCTGAAATACATCCATTTTCCGTTTAGAGGAAAATAAAACATAACTTACTGCAGCCTTTTTATAATCAGACAGAGTCTGATGTCAGTGTGTTTTTATGTATTAAATTATGTCACAGGTTTCCAGTAGTGGACTTGGCTCAGGACACGCGTGAATTTTCTGTTTAAAGAATGTGGTCTAAGAATTGAACCTGCAATGTCTCCTGCAAGAATCTTGGGTGCGTTCACACCTGAGAGAGATATGAACAGCAGGTCTGACCAGGACCAGAGTGTGGGATTCATTTCAAACGACGTTATAAAAACACACACTCACCAGCTCTGGCTCTCTCCTTGTGTTGCCGGACTTCATCAGCATGAGCCTTCTCTTGGTGTTTGATCATGTTCTTCACGCTGGCGAATCTGTTTCCGCACAGCAGGCACTGCACCCCGGTGTTCCCCTCTGTACACACACAAAACATCACTCGAACATGTGCGACCTCATCTGAATGTGAACGTGTTTGTATGAATGCTGTACTGGACACTCACCTGGGTGAAGTCGTCTCATGTGTTTCTTCAGTTCTGAAGACGTCACAAAGCGTGCGTCACATTTTGGCTGAGAACATTTGTAAGGAGTCTCACCTGAAACACAAATACGGTCGCCAACACACACAACAATATGTTTAACAGCAATTCATGGTGTAAACAAGTGAGTCAATAATAAACACAGTTAACTCATCTCACCAGTGTGTTTCCTTGCATGTGCGATGAGGGAGGAGGAAACGGAGAACGACATGCCGCACAGGTCACACTGGTACGGTTTCTCTCCCGTGTGTCGTCGTTTGTGATACGTCAGGGTGCTGGACTGAGCAAACGCCTGACCGCAGATATCACAGACGTATGGTTTCTCCCCGCTGTGCAGTCTGTGGAAAACGAACAAATAAAGAAAAAGCGTTAATATAAACAAATGGCACGCCACTAAGAATCTGCAGGTTTCATCAATAAATGCAGCAGCTTTAAGCTGTCAATGCCCTATGTTGAAACTTCTCTGACCTCCAAGAATAAATAATCTGAACTATGAACAGAGGCAGAATGTACCTGATGTGGATTTTGTAATTGGATGATGTTGCAAACTTGAAACCGCAGCGTTCACAGGTGTACGGCTTCTCTTCGCCGTGGTACATGCGGCGGTGAGCAACCAGCTGACACTTTTGAGCAAAACATTTGTCACAGTCGGAGCAACCGAACGGCTTCTCACCTGCAACAAACAGCAGATACCAGAGAAGTGGAGTGAGACAGGAGAGGAGATAAAAAAGGAAAATACACCAATGACAACTTTCCTCTTCTGGGACTGAGTTCATCAAACATGTGCCGACCAGAACGCACGTTTACAGATGTGTGACACTGCTCACCTGTGTGAATGCGCAGGTGAGTTTTCAGCTGCGTGGCTTGTCTGAAGGATTTGGAGCAGAAGATGCAGACAAACGGCTTCAGGCCTTTATGGATTTTCTCGTGGCGTCGCAGGCTGCTCGCATCCTTAAACAGTTTGTTGCACTCGGTGCACGACAAAGACAGCTCGTCCATCTCTGACGGATCCTGCTCTCCATCTTCACCTTCCTCCTCCTCCTCCTCTTCGTCATCCTCGTCATCTGCTCCCACCGACCCGCTCTCCTCTGCTTCCTCTCCCTCATCCTCCATCCTCCTCCTGCCCCGGCCTCTGCCCCTACCTCTCCCCCTGCCTCTCCCCCTCCCTCGACCTCGTCCTCTCCGTCCCTCCCCGCTGCTCAGACGAGGTTTCTTGGTCGGAGAGTCTTCCTCCTGCGAGGGGCTCCAGTCTGCAGAAGTGTCCCCAAAGTCTTTCACACTCGTGTCAGAATCATCTAAAGACAGATCTTCGTTATGATAACTTCCTCTTCCTCTTCCTCTTCCTCTACCCCTTCCCCTCCCTCTGCCCCTTCCTCTGCCTCTTCCCCGCCCCCTGTAGGCCTGGACTTTGGGTGTGCCATCAGCTGAGCTGCTGGCTTCTGGCTGCTCGCCACCAAGACTCTTTGGCCTTCCTCTCTTCCTTCCCTGCCCGCGTCCAGCACTCTTTGGTGTCGTGGGGGTGTAGTCTTCATCACTTTTTTCTCCCTCTTCCATATATGCATCTCTGATCTCACCTTCCTGCTCTTTGCCTTCCTTCCCGTCTTCATGCCAGTCCCTGGAAACTGAGACAATAGACAAGGGAAGTGGGGAGCTGGGGCTGCCAGGAGAGGCTGCACTGGAAGGAGAGAGACCAGCCTGTTTATCTGCCTCTGACTGGGACACGTCGCCCGTCTCGGACCAGTGGGGAATCTCCTCCAGATACTTTGTGGCCTCCGACATTCCCAGGAACACAGCTGCTCGGCGAACAGCTGCTTGTCTGGTGCTGAAACCGTGTAAACAAACATGTCAGTCAATGACCTAGAATGAAAAATATTGTTTAATCTGAATTCTCCTCAAAGAAGCCCACGTTAAAACCTGGTTTACCTGCTGAGGTTCATCTGTCCAGTGTATATAAATTCAAGAAGCTTCTCCAGGGCGTAGCGGCTGACCTTGTCAGGATCCAAGGTTGTGACCTCTTGAGCTTTTTCAGCCTGAGCGGAGAAGTACTTGCTGAACGCAGCCAGGATGTTGCGGTGAGCTCTGAACTCAACATCTCTCACCATTATGGTTATGTCGCACAAGAAGTCCATTTCCCGCTGCTGATGCAAACGCTGCAACAGCAGCTTCCCGTGATTGGTGACATGAGCCATCTCTGCTGCTGGAAAACAACAGAGACAGTCAACATCACTGTCATGAATGTCAGTTTAAAGTCGCAGGTTTCCTCTGGGAGGCGCAGATGCTAAAATTGACTGATATTTTCATTGTGATCAGCCACAACATCAGAACTGTGTGAATAGGTTTGTTTTAAGCCATTTAAACAGCTGCTACTCTTACTGTTCAATATGTACAAGACAAATCAAAACCCATATGAATTTGTTCTGAGTTGCAGTTACCTCAACTTTCTCTTCCTGTAGGACATATTCAACTCTTTTAGAACCACTCTGACAAATATCAGCGATCATATTTCTATTTACAGTGACGCTGACTAAAAGCATAAAATGCACAAACAAAATTCTACATTTATATAAAAGAGTGTTCAAGTTCTAGCAAAAGTTTGTGTAGGACTATTTGCAGTGGCGGATTACTCCACGTTTGGTTCAACAGAGCATCTCTCTGTTGTGTTGTAACAGTTTCTATAACTTATACTATCCCTTAATTATAGATTCATTTGTCCATTATCATTCAGACGACTTTCTATAGACACTAAAATATTGTTTACAATCAGTCATAACAGAGAAAAGCAGCAACATTATGAAATTCGGCGGGGGGGCTGTAGTTTGAAGGTTTCTTCATAAACAACAGAACATTAAACTCACTCTCAGTTGTGATGCTGAGAAGTTGGCAAACAGCTTCACCTCCTCTTCAGATTGCAGATTTCTCTGTAGGACAAAATGATGGAGAGTAAATAATCGCGCAGACAGACAATAACCCGCTCACCGTAACAACCTGAAGAATTACTCTTATAATTAGTTTCTCTTAATAATTAATTTTTCAGTCGATGTTAGCTTCTGAATCAGTTGGCAGGAGAGATGGAGAAGAAACTGTTTTGGAAAATAAAAGCTCCCGCCTGCTTCCTGAGCAGGCCTGCGGCTGCGGCTAACGCTAGCAGCGGTGTGGCTGCCCGGTCCGGAGCCCTTCAGTGGGTCGTTGGTCGCCTCACACACATTAACGGACAGTGTTTGCACCGTCCAGGCCTCCTCTGGAGCGGTCACAGCCGCCCGGGGGTTGATACAAGCGGCTGCTCGGTGAGGCCGAAGCTAACTGTTTTCATAGCGGCAGAAAGCGCGGAAAACATTATGCTCTTATTTCGAAGGTTTGTCGGTTTGTACCGGCGGGGCCGCCGTAAGTTGGAACAAAATGCCAGAAACACGCAATTCCGCCTCGAATCGAGCAAACGCGGCGTTCGCTGCGTTATTTTGGTGCAAATAAAAGGTCTAATTTGATCCAGAGAAAAGTAAATAAAAGCAGTAAAGTACCTTCTAATATCCGCGATCTCCAGCCATTATTCTGTGACGTCAGCTGTTCTCGCGAGAACATCGCTTATCAAAGATGCTCTCGAGAGTCAAGATGAGCAAACGCCCCGCCAAGACGACGGACGGCAGAGAGGGGTGATTACATCTCAAAACTCGACATATTTTAGCAGAATTGAGGGTTTAATTCTTCTGAAAACCAAATAATTTCTATAAAATATGTATTTATTCAATTTATTAATGTTTAAAATTCCAAATTTTTGGAATATATCCTTTTTTTTAACTTAAAAGTGTCATTTGGTGACTGAAATGGGAATGATAAAGACAAATTATGCCTACTCCATTTATTAACTTACACAATGAATGTAATTATCTGTTTTAATCGTATCTTTAATGATCTGTCTCTTTTTCTCCCTGCTTATTTACATAAATACATCCTCCTAATATTCTCATCTGGGCCCTTTTCACTTTATGTTGTACATTGCTTTACACTCAGTGGCACTTGAATAGATTCCAGCCTTCTCACGTAATCTAGAAGTTAGTCCTGGAAAACATAAAACATAAAGAAGTCTGTCAGGTTGTCATTTGATTCATCACAGTTCCTATCTGACAGCACATGACTAATCAGCTCAGTAAATCTCAGAAAGTATCTGAATTAATCTCGTCTGCTGACCTCCAGTGGTTGAAGTTAGCCACACACACCCTTCTGTCAAACCTGAGGCTTGGACCTGGAATGAAACTTCGTGTTTTTTTCCCCCATAAATTGTTGTCAGTAGTTTAAATGTCGACTTTGATTCGGCCCCTCTACTCACATGTATGTGCTGAAGAACAAAATGCTTCTTTTTATTGTGTCTGGATTAATCTGATTCCAAGTTATTGCAGCATATTCCAGTAAACTCCTCGTATGAAATCCCAGAGCAGCTGAAAGATTTCAGTCTCTGCAGGTGGAGTTTAATGAGATAAGTGGGCTGAATGCTGCACTGAAAATCACTCAAACAGTCAGCACATGAACTAAAGAGCCCGCTGTAATTCTTTTCAGATTAATCTCATGAATCTGCACCAGAAGCATCATTTTGGTGTTCCAAAGTACCATCCAGGGAATTTTTCCAACTAAACCTTCTGTCACACTGATCTCCTTTAGTGTGACACAGAGCAGAGGAGGAGCACGACAAACATCCTGCAGCAGCATACATAGGTGGCAGGATCTGAAGCTTTTATGGACTCACAACGACTCAGATTTAATTAAAAATCCACTCTGTCCGACAAATATCAATTCCATCTCAACCACAAACTGGAGGTTGTTTCCAAAGCAATGGAAACCTAAACGCTATGATATTCCAATTAAAATTACATGTTATTTTATGATAATTTAATTGTTCTTTATTCTACAGTCTTCTGAGGGCGTCACTGGTTATAGTGATGGTGGTTTTCTTTGGTCTTATGCTAAAAACGGAAACATTAAGTGTTGTTATCTTTATTGCAGATAAAGATCCTCTGATTTATCAGCTCAGTAAACATTTTCCTGATCAGTTTATGGTCTCAGTTTCTAGTTTACAGTCTCCAATTCAACATGACGTTCATTTTTGTATTTATTTTACATATTTTATCACCAGCTGTGTGTCTTTTATCTTCAGTCTGGCTTTATTTTATTCTGACATTTGATTTTTTTGAGCTACAGTTGCTTGGACGAAGTGCTCCCTTTAAAAAGTAATCTAAAATTGCTTATTATTATTTCATCGGCGTTGTGAGTGGGGAAAAGAAGAAGTGAGCCGAGAGTTTACAGCCTTTTACTTCCTGAGATTTCCCGTTAAGCAAAAGCACCGAGGCCTGGGGAGATGAGTGACTGATGGAGTTATGGTGGTTTTATTGATCCCTTTGGACAGCAGACAGGCGCTTCAGCTACCCAGAATACATACACAACAGAAACACAAACGGAGGTCACGTTATGAAAAGATGAAGCAGAAATCGTCCTGCATTCCTCTGAAGGCAGGGCTGTAGAATTAAGGCCTTTTTGTGACAGATGTTCTTTTATATTTTAACATATTTTAACATCAAAAACTGCAACTCACCTCATCTGTGAGCTGCTGGTTTGAGCTAAAGGTTCAGAAAATGATGTGATCTGATGTGAAATATCAGCATCTGCTCTGATGATCACGAAGCTTCTGATCAGTCTATTCACAAACTGCACGTCTGCTGCTTTATTACCTGAGCAGGAAAACAGATGCTGTGAAGCTGATTGATTTACTCTGACACCTCCTGCTGTGCTCGAAGTGTGTGTTTGTGTGGGCGGTTAATGAGACCAGAGAAGAAGAGTTTGAATATGAGATAACAGTAACTGACTCTTCAGCGATAACAGGATATGTGGTGAGGATGAGGAGGCAGATCTGTGTCGTCCTGCATGCCAGAACAAAGACCGTCAGTGTTCACAGGCTGCTGTAAATAAAAGATCTTTGATCAGACACATCTGCAGTGAAGCTGCTTTAAACAGACAACTTCATTTTTAAACTTTTCTTTATTCTGAACTTCCATGAAAAGGTCATTTTGCATCTTTTTGCTCTGTGAGTTCATTCTGTGTGTGTCTGTCTGTGTGTTTGTGCATGAACCCCAAGAATCACTTCATTGATTGACACAATTAAAACTAACCCTGGCTGAAAGGAGAAGTGGGCGTGGTCTAACTGAAGAAACCACTGTGTTCTCAGATGAATCAAGTTACCCAGAAAAACAACGTTATCCGGAAATAAGACCATTTCCCCTTCAGAATAAAGGAGGGCTATTGGACGTGTGTCTTTTTTGTGTAAAAAAAAATAAATCAAAACAAACTATTTATTAAAATGCATTTATTAAGTTCATTCATTCGGGAATCCTTCATGTGGTTTTAGTGGTTTTAATAAAGTACTCTACTTATCTATCATCCACCTGTCTGTCTTTCTCTGTCTCTGGCTCTCTCTCTCTCTCTCTCTCTCTCTCTCTCTCTCTCTCTCTCTCTCTCTCTCTCTCTCTCTCTCTCTCTCTCTCTCTCTCTCTCTCTCTCTCTCTCCCTCTCCCCCCCCCCACCTCTGCCTGTCTGTCTCTCAGCAGTCCTGCTGGTGTTTTATTTTGACAGGGTGAAGGACGGTTTCCTGTCGTAAGTGTCGGTGGCTGTGGTCCGGATCGTTGGTGGTTTTGGTCTCCGGCTCTTTGCGCCTCAGCTCAGTCAGACCAGGAGCTGCGACAGCCCCGCTTCACGTCAGGAGGTAAGAGCAGTGTGTGTGTCCGTGTGTGTCCGTGTGTGTGTGTCCGTACCTTCACGTGTGTTGCAGTGTGTTTGTGCGTAAAGCGCCTTTTACGGCTCGCTGCTGTTGGTGCGTAAAGTTTGCGCAGAGCTGCCGATGCGATTTTTGGCATGTGGAGGCATCCGTCCTCTGCAGAGGTCGGTCACAGCATCCCCCCGGTGTGTGTGTCCGTGTGTTTTGTTGTTGTTGTTGTTGTTGTTGATGATGTTGATGTTGATGTTGATGTGTGGAGTTGGGCAGGTTGACGAAACCAAACCGAATCCGAATCTGGAGGTTTTTACTGAGGAGGACCAGAGCGGGTCAGACCGGTACTGAGGTGTGTGTGTGTGTGTGTGTGTGTGTGTGTGTGTGTGTGTGTGTGTGTGTGTGTGTGTGTCTGCCCTGTCACAGCTCGCTCCTTCCTTTTTCTCATTACGATTTAGCTACATTCAAACCAACAACAAAACCACTTCCTTCTAAATCTACACAAAACAACAATAACCACACTCACTAAGTCGAATAATTCAGTTTATTAGGGACAGCTGAAGTTGACCTGTGTGTTTGTTGGTCCAGGGATTGAACCGGTCTTCCTGGATGGATTGATTCCATAAAGGTGAATTAATTATTAATGTTGTGTGTCCGTGTGTGGATCCGGTTCGTGGCTCCAGGTGAACAGACCGGCAGACCTGGTCTTCAGGATGTTTCTCAGACTGTCACATCTGCAGTTTTCCTGGTGTTGGAGTTGAGGATCTGTGATTTCTGCTCATTTCTGACACAGTGTGAGTCTTTGCTGGATGACTTTGTGGTCACTTTGTTGTGTGGCCATTTTGTCATCATTTGGAGTCTCTTGTTAAATATATCTGTTATTCATTACTTCAATTTTTCATCTTCATTTTGTGTCTTTTTGAGTCTTTATCTGTTTATTTTGCCTCCATTTGTCAATTTTTGGTCATCTGGTATCTATCTTTGTGTATTTTGTGTGTCTTTGTGCTCCTTTGATTACTGCTAGCAGCCCCTTCACAGTCCTAAGCCACATAAGCCCAGACCTCATTTTTGCACAAACTCCTTTATAGTTGTGTTGCAATGGTGTTGTGGTTTGGCTGTAAGAGGTGAAAAACATGGTGTGTGTGTGTGTCTGTGTCTGTGTGTTCTTGTAATAAGATGGCAGGAAGTGTAATCACCAGGTCTGAGAAAATAAAGAAGAAGAGGAAAAGGGGGAAATTACATTTTCACCTAAAAGTGTGTGTACTTATTCATGAAATAAGTCTTCGAGCAAACAGTCAGCAGCAGGGGAGCGTGTAATTGACTTTGTGGGTGTGTTTGTCATCTTGTACACATCACACAGCCACACAAACTGATAGGACAAGAAGAGTTCAAGGGGCAGCAGGCGGGGTGGGAGAGCTGCAGCCTTTAGTCAATATTACCTGCAGTAAAGGAGAAACAGTGTAAAATCCTTAAATGTAGTCAAATCCAGGTGATCATCCGAATCAGCTCTGAAAAAAAAAGCTGCTGAAGTCTGAGCAGACGTTGTGTCCTTAAACGTGATGCGACTGTGTGTGTCAGGTTTAAAGTGATTATTGTGGAACCAAAAGGTCACAGGTTTGATCTCTGCGTGTCACATTAAATTGATCGTTCCTCCCGTCGAACACTTGTCTTCATCAGGTCAGGATCAGACGAAGTGGCCGCCACAGGAAGTCTCTGTTAAATATCAGCCATCCATCTCAGTCTGGGTCTTATTTTTTATGCCGAAGACAAACTAACCGGCAGCTCCTGATGTGATCCAGAATCATCTGGAGGACTGATCCTGCACTGAGACCAGTTTAAGCAAATCTTTTATGTTAAAACAGTCTGTTTAACTTTTACAGTCAGTAATAACAAAGTTTAAGATAACCAGGCCTGACAGGAAGCAGAACAGACTCCAGCTGTGTGTGACATGAGGACACACATTCACACTTTTTTAATATTCATTCATTATATTTATTCATCATGCCTCTCGCTCCTCAGACGGTTTATAATATAAAAAAAACAAAGATGCCTTTACTGATACAATAAATAAGAGCGTTTTCACCTTTTCCCATAGACGTAGAGCCGATCGGAGGCTGTTGGACTAAAATCAGCTGTGACGCTTCAGCCTCCTGCTCATGATGTTAGAATGAAGATTTGGAATGTGGAGGGAGTGTCGGCTGCATGCCCTGAATGTCTCAGTAAATTACACACACACACAGTGTGAGTCCACGATCATGATCAGCTGATGGGGACAGAGATATAAATATGAGTCTTAAGGTCGGGTAGAAATCAGCATGGTGCACACATACAGCGCAATAAAACAAGAAAGAGGAAGTGTGTGGCGAAGCGGCGCTCACATGTTCCAGGATGATGTGATGTTCACCCAACTTTCCTATCAGGTAGAAGTCAGCGTTGTTCATGGCACGTTATTAAATTCAGGGCGGGCCAAGATGTGTATGTAGAGTCACAGGAGCTCGGCTCTGAAGGACACTTCAGATTATTTGGGGACTTTACTTCTGTTTTTCCATTTTAGGAAACAGTTTTGGCCTCAGAGCGAAACATCGAAGTGGCACATGAAGATGAAGTCAAACCTGTGCCGCCCTCCTTCCCCTTGAAACTACGACACTCCCCAGAACTGGAAATACGAGGCTGAGCGAAGTCAACGCTCCTCTACAAATATTTTTACTGCTTCAAATTCTTCAGTCCGTTGTGGTCTTTCCTTGTGTGACAAAGGTTATCTCCCTTTTTCTTCTGTGGAGTCACAGTTGAATATTTAATGTTAAAAAGATTTAACAGATTTAAGGTCATATCTGACTGTCGACACCCAGAAGGACACGTGTTGTACGAGTACAAGTGTCAAAGCTTAAGTTTCCTCAGACATCTTGATTATCTGAAACCAAATTAGGAGGAGTATAGCCCCGCCCCTAACCCCTCCCCTTCCCCTCTAAATGAACATCATGTTGTATTTCAGAGGAGGAGGGACATTTTCCCATAGACTTCACCACAGTCTGACTGCGGTTGGCCCCTGCTGATGGAGGAGTAAGCCCACGTTAGTAAACCGTCTAATGGGTGAACTGGTTTTCGTGGCTTCACAGTCATCAGGTCGATGGGTTGGTGCAGTGGGCGGAGCCAAGCAGCAGGGGGCGGCGTGACATCGTGTCTCTGTGAGGCCTGATGTTGCTCCGATGTTTGAGGGATCAGAGCTGCTGTGTGATGATGAGTCAGCCTTTTGGCTCCAGAAGTGTTGAGAAGAAGAAGAAGCTCCAGTTCAGAAAAATCTTCTTTTGTTTTGACATTTCACCAGACTGAGTGTTGATCAGGAGCAGGAAGTGACATCATCCACACCAGGTGTCATCTTTTTAACGTCGTGCTGTCTATACTTTCACATCGGTCACCTCCTCCTCGACTCTAAACTGTGAGAGCTTCACATTGTTCAAATCTTTGATTTGAAATGTTTCTATAAACAATCAAAACCATTTGTTGACTTTTATCCGGCTGGAATATTTCCCGCCATGCTGAAGAATGTCTCAGCAGTCTGTGAGTTCACTTTCTCCTTCTTGAGTTCTGAGACGTCGCTGTAAATGTGATGAAAATCAAACCATCGCTCTGACGAGGTGTATTTGTTCGACGTGCCGAGGAGAAATAAAAGAAAGAAGAATGAAAAAGTTAAACGGAGTTTTTAGCTCCGTGACAGTTTGGGCTGTTTCCATGGCAACACATCAGGCTCAGAACAGACACAATCACAGTCCATCATCATTCCAAACTGGTAAAAAGCTGTTGGAGGGGGTGTTGATGAGCAGATCTGCCTCCCTCCATGACTCTCCCCTCCATCCATTCAGCCCAGTTTCTGCAGTTTGTGTGTGTGGGAGTCTGGATGCTTTGGCCCTTCTCTGGAATGTCAACAATGAGTCATGTCGGCCGTTCGTCTCAGGGCGGGAGCTGCTCAGGCCTTCACACACACACACACACACATTTGTACTAGTTCAGCCTGTTTCCTTCAACAGTGTTCGCTCACGTGTCTTCGACCTGATACCGGCTCCAGACACACCCTCTTTAAAGCATCATGCTGACTGACAGTTTTTAACAGCAGCAGATTATCTGCTTCTTTCTGTCTTGTGTGATCAGAAACTGATTTTTGCAGCAGCAGGAGTCACCTCGGACTGTTTCTCTGTTAGTTCATGACTTCTGGCGAAATAAACCGTCACTCGATTGATGAATCTGCAGATTAATTGGCAGAAAAATAAAGTGTTTCATGGAAATTAGCTGAAAGTTGGATAAATGGATAAATCATTGTGGAGTCAGCAGAAGGTGGAGGTGGTCATTTGTCCCTCTAAACCTAAACACTAAACCTTTGTTGTGCGTTTGTGTTACTTCCTGTATCTGCAGACTGTGATTAACATTAAATCAAGAATGCAACTAATATTTTTTTTGAATGATTGTTGCCTTGATGAGCTGATCGGTTATGAGTTTTCAGAAAATAGCGAACAGTTCTTCGAGCTTGAAGTCACATTTTAAAAGTTCTTTTCTGTGTTTGTATTTTTCAAAATGAGTCAAATGAGAATGAATGAGAACTGAATGAGAAAACGACTGAGCAACAACTAGTTGCCCCTTTAACGCAGACAGGTGCCCCCCCCACTGTCCCATTGGCTGTCTGCTTCTCCTTCCAGCCAATGGCGTCGCCTCCCCTCCTGCTGCGTCCCACCCAGCTGAGTCCAGGTCCGGGCAGTCCGGTTCTGGGCGGCACTCAGCTCTCAGCCTCCAGACCGCCCGCCGGAGCTCAGTGCACGTGTGTGTGTGCGCGTGTGTGTGTGTGTGTGTGTCTGTGTGTGTGTGTGTGTGTGTGTGTGTGTGTGTGTGTGTGTGTGAAATGAGCAGCAGCTTTCTGTTTGTGTTTGTTTTGTTTGACAAAAGGACATTTCAGGGAAGTGGAGACATGATGATGATGATGATGGGTTCCACTCAGTCTCGGGCTCAGGTTAGTGAATGCCGACACTGCAGAGGTGTGTGTGTGTGTGTGTTACTGCTGGAAACTGATATATTGACCATCAATAAAGTAATATATTGATCTTTTAGTGTGTAACATATTAACAATATCAATGGAACGATTATCTGATTAACAGAAAATTCATTAACAACTGATTTTCATTCATAAAGAGTATTCAGTGTAAATTTAACAGACAACATTTGATTCTAAATGAAATGTTTTCATTATCATTGTTATTTCATTATTTAAAAGATAATATAATTATGATGATAAATGCTGAATCCTACTTTCATTCCAACGCAACACAAAGAAATTGTGGCAGTGAATTGTAGGTTTGATTTCTTCTGATTTCTCATCCTTCAGATTTACACTGAATAGGTTCTAGTGATTTTATTTGCATAGTTATATTTAGAAGTGGTTAAACCTCCGTCTCGTCTAATTTCAGTGACAGAAGCCAAAGTGTGTTTTTAATCAGTTACATGATTTAAAACAAGAAAACAAGAAGTTGGTCAATGTAGAGAAAAGAGGAAGAGAATGGAGTGTGTGTGCGTCTGTGTGCGTGTCTGTGTGTGTGTGTGCGTCTGTGTGCGTGTGTGTGTGTGTGTGTGCGTCTGTGTGTGTGTGTGCGTCTGTGTGTGTGTGTGCGTCTGTGCGTCTGTGTGCGTCTGTGCGTCTGTGTGCGTGTGTCTGTGCGTCTGTGTGTGTGTGTGCGTCTGTGTGCGTCTGTGCGTCTGTGTGCGTGTGTGTGTGTGTGTCTGTGCGTCTGTGTGCGTCTGTGCGTCTGTGTGCGTGTGCACTGAGCACTCACAGTAATTGGGTGCAGTGTGTGGGTCAGTGTGGGCTCATCAGTCGGCAGCCAGGCGGCAGGCTGTGGAGTCCACACACACTCAGTCTGCAGTAATCACTGAAAGCTTTGCTCCTTTTCTGTTTTCAAGGTTAGTGATGAAAGTCGAGTCCCTTTAATGGCTTCAGGCTCAGACATTAGTCCAGAATAGATGTTTCACTTTGAGACAAACGGCTGTAACAGCTGAGAGATGCAGGTCTGAGGGGCGACGGTGGAGACCAAACACAGAGCGAACAGACTCACAGTGGACTCGAGGGTCTGAGGGGCGACGGTGGAGACCAAACACAGAGCGAACAGACTCACAGTGGACTCGAGGGTCTGAGGGGCGACGGTGGAGACCAAACACAGAGCGAACAGACTCACAGTGGACTCGAGGGTCTGAGGGGCGACGGTGGAGACCAAACACAGAGCGAACAGACTCACAGTGGACTCGAGGGTCTGAGGGGCGACGGTGGAGACCAAACACAGAGCGAACAGACTCACAGTGGACTCGAGGGTCTGAGGGGCGACGGTGGAGACCAAACACAGAGCGAACAGACTCACAGTGGACTCGAGGGTCTGAGGGGCGACGGTGGAGACCAAACACAGAGCGAACAGACTCACAGTGGACTCGAGGGTCTGAGGGGCGACGGTGGAGACCAAACACAGAGCGAACAGACTCACAGTGGACTCGAGGGTCTGAGGGGCGACGGTGGAGACCAAACACAGAGCGAACAGACTCACAGTGGACTCGAGGGTCTGAGGGGCGACTGTGGAGACCAAACACAGAGCGAACAGACTCACAGTGGACTCGAGGGTCTGAGGGGCGACGGTGGAGACCAAACACAGAGCGAACAGACTCACAGTGGACTCGAGGGTCTGAGGGGCGACGGTGGAGACCAAACACAGAGCGAACAGACTCACAGTGGACTCGAGGGTCTGAGGGGCGACGGTGGAGACCAAACACAGAGCGAACAGACTCACAGTGGACTCGAGGGTTGGACTTCAGGCCCGCTCAGAGATGGTACTCTGTGTTTGGTTAGTACCACCGAGGCATCTGAACGTTCTGAGGAGAGACAGAAAAACATACAACGTGAGCTGAAGTGTGTTTTATCAGTGTAAAATATCTCTGCGTGTTTCACTCTGTACTCACCCAGAAGTTGGTGTGCGTGTTTGTGTCACAGTTACAGTAAGTGGAGGCAGAGTCGTGCTGAAATATGAGATTTCCTCTGCTAACTATGTTTCTGTCCTTTTTGTCCTTCTTCCCCTCGTGTTCTTTTTATTCCCACGTTCCTGCGTCACCGGTTCCACTGGCAGTTATTGTTGAGGTGTCTTTGGACACACCTCGGACGCACTTTCACACACTTCTCTGTCACAAAGACACACTTGGTGCAGTGCAGGTGATGGTAGACTGTGTTTGTTTGGTCGTGTCATCAGAAAGGTGCAAATCTAATTTGTTTGAATTTGCAACGACAAACATTCTCAGTAACCATGCGTGATGCAGGTGTTGGGTTGTGTACGCACACAAACGTTTCGTCCTCACTGTAACAGCCTGGATTCAAATGTGTGGCCTCTGGGGGGTTCGTACCTGTGACTGGTGGAGCTGATGTTGTTGGGGGGGGGGGAGTGAAAGCAGACAGATCAGGAATAAACTAAAGTTTAACTTTTTGGAGAAGCAAAGCTTCAGTGATTTATTTTTTTCACTTAGAAATCCAGCTTTTGAGAGTTTGTGCGTTAGGAAGTGAGTTCAGCGACCAACAAACTGTGGGCCTGTTTGGAGCTTTAAGATATAAAACAACCAAAACGACCAGGAGGACACACAATATGACTGCAGACAAAACACAAAATACGTTCTAAGAACAATACAATGAATGCAAAGACACACAAACAAAGAAATGACCACAAAGATTCACAACATTATCACAGAAAGGCTTCAAAGTTGGGCTTGGCTGTCTTGCTGTTGTGTAGGAGGAGCGGTGAGTCTTTTGTATGAACGAAGAGGATTGCCTGAAGGGATTTTCTCACAAAGTGACCCAGAAACATGAATGTGACGATGAGTTCGGCTCAGAAACGAACATGCAATGAGGAAAGAGTTCACATGAAAAAGTGTGTGACAAAGTTTACATTCAAATTTGAAGCAGAATTTTAATCCCATCCAGATTCTCACTGATCTGCTTCATAAAGTTTCATTTAAAATAGGATCGGATCCGGATCAGCAGTTTGGTTTCCTCCGTGCAGTCGTGTGTGATCTGTTTGGTCTCTTCCTGTCAGACCCCTCGGAGGTTTCACTTGTTCTCTTCATGAACAAGTGAAACCTTCAACTTCTTCGGTTACACATTCACTCAGCAGATTAACACGTGTTTGTGTGATCACTTGTGTTGCTGACTTCTGGGAAAGCGTCATTAAAGGATGTGGTTCACGTCTAACACCTCACCTGTCTGTCCAGGTGAGCCCCCGGCTCCACGCTAAGTGCTAACCATGCTGCGTCATACTGAGCCGACCTCCAGCACCCTGCAGCTGGTCGCCAACGATATGAGCGGCATCATGGAGAAGCTGGACACCCGCGAGCTCGACCTGGGAGATGGGGAGTACGACACGACGGACATAAACACCCCAGGTGGGTGACGCACATCAGCTGCTGCTACACGATCACAGTGTGTGTGTGTGTGTGTGTGTGTGTGTGCGCGTGCCTTTCCTTAATGTGATATCTGTTCTCCAGGGGAGCATCTGCCCTTCATGCAGATCTACCACACTGTGGGCTTCAAGGAGCCCCAGGCCAAAGTCTTCCTGTCCTCCCCCATCACTGCCAAGATCCTGGAGGTGGAGCGCTTCACCTCGGCCCAGGACCGGTTCAACATCACCACGCAGAGGAGCGTCAACAAGGTGCCCCCCCCACACACACTTTCCTCACATAGCTGCCATTTTTCCCATCAGCCTGTTGGAGGTCGGTCACTGAACTTTAACTACAGCTACGATCTGTCTGTCTGTGGAGCGTCTAAAAGCCTGTTTGAACAGCTAACAGAGTCTTACCAGGAGTTTTAGTCGTCGTGTTTATGAGACAAGAAGCTGTGAGAAATAACAGAACAACAGCAGCTCTGAATGCAAAATGATGACTTCAGTAAAAGAAAAGAAACTAATGAAGAATGATCTCTGGAGATGAGGGTTCATCCCTCACTCTCGGTTTCTACTCTCCTGAATATCTGAGTTTGCTGTCTCCGTCCTGTTCAGTCGTTGCCGGCGGTCTTTAAGATCGAGCTGAAACACGGAGAGTTCACCTGGCTGGTGAAGAGGAAGGAGAAACACTTCATGGAGCTCCACCGAGAGCTCCGGACCTACAAGACCTTCATGAGGCTGCCGCTTCCATCACGCAGGTAAACGCCACCGAGCTCTGGGATTGGCCTCCTTTAGAGTTCAGGTGAGATGGGTTTAAACGCCTTCCATTTCCCCCGCAGTCACACGATAAAGAGGCAGACGGCGGCGAGGAACGAGGGGCGGCAGATGCCGAATCTTCCCAGAGGAGGCGGAGACGAACTGGCCAGAGAGGAGCAGGTGTCCAGTCGGAGGGTACGAGGCCGCCACTCACCTGTTTCTCGCTCACATTCATACCTGTCCATGCTTAATGGGGTCGATATTTGTTTCTAACTTTTCACAGAAACAGCTGGAGGATTACTTGAATAATCTGCTGAAGATGCCGATGTACAGGAACTACCACGCTACGGTGAGAACCAGGAGGTTCAGTCAGGTTTCCATCTTGTTCCAGTCCTGAAAAATGACTTAGTTCTGTTGGATTCTTGTCAGATGGAGTTCATTGATGTGAGCCAGCTGTCCTTTGTCCACGACCTGGGACCAAAAGGCTTGTAAGAGCAACGTCTTCAAACTTTATTCATTCTTGATAGCCGACTTGGCCAAAACAGTGCTCTTTTTGCGGGAACATAAAAAATCTTTGTATTTCAGAGAAGGGATGGTGCTGAAGCGATCCGGCGGGCATCGGATCCCCGGCCTGAACTGCTGTGGCCACAGTAAAATATGCTACCGCTGGTCCAAACGGTCAGTTGGACACACAAAGGCGTATTTAACCGACAGACAAAAGTGATAAAAAGTTGATGGTGTGTGTCTGTGTGGACAGCTGGCTGGTGGTGAAGGACTCCTTCCTGCTCTACATGAAGCCGGACTCAGGCGCCATCTCCTTTGTGATGCTGTTTGACAAAGAGTTCGGCATCAAGATGGATTCCAAAGACACAGAGACCAGACATGGCGTCCGCATCGACAGTCTGTCCAGGTCCGAGAGAAACGTCTACTTTGAAAACCTGATATTAAAAACTGCATCCATGTCCACCTTTGACATATTTGTTGTGTTGTTGTGTTGTTGTGTGCGCGTGTGCAGGTCTCTGGTGCTGAAGTGCACCAGCTACCGACACGCCCGTTGGTGGGGTCAGGTCATCGAAGACTTCGTCCAGAAACAAGGCTCCGCCTTCCTCACCGACCACCGCTTCGGATCCTTCGCCAGAGAGGAGGAGAACATCCCCGCCAAATGGTAACCATGACAACCAGCCGACACTGGCCAGCAGCGATGAATTCAGGTGGATTTTGTGAGTCCTGGAGTCAGGCTGGGCTCACATGAGGAGACCACAGAACCTGATCCTTTTCCTCCCACTGATCTAAAAACATATCGAGACTCTGAGCCTGAATGAGGGAAACAGCTTGTGTGTCTGTGTGTGTGTTTGTGTCTCGCTGGAGTAACCCAACACAAAGAGAGGGAAAGTGAGCCTCGTTTTGCTTATCACCTGTCCTCCTGCTGGGCAACACTATACTGTGTGTGTGTGTGTGTGTGTGTGTGTGTGTGTGTGTGTGTGTGTGTGTGTGTGTTTTCACGTGTATTTGGGTGTGTCTGCAGGTACGTTAACGGGAAAACCTACATGGAGGATCTGGCTGATGCTCTGGAAGAAGCTAAGGAGGAAATTTTCATCACAGACTGGTGGTGAGTGTGTGAGTGTGTGTGTGTGTGTGTGTGTGTGCGCGCGTGTGTACCTCTGTGTGCACTGAATGAACTTGGCCGTCACCTCCAGAGGAGATTTTCTGGTCAAACAGATCAGTTACAGACTGCTGTTACACAAGAACGCACACTCACACATATCCAGACTTCAGGTGTGTGTGTGTGTGTGTGTGTGTGTGTGCTTTTGTGTAATTTATTGACAGATGATTATGTTGGTGAGCTGCAGAAAAATGAGATGAAACATTAATTAATCAGTAAAAATAAAAATGACTGGAATGATAAGATTCAGTTCCCTGTGACGTCTCGGCCTCTTTGTCTCCAGGTTGAGTCCGGAGATCTTCCTGAAGAGGCCGGTGGTCGAAGGAAACCGCTGGCGCCTCGACTGCGTCCTGAGACGTAAAGCGGTGAGCGAGAAACTCCTGATGCCGCCGTCGTCTTCATCCTCCTGCATTTTAAATTCTATTTCTTAAAGACAATTTGAATTTGATGAGTCATAAAATACGGCAGTCAGACACTTTCACAATAAGATGGCATTACTCGTGATCATGAGCTCCTCCTAATTAATCCATCCACTTGTGTTGTTGTTTTTGTAGCAACAAGGAGTTCGAATCTTTGTGATCCTGTACAAGGAGGTGGAGTTAGCTCTGGGCATCAACTCAGGATACAGCAAGAGGACGCTGCTGCGACTCCACCCCAACATCAAGGTCAGTGTCCCGCCATCACGTCACCCAACGGCTCCTTTAAATCCGTCAGCTGACCGTCAGCCATCTTCTTTTATCCCGAAGATGGGGGCTTTTCCCATACACTTCAATACAGTCTGACTTCAGACCCGGTGTCAGAGTTGATAGAAGGCAGGTTTATTGGTGTCACGTCCATCAGTCAACTGAAACGACATGTTTGTTCACCAGGTGATGCGTCACCCGGATCATGTCTCGTCTGCCGTCTACCTGTGGGCTCATCACGAGAAGATCATCGTCATCGACCAATCGGTGGCCTTCGTGGGTGGGATCGACCTGGCGTACGGACGATGGGATGATAAGGAACACCGCCTGACAGACGTTGGGAGTGTGACTCTTTCTCACTTGGAGCAGGTCCAGAAAGCACTTTCTGTTTTCTGTCATTTTCGTGACTCTTTATTTGAACTTGTGCTGACCGACGTTGGCGTTCACGGTTCGCAGGCCGCCGCAGCCGCAGCCACCTCCACCAGTCAGGTGGTCCCATCCAACGGCAGCAACGGGAAGACGATCTTTACGGTGACAGACTCGGCGGACCAGCCCAGGCTGAAGGGGCAGGGCCGGCTGAAGAGGACCAGGTTCAGCATCAAGAAACGGCTGCAGAGACACGGACTGGCTCAGGCCGACAGCGACAGCGACCTGGAGACTGAAGAGCGTGAGTGTGACACAAAAACACAGCCCACACAGACGAAGGCTGACTGACTGGCTGACTGGTTGGTTGGTGTACCCAGCAGCAGGCTCTGGGGCCGCCCCCCCGCCCCAGAGCCTCTGGATGTTCTGTCCAGGTTGGTCCAGCAGCGTCAGCAGCCAGCACGGTCTGATCCCCAGCAGGTTGGCAGAATCAGCCGCTCCCATCGGCCAGAGTCCGGCTGGTGAGTCGGGCTGCGGGTCTAAACCCTGCCGGGCCCCCGGTCTGGACTGATGTGGTTTTCATTTGGACCTTTGACCTTTGAATGTGTGTGAAGTGGGACAAAGGTCGAGCTCAGTGAGTCGATCTGACGAGGCTCAAAACTTTCCTTTTAACAGACACATGAGCCAGAATCGTGTTGGTTTTCAGTCCGAGCAGCAACAGAAGAAAAGCTGAAATCTGTCAGCAGCTGCTGATCATATAAATCTGCATTCACATTCATTCAAACATTTGATATATGGATTAATTTGGGGTCAAATAGATCAGCAAATGAATGATGAAGTAAACTTCTCTCAGACAACAGCAGCCAAATCGGCAGGAAATTAAACCTCAGTCATCACTCGTCCTTTATTTCCTTTTCAGACGTGTTCTCACACGTGCAGGTTTTTATTAGCTGCTGTTTGTTTGTGTTCGTCCTGCTGATGTAACAGACGGGAAGAGTCGGAGAGCAACGTGAGATTAGATGAGTCTACGATCCAGTCACTGACATCAGTGTAGTCATTCATTGCATGCTTATGTTGTGTTGTTGTTGTTGTTGTTTGTCGTGTCAACCAACCTGATGAAATGAGGGATCAAATGGTTCATTATGGGATTACTGAAGTCAGATAAACGGGAAAAAACTGCAGAGTCCTGAGTCTGAATTTAGGATTCTGCTGGTCCTCCGAAGGTTTTTGACAAAAGGCTGGATGTCCTTGTGTGTTTTCAGGAAGCGGCTCAGTGCGAAGTCTGCAAACGGGAGTTGGAGAGCTGTTTGGAAATGCTCGGTTCTGGCACGGGAAAGATTACTGCAACTTTGTGCACAAAGACTGGATCCAACTGGAAAAACCTTTTGATGGTGCGCAGAGTTTAACTTTCAATATGATGCTTTTTATTTCCCGCCCTCGTCGTCACATCCTCCTCTCTGCTCTTTTAGATTTCATAGACAGGCATACGACTCCCAGAATGCCTTGGCACGACATTGCCTCCGTGGTTCATGGGAAAGCAGCACGGGACGTGGCCAGGCATTTCATCCAACGGTGGAATTTCACCAAGGTCAGAGGTCACACTGCCATTGAGTCAGGCCGAGTGAATGTTTCCTACCTCTGGAAAACATCAACTAAACTGCTGTCTGTCCATGAATCTGTCTCTGCAACCTGAATGTGAATCTGTCTCTGCAGCCTGAATCTGTCTCTGCAGCCTGAATCTGAATCTGTCTCTGCAGCATGAATCTGTCTCTGCAGCATGAATCTGTCTCTGCAGCCTGAATCTTTCTCTGCAGCCTGAATCTGTCTCTGCAGCATGAATCTGTCTCTGCAGCATGAATCTGTCTCTGTCTCTGCAGCCTGAATCTGTCTCTGCAGCATGAATCTGTCTCTGCAGCCTGAATCTGTCTCTGTCTCTGCAGCATGAATCTGTCTCTGCAGCCTGAATCTGAATCTGTCTCTGCAGCATGAATCTGTCTCTGCAGCCTGAATCTGTCTCTGCAGCCTGAATCTGTCTCTGCAGCCTGAATCTGTCTCTGCAGCCTGAATCTGTCTCTGCAGCCTGAATCTGTCTCTGTCTCTGCAGCATGAATCTGTTTCTGCAGCATGAATCTGTTTCTGCAGCATGAATCTGTCTCTGCAGCATGAATCTGTCTCTGCAGCATGAATCTGTCTCTGCAGCCTGAATCTGTCTCTGTCTCTGCAGCATGAATCTGTTTCTGCAGCATGAATCTGTTTCTGCAGCATGAATCTGTTTCTGCAGCATGAATCTGTCTCTGCAGCATGAATCTGTCTCTGCAGCCTGAATCTGTCTCTGTCTCTGCAGCATGAATCTGTCTCTGCAGCCTGAATCTGTCTCTGCAGCCTGAATCTGTCTCCGCAGCCTGAATCTGTCTCTGTCTCTGCAGCATGAATCTGTTTCTGCAGCATGAATCTGTTTCTGCAGCATGAATCTGTCTCTGCAGTTGTGCATATCCTTGTAGGGGAAAGCAGTGTGATCTAAACTTCCCATAATGCCTTAGTTTTGACTCCTTTTCTCTCCCAGCTGGTGAAGCCAAAGTACCGTGCTCTGTCCTACCCGTATCTGCTGCCCAAGTCTCACACCACGGCCGGAGAGCAGCACTACCGGGTCCCCGACTGCATCCCCACCAAAGTCCAGGTTGGTGCTGTGTGAGCGCTGTTCTGAGTCACAGGTCTGAAAAACAAAAACACACATCATCTCCCTGTTTCACCTCCCGTCTTCCCTTTCCCAGATCCTTCGCTCAGCGTCCGACTGGTCAGCTGGCATCAAATACCACGAGGAGTCCATCCACAACGCCTACATCCACGCCATCAAAAACAGCCAACACTTCATCTACATAGAGGTGCTCATCCTTTGACTTTGAGAAGGGTCTTTAATCTGCCCCTCTGGAGGATTCAAGCCTGAATACGTTCCTCTGAGTCCTGCTTACACATCGGACTTAGATGTGGTCCCTCAGACCTCAGATCCTCGGCCATGAGTCCACCGAGGTTTGCTGCACAGCCCTCATTACAGGAACTCTGAAGTTAAAAACTTTAATTATAGTTCACGTAATATAAACCTGTGAAATCAACCTCACTAAATGGAAATGACCAGAGCAGAAAGAGATTTCTGTAATGAAGGGGGAGTTATATTTATACAGATAATAACAGATGTTTAATTGAACCTTATTCTGCTGAGCAGGACACAACGCTTCATGAGCAACATGTTTGTTTTCCTCAGAATCAGTTTTTCATCAGCTGTGCAGACAACCGGCATGTTTTCAACAAGATAGGAGACACTATTGCTGAGCGCATCATCAGAGCACACAGGTGACCCACACACACACCTCCTAGCTGCTGAAATTGTTTTGTTTATGACTCAGTTCCTCTCTCTTTGTGGTGTTACGGAGCTGTTGTGGAGCTAATCATGGCATAAAACCACAGAGATACCTCTGAGACGGATCTGGACTCCAGGAGTTTGTCGGGTCTTTGTCCTTGTCAGAGTTCAGGAGCACTGAATTTTCTTCATTAGTCCTCCGAGGCCTCCGTCTCAATAACATCGAGCTGTTATCATGAAAAATCTGTCTTCATGTTTTTTCAGGGAGGGTAAAAAGTACAGAGTGTACGTTGTGACGCCTCTGCTTCCTGGCTTCGAGGGTGACATCAACACTGGGGGGGGCAGCGCCCTCCAGGCGGTCATGCACTTCAACTACAGGTGTGTGTGCACCTTTGTGATAACCCCACCTGCTGTTTGGGGACATCCTGGAAGAGGCCTCTGATAGATTACTGCCAGTTATTACCCTGCTTCTATTTTTTGTGTGTTTGTGTGCGTTCCTGTCACGTTGTTGAGTCAACACTGGACCCTCCACATGCAAACACACTGACACACCAACAATTGCATTGAGAGGAATGTGAAGCTGCAGCTGATCCTGTTTTGTCCCTGCAGGACCATGAACAGAGGAGAACACTCCATCATCTCACAGCTCAGGAGAGAGAGTAAGTCCGACATGTCTGTGTGTGTCTGTGTGTGTCTGTGTGTGCACGTGTGTACACGTTAGAACATTTAGAGGTTATTAATAATGAATGTCATTATATGAATCAGAAATTCTGCTACAAATGTGACCTTAAAGAGTAAGGTGTTTCAGCTGCCCGGCTACAGAAGTGACCTCTCCAACATTAGTGTGTTTGTCTGGGATGGAGAAATGGTGAAGGTGTGCACCCTGCAGTTTTTCTGCTCAGTGAACACACCGTGCTGGATAAATAAGAGCAGACGTACGGAGTCCTGTAATATACGGACAGACTCGGTCTGTCATTAAAGCTCCAGCTCTGGTCTGAAGAGAAAACCCACAATGTTTCCCAAAAAAAAAAACCCAATGATGCACATCTGCAGAGCGGTTTTCTGTATTTTAAGATAAGAGTCTTTAATCAGACTGCTGGTTTCTCATGTTTCACTCCATAATATCAAATCACGCTCCATTTTTAACTCTGAACTTCAGTTTGAGATGGAAATCAAGTCGATGAAATGATCTAAAAACAAACTTCTCCTGTTTCCAGTGGGAGACCAGTGGATTAACTACATCTCCATAACTGGTCTGAGGACTCACGCCGAGCTGGAGGGGAAGTTGGTCACCGAGCTCATCTACGTCCACAGCAAGATGCTCATCGCCGATGACAACACCGTCATCATCGGTAAACGCGCCTCACTCACCAGGCGTTCAGCCGCTGTCGGTGTGGTGGCTTGAATTTCTCCACCGGCTGACATTACGAGATTAAAAGATGACAGATGTAATGAAATATTCCCCCCCGTCAGGAGCCTGAACATGTATAATGAAGGAGCAGGAAACAGGAGCTGCAGAGAGCGATGCTTCCATCCCTCATGTCTGATTCAGTTTGTCTGATCAGAGGGAACGTGCTCTTTCTTTGTCGCCTGTTTAGTTTTTCCAACTTCTCAACCTTTGCAGCTGCAGCTAACAAAGGTGTTTGGATAGTGTTGGAATTTCAAAGATAAAACAAATCTTTTATCTATTTTTATTAATTAAAACAACATCAGTGATGAGTCCAGTAGAAATTTGAAGTCGAAGAGCCGATTGTGGAAAAAGGAAGTTATGTACATGTGATGAATTTGATTTGGACAAAATATCACAACTAAGATAAATTTAAAAACAAAAATGATGATGGATAAATGAACACCTCATCTGAACAGAACCATTAAGACTTTAGATTTCTAACATCTTTTTGTGTGCAGCATTTTTGATTGAATCTAAAGTCCTTTTGTTTGTTGAGGAGTCTGAACTTCACAGATGTTGAAGCGCCATCTGGTGGAATCTGTCATCTCCTGTTTGTCCTCTTCTGCCGCTGCAGGTTCTGCCAACATCAACGACAGGAGCATGCTGGGAAAGAGGGACAGCGAGGTGGCAGTGATTGTGGAGGACTCAGAGACGGTGGCGGCGGTGATGGACGGGGAGCCGTACCAGGCCGGGAAATTTGCCCTGCAGCTCCGACTTGAGTGCTTCAAGTACGGAAACATCCTGAACATATAATATAACATACAGGATATTTATGTTTCATTTGCAGCAGTGATGTTTTTATTTACAGATCATTTCTGGTAAAAAGGTCATTTATGATTCTGACAGCGATATCTGAACATGATACTTCAGTTTAGTTTATTTTACTTCTTTATTCTCAAAGCAACATTTCATCATTTCCTGTTTCTCCAGTTGCCAAATATATGAGTTTGTAATTTCCTGCGGATTTGAACGCTTCCTCTCCATGTTTCCAAATGTCTCTTTACAAAAACAGATATAGTCAGAGAGAACTGAAGTGTACGGGTCTTGATTTATTTGCTCAGTAAACGTTTTCTTTCTCTGATCTCTCAGGATGATTCTCGGCGCCAACACGGATCCCACCATCGATGTGTCCGATCCAATCAGTGACCAGTTCTACAAGGAGGTCTGGATGGCCACCTGCGCCCGCAATGCCACCATCTACCAGAAGGTTGAGTCATATTTCCCAAAGCAGCGTACCACGTCACCCGTTTTATGTTACTGGGTGAACATTTTTAGATTTCTGAATTGATTAGCGACACACAACCCTGCTGAAAAAAGATGCATGATTAACCTCTGACAGAACTTTCAAGCATTTTTAATGATCTTTGTTCTTCTGCTTTGCTCCCGGACTCTTCCACCCTCTTCCAGGTTTTCCGCTGTCTGCCGTCCAGCGATGTCCGTAGCAACCTGGAGCTGGAGGGCTACCTGGCCAAACTGGGCCTGGACAAGGAGGACCCGGCACGCGCCCACGAGGAGCTGAAGAAGATCCGCGGCTTCCTGGTCCAGTTCCCGCTTCAGTTCATGTGCGATCAGAATCTGCTTCCGCCCATCGGCTCCAAGGAGGCCATGGTTCCCATGGAGGTCTGGACCTGAGACGGAGCGGGACAGACTCACCTGTGCATTCATGTGTTCATGTGCATCATGTAGGAGGCTGCTGCTGAACCGACCTGCTGCCATTTTGGAGGTTTTAGTGGCTGCTCAGGCTTAATTTTTACTCTGCTGTTACTCATCATCTAAATTCACACCACCTCAGGTCTGGCCATCCAATCAGCAGCTGTGTACTGCGGCGGATTTGGCCACAGTTTGGTTGCCAATGTCGCTGAGACACTTTCTCCTGTCGCAGTAGTTAGAAACAAAAATCAGCAGAACAGCTGAAGTTCTCAACGTCAGCAGCCTACATCGCCTCCAAAATGGCGTCAGCTGTGGTTTGTGGCGAAGCCTTTGTGCTGTCCGTTCCACTGAATGCACACCAGTAACTTTCGATTACATAGACATCAACTGCTCATAACTCACATTCAACACACAAACTAAACACAAAGTCGATCAGCAGACGGACAGAAGAACTCTACAGTGCCTGAAAAACTGGGCCTCATGTTTACGACAACAAGAAGAGAGTGTGGAGCGATCCGGCCCAAACTATCACTCTCTTATCTCCTCTGTTCTCTAAAAACACTATGCAACATCTGGAGGGCTGGCGAACGCAGCTCTGACTGTTCAGTGTTGAGATTTAAAAAGACACTAACACTGATGCAGAGGAGGATGAAGAGCTGCTTTCTAACAACAACAGGAGGAACTCTTGGAACTTTGCTTTTAATGTTTATGTCAAACATGGAATCCTAAGTGCCAAAGGAGACGGACTGCGGCCTGATGTTCACTCATTCATTTACATTCCTCATACTGTGGATGCTACGTTCAGCCTCAAGTGACCTGTTTTATACTCTGGTCTTTTTAATTCCTTTGGCTGTGCTTTATTTTATACATTGTCCTAACGATTTCCTGGAGGTTTTCTGGAAAGATGAAAAATACACCAATTTGGTCCTAAATTTAAGGAAACAGTTTATTTACTCCAAGAATTCAACCCTTGAAGTTTTCAGTTCTATGGAAGCTGCCAGGAAATCACAGTTAAATGTTATCGTTTACAGATTGGATGGTAAACTTTATATGTTGGGGAGTAAAGTAAAGTAAAGTGTGGATTTTATTCCACCATTAGCACCCAAGTGTTCTATACACATTTAAATCCACGTGTTGTTTGCTTCAGCCTTGAAGAAGCAGTAAAGTCATAAATTTAGTGTAATTTGGGATTTTGTTGCGGGGAACATGTCAGGCAACAGGTCCACTTTAAATGGGGAAAATAGGGCAGTTTGTGTTTGTAGTTTGTTTCAGCTGCAGACCAAAAGCCTGAAAATTCAGTTAACACACTAATAAACATTCAGCTTTTAAAGAAAACCCACCTGAATCACAGAGAGCTCACATTGCTGTCTGGATGCCTGCTGCCTGACTTTCACTCAGTGTCTTCCTGGTTTGTCTGTGTATGATCTGCATGATGCTGTTTTGTGCTGTTGAGCTGACTAAAGATGCATCGCAGACGTTACCTGCAGCTGACAGCATGACAGCCGCTCGATGCCATTAAGCATTACAGACTGATGCATGAGCCCTGCGAGCTGAACGGTTTCCCTTAAAGCCATGGAGTTTGTTGAAGCTAAAACGTGTGCCTGTCTGCCAGATATATCTGACACCTCTGTATTCTTAGTGTTTTATGGAAATGGGCCCCAGAACATGTTCTTCTTTTCAAGCTTCCTCTCTACCTCCCCGTGTTTCTACCTCCTGCCCCGGCTGATTTCATCGTTCCGTTCCAGATCATGAACTAAAGAAGCCTGTTTAGACCAAAATCAGAAACTGTGAAAGCAAAGAAGGTGAAATTCATCTTCATTACTTTTAACAGATGGTTTCTTATTAATCTATTCAGAGCACATGGATTCATAAATGGGCCTGGAAACTGGAGGTTGATGAAACTCTGTGCCGTCCCGTCCCGTCCTCTCCCCCTCTGGCTTTAACCACTGTGTTTCTATGAAAATGCACTATTTGCACAGACTGATGTTTTTTCTTGTGGGGATCCCTAAATTAATGATCTGCAGTACCGAGTCATGTGTCGCTTTTTTTGTGAATTGACGGAATAAATAAATGAGGTGTTGGATCTCATCTTCTGAGTTTAAATTCAGCTCATCTGTACATCAGGGATGTTTCGAATGCTCGAGTGAAATATCTTTTGTAATGACAAACGCACAAACTGGAAAAATCACCTTTGATATCGACAGTAAAACAAACGCTGCTGTATTTTTTAAAAATATCTCAGTTTCCAGGCCAGTTAAATAAAATACCCTGATTTTTAAATATATGAAGATATAATTTAAAGTCATGATGGACGACTTACAGATATATAATAATGTGAGCAGTTGGTTAAAAGTGCTCCTCATGAGGTGAGTATTATTTTATGAATATTATTAATAATTAGCTCGCATCAGTACTGTTAGCTCGCTAACTAGCTAACTGCGCCGTCTGCCCTTCAGAAAATGGCGTCCAGATAACCAGCTGAGTGGGAATCATGCTGCTGATGGCTGACACGGTTTTTAACCTGTTTTCATTTTTTAGATTTTAAAACAGAAGGTGGAGAACCTGCTGCTGGTTCCAGCTCAGGTCGTGGCCCAGCTCCAACGCCTCAGTCACATGTTCACATCGTCTTCATTTTCCTCCCTGTTCCTGCCTGGTTTGTAAACCTGAGGAAGTCAACAACCAATCAATGAGGAATGGAAGTTCTCTTCATCCAAGAGCGAGCTCCATCCAGAGACCATGAGATGTAGAAGAATTGTGATTCTTCCTGTCAAACTATCTTCAATTACAAAACAACAACATGAATAGAGACAAAATGAAAATGTTCCAGATCCATCCGCCTGAACTGACTCAGGAATGAAGTCAGTCTTAAAATGTTGAGATTTTATTGTGCAGTCAGTGAAATGACACTCCGGCCCACATCTCCTCTGGGTGGCGCCACAGAAACACCATTTTCAGCAGAAGGCTCCAGATCTGACCTGACTGACGCTCTGATGGAGGTCAGGAGGCCTTCAGGTCACCTCGGACTCAGGTGTGACCTGAGAAATGACCTCACTGACGCTCCGATGGAGGTCAGGAGGCCTTCAGGTCACCTCGGACTCAGGTGTTTCCTGAGAAATGACCTCACTGAAGCTCCGATGGAGGTCAGGAGGCCTTCAGGTCACCTCGGACTCAGGTGTTTCCTGAGAAATGACCTCACTGACGCTCCGATGGAGGTCAGGAGGCCTTCAGGTCACCTCGGACTCAGGTGTTTCCTGAGAAATGACCTGACTGACGCTCCGATGGAGGTCAGGAGGCCTTCAGGTCACCTCGGACTCAGGTGTGACCTGAGAAATGACCTCACTGACGCTCCGATGGAGGTCAGGAGGCCTTCAGGTCACCTCGGACTCAGGTGTGACCTGAGAAATGACCTCACTGACGCTCCGATGGAGGTCAGGAGGCCTTCAGGTCACCTCGGACTCAGGTGTTTCCTGAGAAATGACCTCACTGACGCTCCGATGGAGGTCAGGAGGCCTTCAGGTCACCTCGGACTCAGGTGTGACCTGAGAAATGACCTGACTGACGCTCCGATGGAGGTCAGGAGGCCTTCAGGTCACCTCGGACTCAGGTGTTTCCTGAGAAATGACCTGACTGACGCTCCGATGGAGGTCAGGAGGCCTTCAGGTCACCTCGGACTCAGGTGTGACCTGAGAAATGACCTGACTGACGCTCCGATGGAGGTCAGGAGGCCTTCAGGTCACCTCGGACTCAGGTGTGACCTGAGAAATGACCTCACTGACGCTCCGATGGAGGTCAGGAGGCCTTCAGGTCACCTCGGACTCAGGTGTGACCTGAGAAATGACCTCACTGACGCTCCGATGGAGGTCAGGAGGCCTTCAGGTCACCTCGGACTCAGGTGTTTCCTGAGAAATGACCTCACTGACGCTCCGATGGAGGTCAGGAGGCCTTCAGGTCACCTCGGACTCAGGTGTGACCTGAGAAATGACCTGACTGACGCTCCGATGGAGGTCAGGAGGCCTTCAGGTCACCTCGGACTCAGGTGTTTCCTGAGAAATGACCTCACTGAAGCTCCGATGGAGGTCAGGAGGCCTTCAGGTCACCTCGGACTCAGGTGTTTCCTGAGAAATGACCTGACTGAAGCTCCGATGGAGGTCAGGAGGCCTTCAGGTCACCTCGGACTCAGGTGTTTCCTGAGAAATGACCTGACTGAAGCTCCGATGGAGGTCAGGAGGCCTTCAGGTCACCTCGGACTCAGGTGTGACCTGAGAAATGACCTGACTGAAGCTCCGATGGAGGTCAGGAGGCCTTCAGGTCACCTCGGACTCAGGTGTTTCCTGAGAAATGACCTCACTCTTTGTGTTTTTAGTGTTTCTTAACGCAGCCTTACCTTTCTGTTCCTGAAACGGGACAATCGTGTCTCAGGGGACAGCAGAGTGTGTGTTTACACCTTCAGGGGGTTCTGGGTTAGTCAGGTAGAGAACAAGTCACCTGTCCTTCTGAATAACGACCTGAATCCATGAAACCTACGACACACTTTAAATCTTAATCCTCAGAGAAGTTTGTGTTTTTGTTTTTTTTTATTCCAAACTGATCAGAACATAAATAAAGTTTGATGACGATAAAATGAGGCATAAAGTATGGAAATGGCCCCCTGGAGGGTATTTGTCAGTTTAAACCGGACCTCAGGGTCAGTTGGATTGATTGCCACTGAGGTGTGTGTCTGTGTGTGTCTGTGTGTGTGTCTGTGTGTGCAGTGGGCGTCTCTGTCTGTAGCGCAGCCTCCTCACAGGCCACTCCCGGGAAGCGCGCTGCTGTTCCGGCACACGGACGGACGGACTGACGGTGTGAGTCGGCCCCTCCTCTCTGCAGATCGGCGGTGTCGGTGGAGACATGTAGCCGGGGACCGAGCGGCCTGAGCGGCATGTAGCACCTGGAGCCTTCGCACGCTTTTCCGGGGATCGTCGAAGCCGTGAGCGGGTTGAGCTCCGAGTCAACCGACGGAACGATGGCGAGCGACTCCCCGGCGAGGAGTCTGGACGAGATAGACCTGTCCGCGCTCCGGGTAGGTGTCCCGTGCGTGTGCGTGTGCGTGTGAAGCCGGGGAGCACCTGTCCTCCCTGACGTGCGTGTGCGCGTGCACTGCGCTGATGGAGTGTGCTCATGTGGCCTGTTGTTTGTTGTTGTTGTTGTGTGTTTTTTTTTATAATTGGGTCGTGATGTAATCAGGCCGCGAGCTGCTGCTGAGGAGGAGGATGCGCGTGCGTGCACATGCATCCACGCGCGTGCGTCGGATGGCATAATGGAGCGCGTTCTGTGTGTGCGATGTGGGGCAGATGTTAAGCTGCTCACACACACACACACACACACACACACACACACACACACACACCGTGATGCAGAGGTGACAGATGCACGCGCACGCGCACGGACCGTGAATAACAGAGACGATAAACCGCAACAGGAGCGAGTTCCGCCATTTCGTGATGTTGTGGCGACAGCAGCATTGCATTGCAGTGGCTGTTTGTGTGTCTGTGCGCGTGTGTGACGATAGGAGGTGTGCTGAAGGAATGTGTGTGTGTGTGTGTGTGTGTGTGTGTGTGTGTGTGTGTGTGTGTGTGGGGCAGAGACTAATTGTAGATTCACAGAAATCTAAACTTGAATTTCATTTGTGGATTTAACATGTGCTCAGTCCAGCAGCTGGAGGAGTCACCTGTCTCTTAGAGAGAGAGTGTGTGTGTGTGTGTGTGTGTGTGTGTGTGGTTTTGTGTTATTGTGCACAGCTGTTCTTTCGTTTCTCCTCCTTCTGCCTGCTGCTTATGCAACACAGTTGTACCTGCAGAGCCACAATCAAGTCTGGGCATGATCTACGGGTGGGACTGCATGTCTGTGTGTGTCTGTGTGTGTCTGTGTGTGTGTCAGAGACAGGGACACACACACTGTAGGACAAAGAAAGGCTGATAGAAGGATGGGGAGCCATGTGCATGTTGTAAAAATGTGAATCCTTGCGCTCTCCCTTCGCGGCATGATGAGTAGAAATTAGGTCACGAAGGACGGAGCAGAGAGAGCTGGGGGAAACATTTCAGCGTGACGCAAAGCCTGTCGCAAGCACACACACAGACCCACACACACACACACACTTCCTGTGGCTGCAGAGCGTCACATCCCAAATGATCTCTTCATGATTGCTCATGTAGTCTGACCCTTCATCACCTCCCCTCCCTCCTCCTCCTCGCTGTACCTCCCATCAGGGCCGAAGTCTTCATCCTCCACGCTGACAGACTCTATTCTGAAATATGTCAGCGACGGGCCGGGGACAGTATTAATAGCTGTTAGAGTCTTGACAGAGCTCCAGATGAGGACACACGGGTCACAGCCTTGTTATTCTCTGTTAGCTCGTGTCCTTTTCAGACGGAGTGGAATCCGTTCGGCAGGAGGGGGGTCGGATGTCCTGCCCCGGTCTCCTCTTGTCACTTTGAGAGGTGCTGAAACACGAACGCACCTGAAAAAGAGTCCGCCGGGTCAGAACAGACTCTGACAGAAATGATCCTGGCTGAGCGAGCTCTCTTTGGGATTACACACAGCATCCAAATGTTGTACGTGCAAAGCTCCAAGCTGAAGCACAAACTAGATCTCAGTGTGTGTGTGTTGTTGTAACCAGAGTGTGTGAACGATTAATAGAAACGTTAAATTGAATGATTCGGTTTAGGACCTCTGTTGAAGTGAGGCCAGAAGAAAGAGTCTGTAGTTTGTCTCCACTACAAACAACAAAAAAACTCCAGAAAGTCCAGGTCCAGGTCCACGATCAGGAAGGTTCAGCTGGATCATTCTGGGGCATGGAAGCCACAAAACATCAATCCAAGATTTATTCTCAAATAATCCCCCCAAAATGTGCATGTAAACACGAAGGGGAAGAAAACACACGATGAGCAGGTGAGGCAGATGGCTCCGCCCACCCTGTGTCTGTTTCTTCAGGTAGTTCTATATCATCTGTGGCACGAGACGCCGGGCGATAAAATGTTGAATATCTGTCAAATGTGAAATCAAGCAGCTTTTCTCACTCCTCCAGGCTTCAATGTGCTTCTGTTTGACCTTGAGTGAAAAGGAACGCAGCTTTTTGAGATAATCCCGTTCAGGAGGCTCCACTCTAACAGTCCTAATGCTCTCCTGTGGCCCGCTGTACGCTAACAGACACACACCTAAGCTAATACCAAACACACACAGGTATGCTTAAAGATCAAGATATGTGTTTTGGGAGGTTTAGTGAATTTTAATCAGCCTGTAGATAAGATTATCTCTTGTGTGTTGATGTGTGTAGCTCAGTGTGTGTTGGAATTTGCCTTCCGGCCTCAGGCAGTCTGCAGTAATCCTGTATGGGTGTTTCTGCGGTCATTGTCAGAGGGCCGACGCTGCTTAATGGAGGATTTTATACTAAAGTAACGACACACACATTTTTAACCTCACTGACCTCCGTCACACTGAAGCTCTGCCACCTTCTGGGCTCGGAGAAAAACTGGTCGGCTAGACCAGAGCCTGGAAAACGAGCTGAATCAGTCTGGGCTCAGATGGGGGGGCTGTACAAGGCAATACTACAGCTACACAATGAATAGGCATTGGTGTGTGTGTGTGTGTGTGTGTGTGTGTGTGAGAGAGAGAGAGCGAGAGTGCATGAAGGTCAAATTCCACCTTAAATACCAACATCCATCTTGTGTCCAGTTTGGTCAGAGTTATGTTTCCCTTGAATAACTTTTCCGTTTTGCCCCACTGTCTCTCTCTCTCTCTCTCTCTCTCTCTCTCTCCCAGGACCCAGCTGGTATCTTTGAGCTGGTGGAACTGGTTGGAAATGGAACATATGGACAGGTCTATAAGGTAAGACGTGATAATCCTGAGCTTCCTCTGTTTTTATGATTTACCGCAGCGTCCGGAAAATCAACAGCTTTTTCTTTTCATACATAAATGTGATTCCTTGAAGTCCCTCGACTCTTCAGAAACCTCCAGCCTGATAATGAGACGAGCTGCAGGATGTATAAGTTGACCTGATCACTGATAAACAATCCCTGCTGCACATTCCTTTTCATGTTAGCTGCGACAGAAAATTAAGGTTAATTAGCTCCAGCTGATGATGTTTGTCTGTAACTTCTGCTGTTCTGCTGACTTTTGGCTGTGCTGTGAAGTAGCGTGGGATCGTGGGAGTTGCTGTTGTTCAGGAGGATTTGATGCTGCCGGACTCGTCCTCTGACGTCTCCTGTGTCTCTTCCCGCAGCGTCCGTCGACAGTTAGTGTTTTAGATACAAACGGAACAGGTGGTTCATATCTTATTATTTTGAGGCTCCTGTTGGATTGTTGGTCAGATGGGCTGTTTGCTGCTTTGGTTTTCTAATCTCTCATTTCCTCGTTTCCTGTTTGGTCACTGATATCTGACTGCAGTGGCACCTTTGAGATGATATGACATCAAAAATCACTGACTTCTGTGGTTTGACTTCATTGTGATGATGTAAGACCTTAAGTCAACCTCATACGTCTGATGGCTTTTACACCTTCTGATGCAGAAAACAGAAAAGACGAACATCCCTTAATAATCATGACTCAGGTTTTTGTTAAACCTGCTAAAGGATGTCTTGGCTGCTGTACCGGACAAATGAGGCGTCACCTCTTCCTGGTCTCCTTTGGAACTCGATGTCCAACTTTTAGCCCAAAAACTGAAGTTTGTGACTCCCTCCTTTGTCGAGCAGTGGAGGACACCCGTGTATTCTGCCGCAGCACAGCAGAGAGGCTGTGTGTGTCGCTGCGTTTATGTTCCCTCCTTTCAAAAGCAGTTAACACACTCAATACTAGCGCACACACACACACACACACACACACACAGTATCAACACAGTCGTTCTGTCTGCTGGATGTTTGGTATTGATCCTCCGTCTCCTCAAGGTGACGCCTCCTTTGCCAAGATGATTGATAAAACAAAATGAATACAAGCTGAGGTCGATCACTGAGCATGGTGTGTGATTTAAGACCTTGGACTGAAAAAAATCCTTAATTTAGTCACAGGATCCGATACCAGCAGCAAACAGCGGTGGGCAGAGTGATAGCTGAAGTGGTCACACTATGAATGCTAAGTTGTGCGTTTGTACTAATATATATTGTTGTGTATTTACTCTCCTGCTGCGGTTGTGTGTATGCATGCAGCGGTCACCTTGTGGGATTCTGAATATCTGACAAATTATAAGTGAAAACCTGTTCTGAATGAGCTTTTTAACGACGCATCCACCTCATTAATCAGCAGACACACCATCCTTCTGACAGCGTGTTAGAATGTTTCTGCAGAAGAACTCTGAAACATGTTCGGATAGTTACATACTCAGTTTACTCTGCAACTCACACAGGATTACATTCTACTACGCTTTTAAGTACACAGTTCACAACATGCAGGCATTAAAACATAACTGAAGTAAGAAGACAGAGATGTCAAAGGTTGTGGGTTTCTCAAAATGGAAGCAGAAAAGAAAATTCGTAAAAGAAGTGAAGAAACGATTTGCTCGATGGTGAACAACTTGTGACCTCACGGATGGTTTTTATCACAACATGCAAACAAAAGAGATTAAAATGTCAGAAAGGCAGTAACTCAGCCTCTGCTAATGTGACAGAGAGAGGGAAGGGTGGAAAAGAAAAACACTTACTGATGATGTCAGAGGATGAATGAAGTCAAACACCCCAAACTCATCAGACCACGTTTCATCACCCAGCCGGTCGATGATTCTTCGTCAGTCACCTGATTTCTGCCAAGATACTGTACGAAGCTTCTGCTGGCGATGGTCTTTGTCTGCAAAAGGAATATTAAGCACACAGATTTTGTTCGACTTGAACTAAACTGTGTGTTTAAAACGGTCCAGATCTCTCACATAGTTCTTTCTATACTGATGTAAGATTGCTCACATTAAAGTTGAGACTGTGCACTTCAAAGGTGTACCTGATGTTCCACATGAAGATTCAAACTCATCAGAAACGAATCATCTGTGCTTTATTTCAGCTGCCTATAGAGAAGCAAGAAACAACAGTGATGTTGAAAATAGCAGAGCCAGAATAGGAGCATTTTGAAGTCTACCAAATCATAATGAGAATTGGGCCTGTTGTTTAATACAGTCCATGATGGATAAAAGATTCTAGACACAGAGAAATCAGAGTAAATTATCAAGGTTTTCTAGATTCTTGCACTGTGGCTGACCCTCTGAAGGCTGAGATAGAAATTAATTTGAATTAATTATGATGAAGTGTCTCCATTTTCTCTGTAATTAGTGCCAAATCACGTCATTCTTTCCAGGCAGATTTCGATGAAATTCTTAAAAAGGGTAGAAGCAACAAGCCATCTGCAGCGAAAATACTGAAACGGGGACATTTCTAGATCCAGAGTGGAATATTCTTCTTTCGTCCTCCCTGCTAACGTTTCCCCACCCTGGGGGGGCACAGTTTCAGTAACCCGTCACCGTTCCAGGTGGGTAGAAAAGTCTGAGCAGTGGGGGGAGTTCTTCGAGGGCGATAAAGGAAATACAGCGAGAGGCTGCTGCTGTTCTCCAGAGAGACCATCGGCACATCGACGGGACCTTTTCGGTGCCCTTGCCTCATGTTTCAGCCGTGTAATTCGAGGCTCAGCCAATCAGGAGGCAGAGAGAGTTTTTCTGGATTTGATTAGTTGGTGAATAAACGTCTGTAAAGTGGAGTTAATTCAACTTCTCGTATTGATCGAAGCTCAGCAACATCTCTCTGCAGCTCTGCAGAATCAGTTCCTCATTTTCTCTTCTGGAGTCAGAGAAGGAATCTTCTGAAGAAAAAGAAAGTAGTGATGCAGTGACGGCAACGTGATAAGTTCACATAAGACACACCTGCCTGCTGCGTTGGCGTCAGAAATGAGTCTTTTGCTGGAGGCAGCTCAGGTGAGATGGAGCAGAAAGGTATATCAGGTCTGTTCTCCATCAGAGGCCTGACAGCTGGAAGGCTTTTAGTCTGAATCAGCTGCAAACAGGACGTAAATGGAAATGTTTGATTTAGCTCCCAGTGCAAACTCACTGCTCCGTTAAAAAAAAAAAGATCTGGGTCTGGTTTATTTCTCTGTGATTTCTGCTGTCGCTGCCTTTTACTCTCCAGTTTCTTTTCAGTGTTTTTCCTTCTTGTTAAATTAGTAACCGCTCAGCGGTCTAACAGTTTGTCCCAGAGAGGCTCTTATTCGTCACCAAAATGGTTTTGTTTATTTCCAAAGAAGTAACGGTTGAGCACGTTTGGAGCCACACCCTGAAGGTGTTGTGGTCGTGACACAGGCTCCACCTGCTGAGCTTGAGTCTGCTGGGTTTCAACTTTTCCCTCAAGTTTTATTTTGTCATTTTGGAGAGAACTGTTTCTGTGTTGGAACACTTTGAGAACGGTCAAGGAGAGACTGTCTGGCACCGTTATCGTTATTATCCCTCTGTAACCAGAGGATTATCACCCGCCTTCAGCCGTGGTCTGATAACAGCTCATTTCCTGCACACGCTGGACTTTTTTCTTCACTGTTATTTATTTTTTTGTCACGCAGCTAAACTGTAAATTCTCTTTTCAAATTGAGATTTAACTGGAAGAAACTGCAGCTGCTGAAAACCACAACGTTCAGAGTTCCTCATTCCATTCTTCATTTGTCCCAGTTTGAAGCCTTCAGTTTGTAATTCATCCATCGGCCATCTTAATTTTTTCAAACCAGTCCAGTCTCTGCGTCACACAGTAGCTCCGCCCCCAGCCCCTCCCCTTTCCCTCTAAATGAACATCATGTTGTATTTCAGACTGAGACCATCCCCATCACATTTTCCCATAGACTTCAATAAACTGACTCCTTTTTACCAGTGGACTTGCCCCTGAGGAGGCAGTGAATTGACACAATATAAATAAAACCTTTTTCAGGCATTACTAACAGCTAAAATGTAGAACTGCATTTTAAGATGGAGATAAAAGAACTTGGTTGGCGGCTCGTTCAGTGTTGTGGCTGCAACAGCAAACGCCTTGTTGCTCTTGATCTGAAGCCAGAGTCTGCGTCCGTTCATGCTGCTGCTTTATTCTGGAGGAAAAGGGGCGTAAATCTTGGATGAAATTCCAGGGAATCCTTTCCTGGCAGAAATTCATTCATCTCCAGTCCAGAACCAATTCAAACTGTCGCTGAGGATATGAATGGCTTTTTTCTGACTTCTGGTGTTAAAGTGACAACAGGTGCTTTTTGAACTGGAGCGTGGACACGTGTGCCAGTTTTCTGGACTTCCTGCGTTCTATCGTAATTAAATGCTGAAAACTGTCACAGGCTGCCATCTTGCAGCACAGGGCTGGTCTGTTTGTGTCGGGGCTTGTGTTCAGCTGAGGAATGTGTGGCTTGTCTTAACACAGAGCTGTTTACGCCCTTTTTCTGTCTGGAGTCATCGTCCTCCTCACCTGCCACCCTCTCCTGTTCTCTGTGTGTGAGGACTCGGCCTCCTCGTGGCCATAATCTCTGTCTCACACACACACTGTCACCTTTGGGAGATGGTTTGGCTGGCCACCAGTGTCGGAGGAAGAGAGATAGCAAAACAAAGAGCTTCTCAGAGACGGTATCTCTTCCTCTCATCTCCCATGGCTTATCTGTTTTGCCTTTTATTGCTTCATCGCTGTGGATCGCTGCCATTTGTCCTTCAGTCGCAGCAGCACTTCACACACTTCACCCGGCGCCTGAGTGGCAGGTTTACCGACTTCACTGGATAAAAGCATTGCTGGGTAAATCCCAGACTTCTGCAGGGAGACCTGCTCCCGACTTTTATTTAGGAAGTGATGTAAAGACCCGCAGACAGTTTTAAGATCATCAGGTTTAAAGGAGCCACGCCTATCCCTCTGTCTCACTTAAAAAATCGACCTCATAGCTACTGATTCCCGGATGGAGTCGGCTCCTGGCTGCATGTCTTTTCACTACAATACAATACAACCTGGTGAACATAATTCATGTTAGCATATTTAGCATGATTAATGGAGGAGAGTGTAGCTCGACGGCTATAACATCCAGAGCAGGCTCCGCCTCACTGGTCGAGCTTTCTGTCTGAAAGATGAATCGTGTTTAACCTGATTTTACATTTACATTTAAGCACAGAGGCACAAAGTACAACATCCCTTCAATATGAGAAAGAATAACAAAGAGAGGCTAGCACAGAAGTCAGAGAAATAATGAAGAAATGAAGTTGTTGGATTCATTGGTGAGTCGGTCCACCTCCTGCAGCCCTAAACAGAGGCCTTTTATAATTTACTAATCCTGTGGAACAGCAGTCAGCTCTGAAGGTGAAGTCGCAGCTGCTGTCTTTAGACCTTCATTATGCAGAGTGAATCTGAGGGAGCACTAACGAAGCTGTAATGTCAGTTCCTCCTTGTTTTCGTCTGCTGCCCTGCAAACTGCTGCTGCTGCGACGCGAGCGAGCGAGAGAGAGAGAGAGGAGAAGGAGGAGATGAGAGAACGAGGCTTTCTGCAGTCTGAGATACAGTCAGTGTCTGATGCAACACTGAGCAACTAAGACACTGTGTGTGTCTGTGTGTGTGTCGATCTGAGCGACTCACATGTACAAGTGACCCAGAGTGTGAAATATCATGGCCTCTACTCCAACACACACGCACACGCTGCCATCACTTTGCCTCTTCCAACCCATTCGTTGCCCTGACTGAACAACCTGCCAGGCCTGTTGCTAGGTTACCATGAGGAAACGGTGTGTGTGTGTGTGTGTGTGTGATGGGGGGTGGGCTGGAGGTGGTGAGGTGGATGAATTTCCACTTTCTCCAGAGTTTCCACAGCTTCAGCCTCGTCACGCTGCTGGTTTCAAACGCGGCTTGAGTCCCCTCTAACAGGTCACACAACAAATCTGAGGGGCCGTACAAAGGAGAGGAAATATCTGAATCAGATGAAAGAATCTGTGTGATGTTCTTTACAACAAAGGAACGACGGTGGTGCTTCCTGATTCCCGCTGTGCTGTGACAGTTATCTGCTAACCTTTAACCTTTAACCTAAACCACAGCTGAAGGTTCAGGCCTCAAACACTGATGTGATATCAACACGGTGAGGATCGGTGATTGTGTCCTGATTAGTTGGTTTCTTTAGCCGTACAGTATTCAGTATTCCAGTTTCTGGTGTAACTGGAACATACAAATAAATGAGAACTAATATGTGACATTCACACAGGTTGTGTCTCAGGAATGTGTTTTGTGGCCTCACACACAGATGAATTGATGAGAACGTTTAGCTGATCTGTTGTTTTAATTCTCAGGGTCGCCATGTTAAAACAGGCCAGCTTGCTGCCATCAAGGTCATGGACGTCACAGGAGTAAGTAACACAAACACACACATCTTCAGCCGGAGGGCATCTGAGCAGCAGTGGACTCTGCTGGAGGGGGTTTCTGCACAGAATTAACACGTGTGTGTTTGTGTCAGGATGAGGAGGAGGAGATTAAAGCAGAGATCAACATGTTAAAGAAGTACAGCCACCACAGGAACATCGCCACCTATTATGGAGCCTTCATCAAGAAAAACCCTCCAGGGATGGACGACCAGCTTTGGGTGCGTACAGCTCCTATATGACAAGTCCCAAGTTATTAAAAACAATGAAATCTGAATCTCTTGTGATTGTGCGTGTTCAGCTGGTGATGGAGTTCTGCGGTGCCGGCTCGGTGACGGATCTGATCAAAAACACCAAAGGGAACTCTCTGAAGGAAGAGTGGATCGCCTACATCTGCAGAGAGATCCTCAGGGTGAGGACTGAAAACCAAACTAATTGAATACTCGATTGAATATTAGATGGGGAAACTTTACAATCGGAACGGTGAGAAAATGCTACATGGCTCCCTGAGGAACACCTAAATTTAATCATTTATGCTTCAGCTCGTTTTGTTCTTTCAGTTTTATTTAGTGAATTCATCTGCCGGTGCTGGATCTGCTGCTCTGCTGTCTTAATGATGGTTTAATTTTTAACTTTGACTTCTGATTCTGATCTAGATTGAAACATAAACTATGTTGAACAGCAGGACGCTGCCTTAGCTAGCTGACAGGACGTGTTCTTCTTTTCTCGGTCTTCAGGGCCTGACCCATCTCCACCAGCACAAGGTCATCCACAGAGACATCAAGGGCCAGAACGTGCTGCTGACGGAGAACGCCGAGGTTAAACTAGGTCAGTCACATGCTGCGAACTCAATCAGCTGCACGTTTAACCAGCACTGTTAGAAAACCCGCTGTAATCATTCCTGTGCAGTGGACTTTGGCGTGAGTGCTCAGCTGGATCGTACGGTGGGACGGAGGAACACGTTTATCGGGACGCCTTATTGGATGGCCCCGGAGGTCATCGCCTGTGATGAGAACCCGGACGCCACGTACGACTTCAAGGTAGATCTGTGGCTGAAGCCGAGTTAATGTTATGGAATAAAGATATTCAGTTTTATTGGTTAGCCATCATGTGACATGTAAAAGAGCTGAAAATGAAACGCTGTCAGTGTTGATGTAAAACCGAACGGTGACATTTAGCCGAAGTCCAAAAGATGGAATATCATTGTTTTATATTCTGAAACAGGACAATCACTCAGACTATCAACTGCAGTTTGTTTTACGTTTGCCTTTGGAAGTTTAAAATCAGGGAAAAGTTTACTAGAAAAGTGCTTTTTAAGAAGAAATGTTCGAACAGCTTTGAGGGCCATTTATCATTCACTATCAGTCCAAACACAGACTTGTTAAAAAAGAATGATATCACACAGTGTGACCAACGAGCATATGGCCACGCTGCCTAAAATAGAGCTCCGCTCATTAATCATAGTCAAACTGCTGGTAGCTGTAACACCAACCAGCAGCTGACCTTTAAAAAAAGTCATCACATCTGTTTTCATTTCTGACGGTCGTCACATGATTGAAGATGCTGAATCCGCTCAGGCGTGCAGTAGTGAGCGTCACAACTTAAATAGTTTGTTGGCTGGAACAGGCAGATGAGTGAGAAACAGAGGCGGGGACAGATGGGGGACGTTGGAGCGGTCGCCGTCGGTAACTCCGTCTCTCTCTCTCTGCAGAGCGACCTTTGGTCTCTCGGCATCACGGCGATAGAAATGGCGGAGGGAGCTCCACGTAAGTGTGAAGCATCAGCTCAACAGATCAGTTCTCAGCTAAAACTGAATCTGTGTCCTGACTTCAACATCCTGTCCTCCTCTCCTCTCTCTCCCTCTGTCCCTTTCTCTTCTGCCTCCTCAGCTCTGTGTGACATGCATCCAATGCGAGCACTCTTCCTCATCCCCAGAAATCCAGCCCCCAGACTCAAGTCTAAGAAGTGGTGAGTCACTTTGTCCCCAGACACACACACACACACACACACACACACACACTGTTGTGTGGTTATTTTCCAGTTTCAGAATCACATCATTGCCTCCTCTGCCTCTTTGTGATCGTGATGCGTTCAAGTGCACTGTGGTAAACTGATTATTTTCCCACATTCAGCTGTAATCTGATTTCAAACACAAAGTCACACACACATTTTTGTGTATTGATTCAGTTGAGGGGATTAACCTGGTTTAAAGATGGAAAAACTGATTCTTCCTGCATGTGAAACTGAAACGGGATTTTTAAGGATCCTTATTTTACCTGAACTGACACACAAAATGCTTTCATTTACATTTTACAATTATTAATTAGTTCATATTAATTCATTTGTGATGAGGTAGTAAATAATGGAATGTGTTTTTATAAATCTTTATCACCCTGTTTAAGTTTTTAAGGTCCGGTGGTGCTGTCTCTCTGACAGGCATCATTCTGCATAATGACACATTCTGATGGTGATATTTATGTACAGGGCCTTCAATTTCCGGCGGGGATTAATGAAGTATTCTGTTTCTAATTAAAGGCAGCAGGTGATTCTGGCTGCTGCTGCTTCCTCTTTATCCCTGAGCGTGTTTTTCACCGCGTCTTTGTCTGCAGGTCCAAGAAGTTTCAGTCTTTCATCGAGAGCTGCCTGGTGAAGAGTCACAGCCAGCGGCCGAGCACCGAGCAGCTCCTCAAGCACCCGTTCATCAGGGACCTTCCCAACGAGCGGCAGGTCCGCATCCAGCTGAAGGACCACATCGACCGCACCAAGAAGAGGAGGGGGGAGAGGGGTGAGGATCTGTGATGGGTCAGCTGTTCAAAGACCTGAGAAAGGAGAATTAACCTGGAGTCTGCGTTTGTTTCCTGTAGATGAGACGGAGTACGAGTACAGTGGCAGTGAAGAAGAGGACGAAGAACGAGACATCGGAGAGCCCAGGTACTGCTGCCGCGTCTCCATCTGCTCTCACCTTCGTTACAAGATGTGGATATTTCATAAAACAGGTTTATTCCTCCTCCGGTTGGTTCTTCTTCTTCTCAGCTCCATCATCAACATCCCCGGCGAGTCCACTCTGAGGCGGGACTTCCTGCGTCTCCAGCTGGCCAATAAGGAGCGGTCGGAGCTGATCCGGCGCCAGCAGCTGGAGCAGCAGCAGAACGAGGAGCACAAACGCCAACTTCTGGCCGAGAGGCAGAAACGCATCGAGGAGCAGAAAGAGCAGAGGCGACGGCTGGAGGAGGTTTGTGATGGGACGTTTTGGCCGTACGATGATATTATTTTTATTTTTCCATATGCTGTAAATTCTTCTCACAGCAACAGCGTCGGGAACGGGAGCTGAGGAAGCAGCAGGAGCGAGAACAGAGGAGGAGGTACGAAGAGATGGAGCAGCTCCGCCGGGAGGAGGAGAGGAGGCACGCTGAGAGAGAGCAGGTAAGAACACACCTGACCTGGAGGGGGCGTGGCCTCACAACCCGCTCCTCCTTCGACATCTGAAAGCCAGAAAAACACAAAACGTAGATGATTATGATTTTAAACTTTTTCTGATGAAAAAAAAAAAAACAAACATGGAGTTGATTTATGCTCAGCAACATTTGTAATTTCCAATATTGGGCTTAGATTCTGAAAGTCTGCCTCATCAAAGAGGCTGCTGAGTCGCTTTGTGCTTGTGTAAAGATAAGCACTGTACACACTGCGTTGTGTCGCACAACACTTGTGTCTTTAACTTTCACAGACTAACACCACATGAAGCTTTTCCTGCACTCTAACACTTCCACCTTTCAGATGTACAGCTGATCTCAGGCCTGTCCTCCTGTTCCACTAATTACAGCCCCCTGCTGTTTCTCTCATCTATTTCTGACTAAATCCCTCCTTTCACACCTCTTCAATAAATCCACTTTTGTCTGTCCTGCTCTTTGGTTCTCTTTCCTCCTATTTCCTGCTCTGCCGATGTCATCGGTTGCCTGGACTCTGATTCGCTTCTTGCCTGCCACGGCGGTCTTTGATTGGATGCGCCTCTCTTTCGGTGGCGGGCGCCGCTCGGTTAGGAATATATCCGTAGACAGCTGGAAGAGGAGCAGAGGCAGCTGGAGATCCTGCAGCAGCAGCTCCTGCAGGAGCAGGCTTTACTGCTGGTAACGGCACACACAGACTCACAGGAGCTTCTTTGAATCCAAACTAACATAATCCAGTTAATTAGAAGGCACGTTTATTTATGCAGCACAGCAGCTACAGGACTGATTTGACCTCTAACCTCTAATCCACCGTTCCACCACATTAATTTTAAATCATCACAATCCGGTCTGTGACTGAGGAACACATACCAGCAGCATGTGGGCAGACTGAGCAGGTCGTTGGTTCGATTCCCCACCACGCCGAGCCATGAGTCTGCTCCTAATCCTGTCTCACAAATAAAGGCATAAAACGTCCCCAAAAATAAATAAATAAGAACAGGAACCAGTTTTTTGTGTTAGAAGCAGCATTGACGAAAATTCCCATGACAACAGCTCAAAGGTTGGTGACCATGGAAACAGCAAAGAGTACAGGACGAGGCGAGCTCCGATTTCATGTCACTCTCTTTGTTGTTTACGAATTCGTGACTCTGAGATGGCGGTCAATACTCAATCAATACCACGGAGACGGAGAGGCACGCCGTCTTATTTAAAGTTTACCAAACATCAAATCAATCAGCAGCACACAGCACTGGGCGTGTCAGACGTTACAATTCACTCAGCCTCATCTGTTCGGGATGATGACTGTCGCCTCTCCTCGGTGACATCAGACCAGCAGAGCCGTCAGCTGTCAGTCACAGGAGGAGGCTCCAGTCTGAATCAGCCATGAACACTTAAACAGAAATGACGAAACTTCCTGTTCTTTTCTCTGCAGCTGCCTGTTATTAAAGAGTAGTTCATTTAAAGGCATGACTCAGTGCGGGGGGGTCAACACAGATAAATACAGCCATGAGAGAAAACCTCAGCTAAGAAAGAAACCCAACCTTTATTTGAGCATTCCACATTTTTTAATTTCCCAACTTATTTAGAGTTATTTCACATCTGTTTATATTTAATAAAAAAGGCAATCCATCAGTCTGGAGACATGAAATGTTCAAGGTGACTCTGAGCATAAATGTGCTGTAAATGAGGTGGATGCTAACAGCTGCAGGACAGGAGTCATCTTTTCCAAGTTTATTGACCTGAGCGTGAAACATCCATCTATCATCTGTCATCATATGGCCGATGCAGGGCTGGAGACGGACCATCACGGGGCCGACAGTCAGAGACTCATTAGTTCCATATTTAGTCATCTACAGAGACTTTTAGTTCTAAACAGTACGCTTATTTTTGAGCTCTTCTCATTTCCACCTCCTCGATTTCAGAACGAGGAGGTTCAAACAGAACCAGAACCTTTTTACTGTGAGATGAGACCACAGGTGAAATTTAATGTTCATCACTGCCATAAACCCCTGGACTCCCCTGGAAAATCCTGTGGATCTTGATTTTCCTTATTTCATCAAATGTAACATTGAACGTACCGTCCAGTGTGATGAAAACCTTGTAAACTCTCACACACAGTGTCAACAGGTGAATGAAGCTTTGTGCGCTGAACCTTTAGCCCCGTTATTTTTAATCCTCCCTGCGCTTTGTGCTTGATCCGCAGGAGTACAAGAGGAAGCAGATCGAGGAGCAGCGGCAGGCCGAGCGGCTGCAGAGGCAGCTGCAGCAGGAGCGAGCGTACCTGGTGTCGCTGCAGCAGCAGCAGCAGCAGGAGCCGCCACGACCGCCGCAGGACAAGAAGCAGCTGTACCACTACAAAGACCAGGCCCCCGGCAGCAACGACAAGCCGGCCTGGGCCAAAGAGGTAGCGGGAACAGCCGCAGACACACACAATCACACACCAGCCCTAAAAGCTCATTTTCTTAAACAAGAAACGTGTGATCAAACATAAACGAGCAAAAAGACAGAAAAACTCCTTTTTAACTGAGCTAAGGACACGCAGGCTTGAAGATAGCTCTCCAAAAAGCCAAATGTGTCGAGGCACAAAGCGGCTTGTAGCTAACAACACACACAGACACACAAAGTAAAACAGGTGTTCAGCCACAATGACAAAACTGAGCTGGAAGATTTTTCTCAGGTTGTTTGTGCACTTTTCAACCTTCCAGGTGTCGTCTGAGCTGAACCTGCAGAAGAGTCTGTCTGATTTCTCTCTTTTTCAGGTGCAACTTCAGGACAGAAACCTAATGTGAAATTCTTATTGTGTATTTATTTTTGTTAGTTTGTTAAGCTATTCATACTTAGAAAGAAATATATATATAAATATAATATCAGTCCAAATGATTGAAGCGAACAAAGATGGCAGCCGGAGCAGCTGGATGTCGCCATTGTTAACTCCAGTGGGGGAATCTTATTGTTGACTATTTTTCTGTCTTGAAGTGAATCTGTTTCCTTCAGACCGGGTTCACATCCAGAGTCTGAGCCGCCGATGGACCTTCTCTCTTATGAACCTTGACCTTTACTCTCCAGGTGATGCGTCGAGCTCAGAGCAACTCGCCTCGCATCCCTCCCAGGAAACACCACTCCTTCAGGGACTTACGAGACATCAACGTAAACAACCTGATTGGACTCCCAGGTTACAAACCCCGCCCCCGTTCCCGCCCCCCCTCCTACCCCGCCCACGTCAGTCCCTCCAGGAATCACCTGAACGCTCCCCGAATCCGTGTCACCTGCGTCCCTGAACGCATCACCAACTCCTCTCGTGCAGTGATGCGGCACCACAGTCCCAAATCCAGGGGCCAGCGGCCCAACAGCCGGGGCCGGAGCCCCGCCCGCCGGGTCAGATACCGAACTCCGCCTCTTTTCCCTGGTCTGTTCGGGCTCACTCACTCACTAACCCTGGAATAATCTCCCCTTTAATCTGGTTTTATTTCTCTAACCAGGATGACTCACCCACATTAACTGAGAGCTGCAGGCAGACGATGATGATGATGAGCTCTTTCATTTCACATCTTCACATCATCACATCTCACCATTTAGATTCTTCCTGATGCTTTCAAATTTACAGCATTTGAAGAGACCAACTTTCACTTCCTGTGTCTTTATTTGAGCTAAATATTAAAGTCAACACATTCAACACAGCTTGTTTTTTTCTCCAAATGTCATGATATCTGCACAGACACTCCCCTGGAGACCGTGACTCTGCAGCCTGTACTGGCGCCAGAGGAGAAGTGTCATTAAGATTCATCCTCTGGGGAGCAGAGGATTAAAACACAAAGCAAAAAAAAAAAAACAAAACACTTGAGTCAGTTATCATAGATGTTCAGACAACATCTCTGATATTTGATCGTTTTTTTAGATGTTCAACATCTATAGACTGATGTCAGTATCGAATGCATTCTTGATTTTGTGTTGCTAGAGATCCCCAATGATGCATTCAAGGCAACTGCCCAGAAACATTAACAGAAAAATTACACAAACTTTGTACAACGTGATGCTAACAAACGTCTTTGGTGTTGTTCACTCCTCGACTTTCTGTTTGACAGGCGTCTGACACGGCAGAATTTTGACCTGCTGTGACTTTCAGTCTGAGATAATATAAGAATTAACACTCAGCTGTGGTAAAGATTATTGAGATTATTTCTACGGTTCTGGGTTTTGTTCTTGATTGGGTGCTTCGGTGGGGGTTCTGTTTTATTGCATGTTGTGGTGTCTAACAGGAACTAACACTCGGTCTCTTCTTTCAGTCTAAATATTCAGATATTCCAGGTTGTCAAAGGCTCATTTTCCTGTTTTTCAGTCTCACCCTTAACAAATGTGGTTTTCACTTGACAAAGTGTGTGTTGGGCTTTTGACTTTAAAGCTTAAAGTGGCTTTAAAATCCCCACATGATCTTTTCTGACGAAGAAGAAGAGAGAGCAGAAAATGCAGGTCAATGATCAACATTTGAACTCTGCAGGATTTCTTATCATTTTGAATCAAGGCTGCTGAAAAGCACACAGACATTTAGGGCAGATCTCCAGGCCTGCCCTCTGGTGGACTGATGTAGGGCAGCTACATCTCTGAGTCTCTCTCCCTCTGGCCTCCAGGGATTCCCTTCTCCAAAATGATTCTAGTTATGAATCTGCAGTCCATGAAAGTTAAAGCTGAAATCATCTGCATTAAGGCTGTCAGATAATTACTCTGTTTAGAGTTGTCGCTGTTCATAAAAGACCAGGGATGTAATTTTATCTGTTGATCTCCATTATTCATTATTTATCTTTACTTTAAGCAGAATAACCTTTATTGTTGTTATCACTGACCCAAACAGTCTAAATTAGATCAGAACAGATAAAAGTCCATCAAACAGTTTCTGCTCTTCATGCCAGTGATTCTTCTTCTTCTTCTTTGAACTTCATAAACAACAGTTTTTTATTCAGATCACTCCCGTGGACGTTCACAGAGAAAAAAAATGTTTTTCATACATTTTGAATGAAAGTTTAGAAAGCCAGCGTTAAGAAATGAAGACGTTCGATCACAGTAAAGTCCAGACTGAATCAAACTGAGGCTCACTGCACTGCATGCTGAGTGACTGTGTGTGTGTGTGTGTGTGTGTGTGTGTGTCAGGTGGAGGAGCATTATAAGATGAACAGACAGACTTCTCCTGCATTGCAGCATAAAGTTTCCAACCGGATCTCGGACCCATCGCTGCCACCGCGCTCCGAGTCCTTCAGCAGCGGAGGCATCCAGCAGGCCCGGACCCCGCCCATGCACCGCTCCGTCGAACCACAGGTGTGTTTGTGTGTTTTGGAGAGTGTGTGACATGGACGCCTGCCTCCTTTGTGCTCTGAGCTGAAGGTGAACAGGTGAGTTTGGTTGGTTTTTAGCAGCGGAGGACATGAACTGATCAAAGGTGACCAAAATGAGTCATCAGAAGGACACACTGAAGAACTGATGGAGCTCTCTGGAGTTTTTAACGTGATGAGTGTGAACGCACCCTGAAGCATGTGTTCCTTTCCTCCTGCCCCTCTTTACCTCCTCATCACTCCTCCTAACTTGCATCCTAATCTCACTGTGCAGTCCCTGATCCTGATCCTGCTCTTCCTCCTCTACCTGCCTGTTTCTGCTTGCGCCTGTGTGTGTGTGTGTGTGTGTGTGTGTGTGTGTGTGTTGTGTGTGTGTGTGTGTGTATCCAGATGGCTCACCTGGTGCAGGTGAAGAGTCATGGCCTTTCAGGCTCCCAGTCCCTGTATGACCCCCACGGCGTGTCCTCTTCCTCGGCGTCGCCCTCCCCCTCCCGGCCTCCCATGCCCCGGCAGAACTCCGACCCAACCTCCGACACCCCTCCTCCCCCGCCCCTCTCCCGCCTGGCGCCCCCCCTCGACAAGCTGGACCGCAGCTCCTGGCTGCGGCAGGACGACGACATGCCCCCCAAGGTCTCTGCGTGTTGTCCCAGTGTGTGTGTGTGTGTGTGTTTGTGTTTGCATGTGAGGAAAACTTTGCTTTTTTCTAAATTCTGTTGTTGTGAGTGTGTGTCTGTGTGCATGTTTTACAGTCAGAGTGTTTAGTTTGTGAGTCTGGAAGCACACGATGCTGCTCAAAGAAATATGTCTGACCACCACTGATGTCTGCAGGTTCCTCAGAGGACGACCTCCATCTCTCCTGCGTTAGTCAGGAAGAACTCTCCAGGAAATGGACCAGGACTCGGCCCGCGGGCTGGAGCCCACCTCATACGAGCCAGGTAGACATTTCATCAGAACACAGAAACTGTTTTTAAGAACGAAAACTGATGACACATCACGTTCCTTCCTGTCAGTTTTGGCCAAAAATGATCTTTTATTTGGGATTTCTTTTTAAATTATACCAAAAAAAAAAAAACAGGATGTCAACATTTTGCTGCATGAATGAGACAGTGCTGTGTTTGTGTTGCCGTAGCAACCCTGACCTGCGGAGGATCGACGTTTCCATGGAGACGCCCCTAAAGAGGACGAGCAGCGGCAGCTCCTCCAGCTCCAGCACCCCCAGCTCCCAGGGAGGCTCCAACGAACGAGGTGGACGCTCACACCTTTACATGAAAAACAATCTTCATTTCCCTTCAGTATCTTCAGTTTAATTTAAAAGACGTACGAGTTCTGCCAAAGCAGTCTTAATTTTCCAAAAGTATATCAGTTATTACCAGCTCAGTCTGAACTTTCCAAACAGAAACTTCAAATTCCTGAATGAGAAATCAAAAGTGTGTAACAGGTGTGTTGTTGTGTGTGTGTGTGTGTGTGTGTGTGTGTGTTCAGGTAACTCATCCACTAAAACTGAAGGATCCGCACTTTGTTCCCACGACACCAAAGACGACAGAGAGGTGACGCGACCCAGCAGACCTGCAGTGAGTACACATGTGGTGCAGCCACACAACCGCACACACACACACACACACACACACACACTCCTCTCTCTGAACTAACCAAGCTGCTGCTCACCGCGACTCTCTTCTTCTTCTCATCCTTTCATTCCTCCATCGTCCATCAGAGCTATAAGAAAGCTGTAGACGAGGTCAGTGATGCTTCTCCTCCTTCACCCTCTCACCCTCTCACCCTCTCACACTCTCACCCTCTCACCGTCTCACACTCTCACACTCTCACCGTCTCACACTCTCACCCTCTCACCATCTCACCCTCTCACCTTCTCACACTCTCACCGTCTCACACTCTCACCCTCTCACCATCTCACCCTCTCACCTTCTCACACTCTCACCGTCTCACACTCTCACCCTCTCACCGTCTTACACTCTCACCCTCTCACCCTGTCAACCTCTCACTGTCTCACCGTCTCACACTCTCACCCTCTCACCCTGTCAACCTCTCACTGTCTCACCCTGTCACCCTCTCACCCTGTCACCCTGTCACCCTGTCACCCTCTCACTCTCTCACCCTCTCACCCTGTCACCCTCTCACCCTGTCAACCTGTCACCCTCTCACCCTCTCACCCTGTCACCCTCTCACTCTCTCACCCTGTCACCCTGTCACCCTCTCACACTCTCACCCTCTCACCCTGTCACCCTCTCACTCTCTCACCCTGTCACCCTGTCACCCTGTCACCCTGTCACCCTCTCACCCTGTCACCCTCTCACCCTGTCAACCTGTCACCCTCTCACCCTGTCACCCTGTCACCCTCTCACTCTCTCACCCTGTCACCCTCTCACCCTCTCACCCTCTCACCCTCTCACCCTGTCACCCTCTCACCCTGTCACCCTCTCACTCTCTCACCCTGTCACCCTGTCACCCTCTCACCCTCTCACTGTCTCACCCTGTCACCCTGTCACCCTCTCACTCTCTCACCCTGTCACCCTGTCACTCTCTCACCCTGTCACCCTGTCACCCTCTCACTGTCTCACCCTGTCACCCTCTCACCCTGTCAACCTGTCACCCTCTCACCCTGTCACCCTGTCACCCTCTCACTCTCTCACCCTGTCACCCTCTCACCCTCTCACTCTCTCACCCTCTCACCCTGTCACCCTCTCACCCTGTCACCCTCTCACTCTCTCACCCTGTCACCCTGTCACCCTCTCACCCTCTCACTGTCTCACCCTGTCACCCTGTCACCCTCTCACTCTCTCACCCTGTCACCCTGTCACTCTCTCACCCTGTCACCCTGTCACCCTCTCACTCTCTCACCCTGTCACCCTCTCACTGTCTCACCCTGTCACCCTGTCACTCTCTCACCCTGTCACCCTGTCACCCTGTCACACTCTCACCCTGTCACACTCTCACTCTCTCACCCTGTCACCCTCTCACCCTCTCACCCTGTCAACCTCTCACCCTGTCACACTCTCACCCTCTCACCGTCTCACCCTCTCACCCTCCGTTTGCTCCCCGTCTCTCTCACCGAACTGGAAACCTTCAGACGTCTCCATGTTGTGTTGGTTTAAAAGTTTTGAACCTTTTTACAGAAAAGTGTATAATTCAGTTTAAAATGAACACAAACGGATCAGAACCACCGCAGTTTTTTACAGAATCATCGTCATCCTCATCTATCTTCTGATTCAGGTTTATTTTTGTCTGCTGGAAATCTATTTTTGCATCAACAGAGTTAAAGGAAACCTTTTATTTTTAGTTTCTAGATCCTGAAGAGTGTAGAAGTCATTTATACTCCCCCTCCTCCTCCTCCTCCTCCTCCTCCTCCTCTTCCTCTTCCTCTCCCTCCTCCTCCTCCTCTTCCTCCTCCTCCTCCTCCTCCTCTTCCTCCTCCTCTTCCTCCTCCTCTTCCTCCTCCTCTACCTCTTCCTCCTCTTCCTCCTCCTCCTCCTCCTCCTCCTCCTCTTCCTCCTCCTCTTCCTCCTCCTCTTCCTCCTCCTCTACCTCTTCCTCCTCTTCCTCCTCCTCCTCCTCCTCCTCTTCCTCCTCCTCTTCCTCCTCCTCTACCTCTTCCTCCTCTTCCTCTTCCTCTCCCTCCTCCTCTTCCTCCTCCTCCTCTTCCTCCTCCTCCTCCTCCTCCTCCTCTTCCTCCTCCTCTTCCTCCTCCTCTTCCTCCTCCTCCTCTTCCTCCTCCTCCTCCTCCTCCTCTTCCTCCTCCTCTTCCTCCTCCTCTACCTCTTCCTCCTCTTCCTCTTCCTCTCCCTCCTCCTCTTCCTCCTCCTCCTCTTCCTCCTCCTCCTCTTCCTCCTCCTCCTCCTCCTCCTCCTCTTCCTCCTCCTCTTCCTCCTCCTCTCCCTCCTCCTCCTCCTCCTCCTCTTCCTTCTCCTCCTCCTCTTCCTCCTCTTCTTCTTCCTCTCCCTCCTCCTCTTCCTCCTCCTCTTCCTCCTCTTCCTCCTCCTCCTCTTCCTCCTCCTCCTTCTCCTCCTCTTCCTCCTCCTCTTCCTCTTCCTCTTCCTCTTCCTCTCCCTCCTCCTCTCCCTCCTCCTCCTCTTCCTCCTCCTCTTCCTCCTCCTCTTCCTCCTTCTCTTCCCTGTGCTGCTTGTGAGGGTTGAATTTGATGATGATCCACGGTTGTCCATCCGCTGACTTCCTGTTTTCACTTCAGACATCTCTGTGCTCATGTGTCTCTCTCTCACTTTCTTTGTGTCTCTCTCTTTCATCAGGAGGAGTTGGTAAGATGCCCCCCCCGCCCCCCCCAGTCTCAGGCCCCTGCTCTCATCCACTTCCTCTCACTTAACCTCCGACCTGCTGCCGGCAGTGAAAATGTCACAGACTAAATTTTAAAGCATGCCCCGCGACCTTTAACCTTTAATATTCCAATATTCCACCCTTGACGCTCCTCCACTGAGGCATCTGGAGCTGGACTGTCTTCCTCCTCCTCTTCCTCCTCCTCTTCCTCCTCCTCTTCCTCCTGCACTCCTCCCCCCTCCCTCACTAACAGCTTGGATTTCCTGCGTTACTTCTTTTTCCTGCTCGTTTTAAATAATAATCCAAATTCTACAGATTACAATAATCAGTGTTTCCCAACAACAATGAAAGACGTCAGAGTTTGCAGCGACGCTGTTGTTTCTGGAGCACTTTTCTTTCCTCATTTATTTCCTCACCACACCGAAGCGGCTCGGTGTGTTCAGTCAGCATTAGGCTGGTTGATGAAACGATTCGACCTGCGTCCCCTCTGGACCTGCAGCAGGTTTCACGCTTCTTCTGCTGCAGCTCACAGAGGTGTCTGGTGTCTGGTGGCCTCAGCTGAAAGTCATTTAAAATGTAAATTGCTTCCGACAGTAAATTACTTTCTCATAATCAACACTTTGAGCTAATGAAACGCTCCGAGCGCTGCTGTTCGATATGGATCTAAAATTTAATGAAATGCCAATCTTCCTTCTCAGGAGAGAGTTGGGCTCCCATCGTGACATGTCCTCTGACCAGAGACTAAATGATGAAAATAATAAAGCCAAACAACACAACCAGCTGCTAGTTTCACAAACTGTTTATATATATTAAATGTTTAAATTTACTATTTCTATAAGCATCATATTTGAATAAATATCTTTGGATTCTGATGCTGCAGTTCCAGTTACCATAAGACAAATAGACTAATTTTCACACCAATTATAATAAAAGAGGATACAAATATGACAATAACAATTCCAGGATACACAATCGACAGCAGACATGGACGCATGCAGATAAACCTCTGGTGGAGATGAAACGATATAAGATTTTATAGAAAAAGATTTATTAGAAAAAGTAGCTGAACTGAAAATGACAGAAAATAACCTTGAATGAAAGGTTTCTTTTTTTTTCTTTTTTTTTAAATTCAAAATTGTTCTCTGTTCTGGTAAATGTAGACAAGTTCAACGTTAAAGAGCGAAGCCTCAATGAAAATTTAGATTTAACAGAAAAAAAAATGGAATTTGAATATTTAACTTCTGCGTTCAGCACCCAGTCGCAGAGAAGAGGAACTTGGAGGTTAAAATATGAGTCACTGAGATGAAGACGTCTCACTGCGTCTTCCTGTTCCTGCAGGACCTGACGGCTCTGGCCAAAGAGCTGAGGGAGCTGCGACAGGGGGAGGAAACCAGCCGCCCGCCCGTCAAAGTGACAGACTACTCATCGTCCAGCGAGGAGTCGCACAGCAGCGAGGACGAGGAGGGGGAGGGCGGAGCTAACGACGGCACAGTGGCTGTCAGTGACATACCGCGCATCATGTGAGTAAGACACACCTGCACCGAGGGTCTTCTCCTGGTCTTCAGAAGTCACTGCACTTCCTGTCTGGATGAACATTTAAGATACTTTTATTCCCAGAAACTGAAAAGTTGAATGAAATGATGAAAATGTCGACCTCTGTGTTTCAGGCCAGCTGCCAGTCAGGGTACAAACGAGTCCTTTGGTATGATTGGAGGTCACAACGACGCGCACGGCGACTCGTACGGGAACAGCTCACAGGACAGCACCCTGATGATGCGTGAGGTAAGGGGACTCTTGGCTTTGACCTTTGACCCGGGGTTTAACACGAATCATTCAGATTCAGCAGCTCTGGGTGGCTGTTTCCTGTTTTTGATTTTGACGTGTATGACAGACTCCACTTCTCGGTGGGTTCAGTCCCCACCTGCCTAAAAACACAGAAACAAACAGGGTTCAGCCTCTTCCCTCCACTGGCCCACCTGTCAATCACAGCCTCTCTAAACAGTAGCCCCGCCCCTCCTCCTCCTCCTCTCTCTCTTTTTCCAGAAATACAGGGGACGGAGGCGGAGCTCTACCGCCAGCAACGGTTTCCCTGGCAACACTAATCTGTTCCTTGGCAACGCCAACCTCCCTGATTTGGTGCAGCAAAGCCCCTCCCCTCTGGTCTCCCCTGGCGACGCCTCTGGGGCCCAAGTAGGTGGAGTGGCACCCAAATACTGACCCCAGAAACCTCCCCCTCCTCCCCCACACCTGATCCTGACAGACCGTCACCTGCTCACCTGTTCCCCCCCTCACCCCCGTCACCCGTTCACCCCATGACCAGCTGATTGTGTGGTGCCACATTAGGGCGGGAAACCAGACCAACGCCAGTGACCCTCACCTGGCTGTAAAGTCTAAAACCTGAGATCGGCTCTGTAACATCAGTAAGTCACTGATTCTTCAGTTTGGATATACAAGCAGCTGACAGCTGTGACATCACCCACCAGAGCCAGACGTGACTCTAAGATGAGATGAGAGGATGAGAATGGAAGGATAGACACACAGAAGGAGTCAGTCCGTCACCTTTCATTCAGCCCCCCCAGTGTTCTCCCCCCAGATGGAACAAACTGGATGTCTTTCCTTCCTGCTCAGCTCGTCTGTTCCCTCGCTTGGTTTCCCAGCCTCTGTTCCCCAGCACAGCATGCAGCCAGCTGCCTAAATAAAGGAGGATCTGGTTTAGGTCCTTATTTCAGAGCTCCCATTGATCACAAACTCCCGTCTTTCCTTTATTTTGACAGTTACCTGTTTCAGTTAACTAAGTGTGACTGAGTGTGTTTGTGTGGTCGACAGTATGGGATGGGCAGCGGCGGCGGCTCCAAGGCGTCCTTCACACCATTCGTCGACCCGAGGGTCTACGGGACGTCCCCGACTGATGACGATGATAAAAACTCTGCCTCGGGTACGTTTCCTGTCTGAAGACTCTGTTTTTCTGGCCGTTTCTTTGGAACACGTTATACAGGATGTTTATTCTGCATGTTGTTTCAGAGTCATTCTTTTCTTCTTACAGGATAATGAGTTGACATTAAAAATGTGATCTCAATAATAAAACGAATCCACTTCAGCAAAATAGAAGTGAACATTGAACCTTTCCTTTATTTGGTTCACAGCTGGAGGCCGAGACACTGAACGAAAAACAAACGAAATGACAAAATCAGCTTCTTCATAAGTTAATACAGCTGGATCCACTGTTGTTACTGTCATGAAAATATGAATCATGCTCTGTAACTGCTGCTTCTCTTCTGAACAGGAAGGCTTATTTGGTGGATGATACAATGAAATAATAATATCTTTGATTTTCATCTTACTTTTCAAAGTGAGAACAGATCACAAAGACTGTTTGGTTCTTCTTCTTATCTTTAATTCAAGACACAGAATTATTTATCACAGCAGCTTTTTTCTTTCTCATTTAGCAGTCAGACAAATAAAAAGATGTAGTGAGGGATAAAAATGTATGTTCAACTTAAATTCCTGTTCTTTGTAATTTACTGTCAGACACCAAAAACTTGTTGAGTTTTTACTTCACTCTTCGCACTATAAGGCTCCTATTTGTGATTTGTACCACAGCGCTGTTTGCTGACGAGCTGCTGAAGCAGGAGCAGGAGCAGGCGAGGCTGAACGAGGCCAGGAAGATCTCCGTGGTCAACGTCAACCCCACCAACATCAGGCCGCACAGCGACACGCCCGAGATCCGCAAGTACAAGAAACGCTTCAATTCGGAGATCCTCTGCGCCGCTCTGTGGGGTGAGACGCTCGGGAGACGCAGCCAGGCAGCACCAACATCAGTCCTGTGCAAACATTCAGGCGAGTGAACGTTTGTGTTTGTGCAGGAGTGAACCTGCTGGTGGGGACGGAGAACGGCCTGATGCTGCTGGACCGAAGCGGTCAGGGCAAAGTTTACAACCTGATCAACCGGCGGCGCTTCCAACAGATGGACGTCCTGGAGGGGCTGAACGTCCTGGTCACCATCTCAGGTTGGTCATCTGTTTTCTGCACAGAGAAGCTGAGACATCGCAGTCTACGCTCTTCATTTTTCTGGTTCCTCCTTCTGTTTAACTCTATCTGCTGTTTTTCTTCACATCTTTCTGGCTGGTTTTGTCCTCAGTGTCTCTGCCTTCCCTCCGGACACAGCCTAACCTCTCTAGCCTCCATGTCCTTCCCGCAGGTCTGGACACAACAATAAAACCAAAGCAAAACGACATGCTGAACACGATGAAGCGCTTTCTATTTTCGCCCAGATTTGACTTTCCTCTTGGTGTGTCCGGCCTCAAAATGAGGCTCTTGTGGACGACCGGATAGCTACAGCGCCGCTCACATGGGCTCTTTGCTCTGATGCAACAATAAGTGACGCGAGAACAGAGAGTGTAACATAAAACCCAAAAATAAAAACAGAGTAGGAGTTGATTAAACAGACAGGGCAGGAGACATCTTGGGGCCCCAGGCTGTTAGGGGGCCCACGAGGGATGATAAACTTAACATTTAATGTCTTAAAATAAATCAGCCTCTCCCTTAAAAATCCGGTGGGTGATTTGCAATGACATCTTAGTGGGAAACGTCCCTGAAGGCCCCAAAGCAGTATATATATATAAAATCATCTCTTTTTAAAGCAGTCCCTCCATCTAACATCTAATATCCCTCCATAAAAGGTCTTTAAGTGTTTTGTTGAGCAGATAATGTGGATTATTTACAAGCTGCCAATGTTTAAAGCAGTTAGTTTAGTAATAGTTTGATTTACAAGGTCGACACATTATTAATAATAGCTTTATTTTTATAGTCTCTTTAAGAGAAGAGTGTATAAAATGCATTATTATAACAAACAATATATTGCAAATATAATTAGAAGGATCAGATACCATGTCCTAACAGCCACACAGTAAAAGTAATAATAGTGATAAAGAATGTTGTGAAACTACAATAAATGATTGTGATAAATAAAAGGATAACAAGTAAAAATGAAAAAGACCTAAATTACATGAACTCACTGATCCTTCCAGATCTGTCACATTTCTCAAAGTGGTTTGTTTTTTCCAACCAGGGAAGAAGAACAAGCTGCGTGTTTACTACCTGTCCTGGCTGAGGAACAGGATATTACACAACGACCCTGAAGTGGAGAAGAAACAGGGCTGGATCACAGTCGGGGAGCTGGAGGGCTGCGTGCACTACAAAGTGGGTAAGTCAACGTGTTTGTGTGCGTTGTGAAGATGAGGAGCTGTTCAGGCGCCACACTGTGAGGAAGGTTTAAGGTCATTAGGTCATTAAGTTCTTTTTTAAAAAATAACCCTCATCCCACTCCTGACGTACTTCTCCTGCTCTCTCCTGCAGTGAAGTATGAGAGGATTAAATTCTTGGTGATTGCTCTGAAGAACTCGGTGGAGATCTACGCCTGGGCGCCAAAACCTTATCACAAGTTCATGGCCTTCAAGGTAAAATGTGCCCTGATGAGTTGATGGCCTCAGTCTGAAATACATCATGATGCTCCGTTTAGAGGGAAAGGGGAGGGGTTAGGGGGTGGGGCTACTGTGTGACTGACAGACTGAGCCACCCAATCAGCACAGAGTACAGAGCAGGTCAGATTCACCTTCTCCTCCAAATCTGGTTTCTTCTGGTTTAAAAAGAAAAACAAGATGGCTGACAGGTGAATCACAGACCGGAGGCTTCAAAATGGCAGCTCACATGAGCACACACAGCAGAAGAAGATGAGTGATGTGATCTGATGAGCTTTTAATTTTCCTTCACTTGTTCTGGATGAAGAGAAAATATTCACAAAATTGATGAATCTCATGTGGACCTCCTGATGAAGAATCGTCGACCAGCACGCAGACCTAAAGTCAGATCAACAGATGTTTCTGAATCATTTGTTCTCTCTCTCTCTCAGTCATTCACTGACCTGCAGCATCGCCCCCTGCTGGTGGACCTGACTGTGGAGGAGGGGCAGAGGTTAAAGGTCATCTACGGCTCCAGCGTGGGCTTCCATGTCATCGACGTGGACTCTGGAAACCCCTACGACATCTACATCCCTTCACATGTAAGAGTCTGTATGCACACAGCTTCAGGAGGAGCAGTGGACGTCACCTGGACCAGCAGGGGTTTGAGGTTCCAGGTTTGATTGGAGACGTTCGTCTTTAAGTGTTTCATTCGGGACGGTTTGGTCGTTTTCTTTCTTAGTGTTTTAGTTTCGGTCACCCTGAGCGGTTAGTAAAAAGACACAGAGACTGACACGGCTACACTTTTTTAAAACTCTCTTCCTCACCGGTTAGATGGAAAGCTCCAGCTTGTGTTGGAGTCGTTCTGCTTCATGTCTTCACGTGTGGTGTTTTCCAGAAAATGGCCAACAGGTAGACAATCTGTGTCTGGCTCAGACAGAGCTAAAACTGATCCGTTTCATTTTCAGTGCTTTAGTTTCCTGAAACCCGAGCTTCATTTCAGTCCTTTGGAATCAGAATTCAATCTTTGTCCCGACTGCTCAGTCTCACTATGGCTGGATTTAAAAAATGGAAATGTGTTTTAGTATCAGGACCATTCAGATGTTGCTTGTCAGTTGTGTAATATCCAACATAAACAGCCGGCAGCTCAGGGACCTGAAGAGGAGACAGTTCGGGAGATTTGATGGAGTGCTGGGTTTGTTTTGGCCTAAAGACCTGGAGCATCAAACCCAATCCTGCTGCAGAGGGGGAGGAGGGGGAGGGCTGTGTCCCCCAGCCTCCAGAGAAAATGTTTTCTAAGTTCCTACACAGTTGTGTGTTTTTAGTGTTTACAGAGTAAATGTGTGTTGTATGAAGTGAACGCTTTACGCTGCCACCGCCATGAGTGAATGAAGGAGTGGGCGAGTCAGTGTCCTCCTCTAACCCTGGTCTGGTTACAGTCAGAGATGGACGGGGGAAGGAGACGGTAACCACAGCAACCGCCTCACATTGCTTTTGGCAGTCATGAGTCACACTGTGCTCATGTCTGTTTCCATGGCGATTGCGTGGCTGAGGAGCGGGAGACTCTATTGTTGCAGCAGTTTCTTGTCTCTCAGGGTGGGGAAGGAGGGGTTAAGGGGGGGTCCAGCAGCCCTGCGGGCTCACGGCAGCTCCTAACCCCCTGCCCTCACCCCCTCCAACACCCCCCTCCCGTGTGTCGCCCCGGCAGATTCAGGGTCAGGTGACCCCGCACGCCATCGTGGTTCTGCCCAAGACGGATGGCATGGAGATGCTGCTGTGCTACGAGGACGAGGGCGTCTACGTCAACACCTACGGACGCATCACCAAAGACGTGGTGCTGCAGTGGGGCGAGATGCCCACCTCCGTCGGTACGTCAACCAATCAGCTCGCTTCTCCCTGACCCCTGACCTCTGACCTCTGTAGGCGGTCTCAGCAGATCATCTTTTCACCCTCACTATCTAACACACCCCTTCTCCGTTCAGAGCTCCTGCCTCTTCCTCTCAGAAAGACTGTAGTCTCACCTGTTTCCATGGCTGCTTAAAGGGATGCTGCAGGTTTTTGGGAAATGAACCCGCCGACTGCTCAACTTCACACACACTTTAATTCCCATCACTGCATCTCCATTATTTAGTGAAGATGTGAGGAACTAGATCATATTGACCCACAACGTTAACAATTATAAAGATGAGAGTGAATATAATTAAAGGCGTTTTATATCAGTAAGAAGCTGCCTGACATCACGTCGACCCACAATCCTCCGCTGCAGCACATAAATCCTTTCATCACTTCACAGAGAAGTTGACCAAAGCTACAAACCCAAAACCGCAGTTTATCCCTTTAAGTCAAGTGTTGAACATTTCATCTAATGCATGAGGTGACAACAACACATCCTGCAGACACTCACACACTCTATATCTTCACTTGTTTGGGGGGGGGGGGGGTTGCTTGTGTGTTGTTTGTGTCGAGTTTTGTCTTCTCGTTCTGTGTGAGTGTGAACTGTGAAATACTTCCAAAGGGATTTTCTCATCTATTCTTACTTTCATCCTTGATTGCGTGAGCTCAAAAAGACCTGAAACTCAAACTCGGTGTGTGCCGTCGGCTCAGAGCTCGACGTCCATCTATTATTTATTAGTCCAGTCAGTCGGAGCACACGAGGAGGAAACAGGACACGGTCGGGTCGAGCCGAGCTGAGACGAGCGCATCAAGGATGGATCTTGGATCATTCGATCCGAGCCGGTCAAAGCCTCCATGTTTTTTTTCCATTCTCTGATCTTCAGACTTCCGTGTTCGATTTCCTGATTGATGAAACATTTGAGTGATTGTGTGTCTGTCCTCAAGCGCTGGTGGTTTTGTGTTGTGTTTTGCGTGTGGGCATCATCTCCTGTTAACATGTCTGTTTGTATTTTACTGTCAGAGTTTCTCACAGCCAAGCCCGGCCTCAGCCCCCACCCCCGCCCCCCCCACCCTCCCCCGTCCCTCTCTCTCAGCTCCCTGACAAAACGGAAAAACAAGAAAGAAAAACTGCATCATTGCGTTTTTATTCTGCTCACACTCTGCTGGTTGATCCCTGTGCTCGGCCGGTGGGATCAGCAAAAAGCAAAATAAGTCGGAAAATAGACATGAAAGCAGATCGTCCAGGGAGAAGCACCTGAAGCAGCTTGAAACTGAACAGGAGGAGGAGAAGAGGCGTCACTGACCAGGCCAGAAACCGACAGTTTAATTATCAGGAGTGTCAGAACTTCTCGCTTTGTGCTCCACCCAGAAATGCTTTCTGCAAAACATGCGAGTCTCTGCTGGCATCCAGGGCCGTGCACAGATATTCAGAGGGCAGGAAAATGTTTGTGACCAGTTCAATCATTTCAATACTTCTACACATTGTACTGTTTCCAACAACGTACATAAAATAAGTAAAGAACCTTTTCTCCTAAATAAGGAGAAGGAGCAGTTTTGTTCCTCGTCCTTTATTTAAACAGTTTAACCTGCCAGCCTCAAAGTTAAAGACAGACGAGGTTAAAAACGTCATAGAAGAGGATGAGAGGAAGTTTTCTTCAGTCCATTTACCTCCATTTATCTACTTCAACACAGCAGCTTGGACATCAGATCGGCCAGATGCAACTGTCCTTGCTGGTTCAGACACTCTGGGGGTTTTGGTTCAATTCAACAAGAAGAAATAGAACGCAAAAGGTCACTGTCTGTGCACGCGCCCAGTGTGACTCATTTCCATGCTGACCAGCCGCAGAGCGCCAAAACAGGATGGCCTCCACCCTCAAAGTCATTAATTCCATCGGATCAACAGAGAAAGAACATTTTTTTTTCCAGGAGTGTGTAAATTTTATTGGTTTTGTTCCCGTCTCAGCGGTCTCACTGCTCCCTGGTCGATCCCTCTTCAGCTGCTGGTGCTTCTCCACTGGTTGAGTTTTACTGTGAAACAGCTGCGTTATCTGAAGCTGCAGCTCCTGTAGAGTTCAGTCAGAGACGTTTCCCCCCACGAAGCCCCAACAGAACCTCAGCTGGTCGCTCCGTCACTGAGAAACTGCTGCAATAATTTCCTCCCGGAGGCGGAGGAGGCCTCGAGGTGTGACTGGCTTGGGTGTGAGAAAGGTGCTGAGTCTTCTCCTGTCCAATCCCTCCCTCTGTGTGTGTGTGTGTGTGTGTGTGTGTGTGTGTGTGTGTGTGTGTTCCCTCTCCTGCTCTTGCAGCTTACATCCACTCCAACCAGATCATGGGCTGGGGAGAGAAGGCCATCGAGATCCGCTCTGTGGAGACGGGACACCTCGACGGAGTTTTCATGCACAAGCGAGCTCAGCGACTGAAGTTTCTGTCAGAGAGGAACGACAAGGTGAGTCCAAACGCCCCTTCGCCACGCTGCGCCGCCGCTCACCGCCCCCTCCCCCAGAACAACCATTTTAACCTTTCACCTGTACTCTTGCTGATGGCGCCCTCTCCACGCAGGTTTTCTTCGCCTCGGTGCGTTCTGGAGGCAGCAGCCAAGTCTTCTTCATGACCCTCAACAGGAGCTCCATGATGAACTGGTAACCCCTCCCCTCCTCCTCTTCTCTCTGAATATTGCCCACCACCAGGAGACAAAGGACAAAAGGAGGACAATTTGTGTGTGTGTGTGTGTGTGTGTGTGTGTGTGGAGGATAAACAATGAGCTGCTGAATGAACAAGTTAAACCACAGCAGAGTGGCCCCTCCCCCTTCCTCCAACTGTAGGGGGCGCTACAGGCCTCAAGAACGGCGTCGCCTCCCTCAGCCTCCATGAGACTTTCCAGGACAGTGACTTCGCTGTGTGATTGGATGTGGAGTTGGTTGTGTAGCAGGATGTTTCCTTTCAGGGTGTTCACACTGCGACTGCGTTCAGACCTCATTAGCATTGATGCAGGTGATGTGACGTGAGTCAGACGTCCCCTTCCTGCTCAGCACGTTAAAAAGCATCCAGTCTGAGAGTATTTCTGTCCAATTAGGCCTGGTTTCTACTCTGAGCCAATCAGCACGCTCCATCCGACTGTTGTACTGTAGAAATGGGCGGAGTCACAGACTCCTGACCAGACGGAGGTTTGACCGTCGTGACCAAAGGTCGACGAAAGGTAAAATGTGGCCAGTCTGACATCAAACAGCTTTTGTGAGTCTGCACAGGCGAGATGATGGTTGTTGCGTTGCCTTTTAAGAGATGCTGTCCAGTCGGACGCAGGTTGTGGTCATCTCTAACAGTGTAACAACCACAGGTTGTGTTGGCGCCTACAGAGTGGTGTTGTCACCAAAAAGATGAGAGTTTCTCACAAATTTTTCTGATCCAGATCCTGACTGAACCTCAGCAGGTGAAGCAGAAACTCACAGCCTGTTTATTAGTGTGCTGTTTGTGTTTTGTCCTGAAGCAGAACCGATCCAACGACGACACTCAGCGTGAACGCTGCTCTGCCTCTGAATGGCAGGCGTTGGGTCAGAGGAAGCTGCTGTGGCGTCCTGGTGTGTTTGTGGCTGGAAGGTTCTAGATGCTGTTTTATTGCTGCAACAGTAAAATCTCCACATCACGTCTCACGGGAAGAACTCGGCTGCAGAATAGTCGCAAACTTCTGGAGGTTTTTACTTTTGCTGCCCTTCGCTCTCTCCACCTTTTACTGTTCTGTGTGCTCTGCACTTGTGTAAATACTCACTTTAATGTTGACAACAGACTTTAGAAAACAGGTAAAGAAAAAAATAACAGTCTTGCTCTTTTTTTTTTGGCCATCCTTCTGTAAATCTGTCCGTTCTCCAGTTTTCTCTCAGATGGGATGTTTTCCAGATCAACTCAGCGAGCGAGGACTGAACACAAACTCAACGCTCCAAGTTAGCTTTTTTTTTTTTCTTCTCAGTTGTTCATCAGCGTTCATTTAGTCGTGCATTTCTGCATGGTGACAAACACGTTTTCGCCGTCGTCGCTTGTTATGAACTGTATGTTTAAGGCAATACAGGAGGAGCCCTGAAGCAACACATAAGTCAAAATTGTTCACTGGATAGCGTCACATTTACGCCTAGATTTATAATTTACACTTTAATTTGATCCTCATACACTCTTTTCATGATGGTGACAGGTTGCGGTCGGGCTATGGGACAGGAAAGTGCTTCGTTTTTTTTTCTTGCTCTTATTTTGCTGTTCATTCATCTGAAAGGATGGAAGTGATGCAGCTGTAAGGCCAGCTGAAGCCTTTTACATGAGCAGGGTGTTAACACGAGTGAATAATAACACCCTGTGAATAAAGGTCAGCAGGCAGGGTCAGTCTGAGGAGTCATAGATAAAATGATATATACACTGTAAGAATTTTTCGTTAGGATGATATCTTACCGATTATTTTAGAGAAAGACAAAAAAATAATGTTCACTTATTAAAGCTTAGTTGTCTTTCTACAGAATAGAGAGCATAGCTATAAGGATTTCTAAAAAAAAAATACAATGTTTTTATTGTGGTATTATTTGTATTTGTATTTCAATTTTTGTACGTATCAAGACTGTGAACGTATGTACAGCTGTGAGTGTGTGCGTGCGTGTGTGTGTGTGTAGATGAGCAGGTGTGTGACATGCATGTGAGTGTAAGTTTTCACCTCGTCTGAATCACTGGAATCAGTCAAAAGACAACCTCAATCTGGTAACACACATCTGTGATGTTGGAAATTGTACAATAAATGTCCTCTCCTTGTACAGCACCAGTTCCCGCTCCGCTCTCTTTCTTCACTTCCACGGTGTTGATCTTTTGTTTCAGCATCCCCAAGGTTTTTACACATCATGAAGTCATATTGAATGTGCAAACTGGATTTCAAAGACACAAAGAATCTGGAGAGGAGAATAAATGTTGCTTTAGCTTCACTTGACAGATCCAGAGTCCGGATCCAGGTTTATAAACAGTCAGCCTCTTCAGGTTTAACGGTATAAATGTTGACAGCTTGTTTTCATCCTGTCAGTGAATAAAACTCATCCAAAGCTGACACTGAATTTTGACCTGAAGGCATTTTATTCTTCAGCAAATGCCTAACCTCTTTATCCCTGACAAAGTTTAATACGTCTTATTACACTGATATCTTATCCAGGCTCCATGAAGATTTACCGGTGAAAAATATGGAAATGTCATATAAAAGAAAATCATAAAAATGGATCAACCTCAAATCTGAAAACCAGACTGACACTGCTCCAATAATCCTGTTTCTTTGAACAAAACCCAGCATCGGATTTTGCACTGGCTGAGATTCTCCTGCTGTTGTTTTTGGGATATTTCTGCCAATTCTTTGCCCACAGAGGATTAGATTTGATTCTTAAAAACAAACGACCATACAAGCAAGCACACAACAAAACCACAGTAGATCAGTGTTTAAAAAGGGGTTTTTACAGTACGCATTCAGGTTGTTCCCAAAACAGAAAGACTAGTTGGAAAACTACACAAAGTGTGATCAGCTACATCAAAAGACCGCTAAGGTGCTGATTTACCAATCATCAATTTATTCTAAATGAAATCAGTCAAGCTGTAAATTAGCAAAGAATTAATCAACCAAAATCAACAAGGACTGAGGAAATGTGATGAGTGGATAAACTGCTAATCTCTGCATCACTACTGCACGTTACAAACCTAATGCGTATCTGTATACACTGCACTATTTATATGTTTGATTATTTTATCCAGTTATTACATTAGATCTTAAGTAATGGCTCCATATTTCTAATTTCTATTCTGGAGCAGCTGTAACAAATTTAATTTCCCCCTGAGGAGTATTAAAGTATTTCTGACTGACATATTTTTACTCTTTTTGAAAATGCATGAATGAATTGATCAAGAAAACGGAACAACTCCAAAAATAATATAGATAAAATTCTGTGAGCTCCAGCTCATAAATGATGAAATTAAATATCACCGACTCATGGATAAATGAAGTCCCTAATACTACATTTATTTCTTTCTATTAGGAAATGAAATCGTCGTTATTAGATTTATCAATTTCGCAATATTTGCTTTGAACTTTTTTTTTTTTTTTTTTTAATTCAAATCGCTTCTAAACCCGTTGGAAGTTCCGGATTTGATCGCCGGGTTGCCAGGTTTGCCTCGGGCCTGGCAATCCTTTCTGCCGGAGCGCCACCGGAAGTGACAGCCGCCCTCCCCTCCCCCTCCCCCCACCTCTTCCGGTACGGATGCTGCAGTAAAGTTGGCCGCGCCTGCGCAGTTTCGGTCCTCTTTTTCTTGGAAGGTAAGTGTGGCATGGCGCGTGTTTCTGCCTTGGGGGGACAAACGGAGGACTTATCCGCGTTTTAACACAACTTCTGGCGGACTCTGAGGTATTAAAGTGGCGGCGGATCGGGTTGGGAGGCCGTAGAGGTAACAATGTTCCTCCCCGGGCGGCGGCTGGGTGTGGGTGACCGTGTTCCAGCTAACGTTTCCAGGCTCAGTCAAAGCACATGCGGCCTTCGGCGGCGCGGTCGGCAGAAGTGGCTCGTCATTCTCCGGCGCTGATGTCAGATTTTCTGCCGCTCCCCGCCGTCCGCTTCCCCCACACAATGCCTCCACCTCGGCCACCCAACGCTAAAGTGCCGGCTCAGGCCGCCGCCGCCGCCACCGGACCGCCGTTAATCTTCAGCTTTTATCTGGACGGAGCTGAATGGACGGGCTAACGCCATTAGCCGCCGTTAGCACCGTGTCGGTTCAAACACGGACGGTTTAACCGACAGCGGACACTCAGAGACACGTCCACATGCCGGGATCGATCCGTTTAATGGAAGTTATATTCAGTGCATCCGATTTTAAGCCGCCAGACTCCGTAAAGGTTTAGCTAATAACACCGTAATGGCGTGCTGGCTGGAAATGTTATCCGCCGCTGCTCCTGTAAACTCCAGGCCGGCTAACTTGTTCCAGCTGCAGCTAACGTGTTGTAAATTCAGCCCTGAAATAAAACATCTCAACCCCCATTTTTCAATCAGACGCTGAGTAACTTCATCGGTGTTGTCATCTGTACGGAGTTAATCAGCTAACAGCAGTTTAAAAGTCTGAAACTTGATGTTTGCCAGCAGATTAGTGGCGCAGCCTCGTGTTCAGTCGGGATATTCCTCCGTGCTCATAACACTTCAGATCTGAACTCTGAGTGTTTTTTTTTATTATTATTTTTATTTCTATTTTTTTTTTATGAATCTGAGACATGCCACGAGAATGACATTTTTTCTTTTTTTTTTTTCTTTTTTTTTGCTTACCCACCCCAGTCTTGAAATCTCGCGATACTTGCAGTGAAGGGTGCGCTCGGTGTGGGCCCCCGGACGGGCCGTCAAACTGTTATTTAACCCAACAAATATCTGCCACGTTAAGAATTTGGGGGGATATTTTCGTGGGGCCGCTCCGTCCGGCTCTGATTCCCCTCAAAGCCGACAGAGCAAGATACAAAGCTGCAGTCTCATCAGGTTTAAACCAATTAACTGCAGAATGTGATCTAATCTTAGTTATTTAAAGGTGGATTAGAGAGGTCTGTCACACTTTAACACGTTGTATGCACTTGTGCATTAATTTTCTAATAGCTGCATAGGAATACCTTTTAGTTGTGTAAACATAGCTTTTTAGAACAGACTTTGGTTCAATTTTTGTTGGTTCCAAAAGATGGAAACTGATAATCCAAAGAACCAGCAATAATCAAATAATGGGATAATGTATTACTTTTAGTATTTGCAGCTTGATTCAATAAAATTGTCACTATTGCGGTTTGTCCTTAATGTTAATTAGAAGTTATTCTGTCTCTGATGGTGAGTAACCGGTCTAAATGTGTTCTGCAGCGCCCCTGACCCATCGCACCATGGCAGATCCTGATCTTGACTTCCAGACCGGCGAGTCTGGTGCCTCCGCCACCTACCCCATGCAGTGCTCTGCTCTGCGTAAGAACGGCTATGTGGTGTTGAAGGGACGTCCTTGCAAAATTGTGGAGATGTCCACCTCCAAGACCGGCAAGCACGGGCATGCTAAGGTAAAGTTGTCCGTAAAGCTTGAATGCATAGCCCCTTTAAAGCTGACAGCAGATGGGAGTTGGCAGAGTTTAGAAAGGGGAGGAAAAAACTTGATGTGCCCCTTGGCTGAGACCTGCAGCTCAGCTCAGACCTGGAGGATCTGGTTTCAGACTGGGTTGGTCCATGCTCTCTGAATGTGTTGGCTCCAGTCATGTACAGTCTTATCTTTGTCTTTAAACACCTCATGGACTTTGACCCCGTGTGTAGCTTGGTTGCAGTACATGGAAAAGGGAGATTCTGGCTGTCATTGATTTAAAATTAGTTTTTGTATCAAGACGAGTCACTGAATTCATGGAGGGTTTTGTCATTGTACAGTGAAGGTGTAAATTTTTCCTCTATCAGCGGACATTTTAAAACACACTTGGGGTGTTGGTGTCTAACTGTACACCCAGTTGTTGGGTTGAGAATGTTTTGTTTGTAATTTCTTGTTTCTTTATCTTCCTCCTGATGCCCAATAAATGAAACTCTCTCCTGTAGGTTAACCTGGTTGGTATCGACATCTTCACTAACAAGAAGTATGAAGATATGTGCCCCTCCACCCACAACATGGATGTTCCCTCCATCAAGAGGATAGACTACCAGGTACGCAAACATCTCTGGAACTTCCTGCCACATTAGTGTCACATCAGTTAACCAGAACACACACAACTTAATTAGATAGAACATGTGACTGCTGTCCGATGGAGGCAGTGACAGCTAAAATCGTACTATCCTCCTGTTGGTGTCTTTAGCACGTTCCTCAGTTTTTACAGGAGATAAGTCAGATTGTTCCACTTCCCCAGTGAAGGTGAACTTCTATTAAAATACTCAAACTTTTTTGATATAAATAATCCCAAATCTTAGTTATAGACCTATTACTAGTCTGTTACTAATGATCATTTTTGTAGTCAGACAGTTGATGTATTATCTCACTAAAGTCCTGTCAGAGCAAATGCTTGTTTGCTACTCAACATTTAATGACCACAAACAGAATCGACATGCTTCACCTCCTGGTTTTCAGATGCTCTTTATTTCCCAGGAGTCTTTTGGTTTCACGTTGAATGTCAGCTAAAGTCTGTCTGCTTCCGCTGCTGTGGAGGCAGAGCTTCCTCTGATGGGGCGGCAACTTTCTTATCAATGAAGTTCAAATACGCTTTTAATCTGTAAAATGAATGAGTCCAACAGCCAACGACTGGGTTTTGACAGTATATGTTGGCTCTCTCTGCAGGTGGAAGCTGCTCTTTGAAGGTTCAGGCAGTAGATTTAACTGTTGGAGCAGTTTGCAGTTGTTTGTATGTCACACTGTTGCATGCATGCAGTTTGCAATCAGCTTTTTTTTTTTAAACCTTAATTTAAAGACTCATCAGACTTTCTGAAACAAACTGTTTCTGAGCTTCAGAGCTGGATGATAGAAAGCAAGGTCATATTGAGGGGCCAAGAATCAGGAAGTGAACAATTTCTTCATAGCTGTTCCAACTGCTTTATGAAAACAACAGATGCGCAAGAAGCTGACGTTGTTTGGTACAAACGGCAGGATATTAGCCGGCTGAGTGCACCACCAAAACCTCAGACACTCATTAACTTTATGGTGCAGCTTTTGTACTTAGAATTAAGTCACTGCTGACCCAAAAGCTCCATTTTTTTCTGGAGTAAGATCAGAGGAGATGATGTAGTTTGTTTAATTCTCAATGTGAATGTCGTCTCATCCGTACTGTTTCTATTGTCACATGAAGGGGTTATTCCAGTGCTGCTCATATCAGATGGGCAGAAGTTTTATTTATAAATGATTTATTTTAAAATCAATTGTGCTTTTGATGTCTGACTGTTTCTTTGACTTCATCATCTGCAGTTGGTCAATATCAATGAAAACTACATGTCCTTGATGAGCGACAATGGAGAGATCAGGGAGGACCTGCGTGTTCCTGAAAATGAAGTCGGCAAGGAAATTGAGGCCAAGTTTGAGGCGGGTGATGACTTCATGGTGAGTGCGAAGGCTCGGACTATTTCTTGGGCTGATACTGTTTTGTGAGGCAGAAAACAGTTTTATGTTCTGAACATTAATATCCCAGTTCAAGCTGACTGGGCAGAAAGTTGCTTGGGGGGATAAATGTGAGGAGGTCTGAGCTGCCTGTGTAAAGTTTCAGATGATTGACTCGAACACATTGTATGCTCTCCACAGGTCACCGTGATTTCTGCCATGGGGGAGGAATGTGCTGTCGCTACCAAGGTCTTGGCCAACAAATAGGAAGACGGACTTTGCTGCCCAGGCAACAAGCACCACCCACAACCAGTCTCTTGCATTTTCATTGGTTCTGTCACCAAAGCGTCGGCCTTCACAGACAACCTCAATCATTCTGTTGTGATTTCTCATCATTGATCTTTTATTTTCTCCCCTTCTGGTTTCTCTTTTCCATTGCTGTTGGGAATGTTCCACTGCAGCTCGCTGCGTGGTCCTCTGCCTGATCACTGAGGTTTTGTTTGGTAACAATCTACTTTATATAAAACAACTTCAAAAATAATGATCAGTTGCTCATTCCTGCTTATTTTGCCTTCAACGTGTTGGTTTTGCCACTCACATTCCTGAATGTTTAAATAACAACGGGGATTCAGCTTTTGTATGATTATTTTTTTATATTCTTTAGATTAAATATAGCAGGTTTAAAACCCTTTAGAGGGAGGGGATTTGGGGCGGGTGACAGTTTTTGAGTTGTTAAAGCTGTGGGAGGGAGGGTTGCCCCTGTAGATATAAAATTCTGGTTTAGGTTGTCCCTCTAGCAGCCATACCGCTTCCAGCATGGCCTCTGCTCTGGTTCCCAAGTGGATTGGGTGCGACAAGGTCCGTTTTCCTCCGAGTGGCTGGGATTGGTGGTGGTGAGCACTTCAGAGCACTTGAGGTCCCCCCCAGCATGTCAAAGCTCTAAAACCAAGAAAAGAGAAGTTTTTGTTTTTTGTTTTTTTTTTGTTTTGTTTTGTTTGGTTATCCTCCCCCCACCCCAGAACAGAAACAAACTTCAGTGATTTACCTTCGTGATGCCAGTCTCTTGTCTGTTGGAGTCCGAGGAAGCTCACACCTCGTTCACTGGGGCGGTCGAGGGCTCGCTGCCCCGGACATCCCCCACTATAAAAGGAGTGTTATATTTTGCTTTTGAGTCGCGAGTGTGTAGCAGTGTGCAAGGCGGTTTGCAGTGAGGTGTGTTTCTTTTGAGGGACTCCATCGGGTTGGGGAGGGTGGTAGAGTTGCAAACTTTTTGTTCACTCGAGGCCTTTATCACCTGACTGGAGATGGCAAAAATAAAATGATGAAACAAATGGACAAAAACTGTTAACTATGTCTGTCTGTGTTTGTTTCCAAAGTCAAAGAAAGTCTAGACCTGATTGACTGCTTTTCCTTTTTAAAAAATAAATAATAAATAAAGCAAAACTATTAAAATCTGAATGAGATGTTTGAACAGACTGAAAATAAAAGAGATGACGGTGGCCCCTGAGGGCCCCTATAGGGCCGCTGTCACTGTGGACTCATTCATTTTATTTGTTCTGGTTTATCTGAGTGCCTGTTTCAAGAAACTAAACCAAAAAAAGCTAGAGGTGAAACTTTTAAGTTTATCTGCTCTACATTAAAGAAACATTTAGCTAACAAGACCAGAAATGAGTCTGAACGCCAACAGAACGAGACAATTTCACCAAGTTAAATATTAAGACAGATTAAAATCTTTTAGGTGTTTCAGGGCGGTGAAGGTGAATCTGGTGAGTTCTAAAATGGATGCCCAAAGTTTCTCAGCATCTTTGTGGGAGACACACCCAGGCCTGAAGTCTGAAACTGACATGAGACGATGAATCACCGTCCGACTTCTGCTGAGAGGGAACAACAATCCAGGTTTTTCTTTGTGAGCTGTGACTCAACAGCACTTCATTTGGACAGTGTGTGTCTTCAGCAGGTTTATTATCAGGGTGTGTTTTCACCTTTCAGCCTTTTCCAGAACAAATTTAGAAACACTTTATATTTCTGGAGAAGATCGATCTAATTGATTAAATTGATTTAAATTAAACTGGCTTTTACACTTTAAGGTGTGGCTGTTTATTCCTGCGGAGATTCAGGTTTTTACCATATATGGTGAGGGCGTCCCCGGGAAAGAGCGTCCTACGTCACTGATGCGTCACTTCCGCTTCCCTCTTTTCCCGTCCGTTCCTCCAACATGGCGCCGGTGAGTTCAACCCGCTGCGGCAGATTTTAGCTTTTTAATGTTCATTTTTGTGTTTCTGCGCTTCAATCTGCGTTTGTTTCACTCAAAGACATTAAAGTCTTAAACTGTGTTCGTCGAGTTGAATGAGATTTTCGGAGGTTTCTTTGAGATTTAGCTCGTTTTATGCTAAAACCGCTGACACGTGTTCCCTTCATTTCACCGCGGAGCCGCCATTGAGACAAAATGTGTTTTAAGTTCAGTCAGTTTGGCTTCACGGTTTTATGAACTTATCCTTCTTTAGAATTGTTAATCTCATTCTCCATTATTTCTCCGGTGATTTTGGGGAAATTTATTTTAACTCGTTTGTCTTTTTAATGTTCAAAGTTTTATTGCTCCAGAATAATGAAGTAAAGAGTCTTTAATATTATAGTTAAAATTAGAAACTGTTAACTGAGTTAACTAATTACGCCCATTTTGTTTTAGATCTTAATAAAAAGGAAAAAATGGGCCTGAAATAAGTTAATATGGGCAGAATGATGGCTCATTCAAATTTCATTTATTGGAATTAAAAATCAAAAAAGTGTCTGAAGAGACAAGTCTGATGGAGTTTATCAGGAGCAAATACTGACGCCGGTGTTTCTGTTTCAGATGAAACAGAAAAGGTCGACTGTTGGCAAAAAGGCCAAGAAGGGAGCTGCATGGAAGTTCACCCTGGACCTGACCCACCCGGTGGAGGACGGGATCCTGGACTCCGCAAACTTTGTACGTCTTAGTCAAACTTGTTATACACATAAGTGACAGACTTTGATCATCTTCAGATGAGAAAACATTAGTATAAACACTGTAGTTGCTGATTTAATTGTAATTATTACTATGACAACCCTCATCCTTAGAAGAACTCAGCAGTCCACCCTGTGTTCTGTGATCTTTAACTCCGGGTCTGGACTAGGGTTCACTTCCCTAGCTCCAAAGTTACTAGGGTTCTCTTCCCTAGTGCATCACTGTGCTGTGTTCAATAGGAAACCTTCCTCAAAGAGAGGATAAAGGTCAATGGGAAGACGGGGAATCTGGGGAACATTGTCCAGGTTGGCCGCATGAAGAACAAGATCAACGTCACATCTGAGAAGCAGTTTTCCAAAAGGTGAGAGCAAATCTGCGGCAGCTGCTGAACCTCAGTAATTTACGAGAAAATCTGTAAAATACTTAATGATCATCTTTCCTCCTGCCAGGTATCTGAAGTATCTGACCAAGAAGTACCTGAAGAAGAACAACCTGCGTGACTGGCTCAGAGTGGTGGCGTCGGACAAGGAGACATACGAGCTGCGTTACTTCCAGATCAGCCAGGACGACGAGGAGTCGGAGGCAGACGAGTGAACACGTAGCTGTCTGCAGCTGGAATGAGAAGAATAAAAGTGGAAAAAGAACCTGTCTTTTGTTTTGCTTCTTATTTTGGTGTCCCCTCAACAGGTGTGTTCATATTCAGTAAATGATGCTGTTAGAAACCTTCTCATTATCGAGGTCACAACTTGTCCTCCTGCAGTTGTTGGTTTTTTTCATTCACAAGATTTTTTTCTCTGCGGTTTGTTCCCTTCGATATTTAACTAACAGACTGAATATTCCCGGTGTTCCTTATAAACTGACCACTGAGCGTTCTGGTCCAGATTGCTTTTCAGGTCTGAGCAGCAGTTCACCACTAGATGGCGCCACACAACAGTGATGCAGAAAGTGGTGATCTTATTTTTAATTCATTTTGAAATGTAACTTCATTTAGAAGAGATAAAGTTTAGGAGTAAGTAAAAGATTACAAGTCTGATTTCATATACTCATATTTCCCCATTTTTAAAATAATAAAATCAGGTCAACACAAAAAGTAACTGAGACAAGAATAAAATATATCAGCTGAAGATGTAAATATAGAGAAGCCTGTTTTTTTTTTTTTTTTTTTAACAACTTTGTGAAGCTCATACCAAAAATCAACAAAGTGTTCTAAAAGGAGACTGACATACAGGCAAAGCCTCATGGGAGCTGTAGTTCTTAGCTGTTAAAATGTGTTAATAGCTCATCCAGTGGAAACAAACAGACTAAAACATTAAAATAAATGAATGTTGGACTAATGGACAAAAAAACCTGACTCTTGTTTTAAAGAAAGAAAAAGTGAAGTCTTTGTCCTTCATAACCGATCAGACTCCCTCAGGCTGCCAACCAAACCCTCCATCCCTTAAACAGAAAAGGAGTGTGTGTTTGTGTGGACACATTCCCATTCCCTCATCTGTTGTGTATAAAACCCGAAGCCTCAGGAATGTGTCCACCTTCGGTCTGTTTTTAAATTTCCCTCCACTCAGAATCAGCTTGTGTCCAGTTTGACCTCTGAATCAACACACTGATCGTGCGACTTAAATTTCATTTTATTGTCCTTTAATCAGAAACATTTGATTTACTCTTGATCACCTGTTCTGACCCTGAAGACTCAACACGATGTACAAGATGAAGTCAGTCACCCACCGATTTTAATATTAATGTTAAAATGTGTATTTTGTTGTAAAATTGTTGAACAAACTCATCCTCACTGTCAGCATCAGAAGAACCGATGAAAGGCTGAGCTGTGTGCGTGCAGGTGCAGTAATCTGACTCTGTGTGTCAGATTACTGCAGATTACAACAACAACAGCTGCCAAACATACACATGTTCCCACTGTGTGTCTGATCAGGAGAACAGTAACACAATCATAGACTGATACACAAACTATGGTTGTGTCTTTACTGTACGCACTTTAAAAAGCCAGTTGCATTGTGGGAACTGTAGGAGGATGTTTTTGGTGTTTGGAGGTCTGACAGATTCAGATCACACAGCAGCATCTTAAATTAAAGATCACACACTCTTTGTGTATTGGTTGACAAAATTGTGTAACGTCAGTTTTTGTGTCCACAATAAAAAACAAACAAAACAAAAACAGATTCAGTAAACTGTAAGTTTATTAAACTGTTCAGATGTTTATAGATAATCAGCAGCAAAATGAATCTAATTACAATAAACTAAATTAAAGTGAATCATTAATCTGATGTTTCTTTTTAATTCTGGAAAAACCACACACACACACACACAGACACACACAGCTGAACACCTGGACAATTCCCACATACAAACAGAAAACATCACCTTTGGTAACTGCAAACAGCTCACAGACAACTTCACACACACACACACACACACACACACACACACACACACACACACAGGTATCTGCTCAGCCTCAGGTGCTGAATATTTCATCGTCTTGGTCACATGACTTCAGGTCTGATGATGTTTAACACTGTCGTTCTCTCTCTTCATTATTTCCTGCAGAGGACGACGAATCGACCTTCTGAAGCTCAAGAGGAAACACAGCGAGTCACTTCCTGTCCACTCGGGTGAGTTTATATCAAACACACACACACACACTGCTCTGATGAATTTCAACGGGGCAGCTGCTCTCACTTCAGTTGATCGCAGTTGTGGGTTTGGATCAGTAATGGGTCTGTAGGCGGTTCAGGTCAGTAGGTGGTTCAGGTCAGTAGGTGGTTCAGGTCTGTAGGCGGTTCAGGTCAGTAGGTGGTTCAGGTCTGTAGGCGGTTCAGGTCGGTAGGCGGGTCAGGTCAGTGGGTGGTTCAGGTCAGTGGGTGGTTCAGGTCTGTAGGTGGTTCAGGTCAGTGGGTGGTTCAGGTCTGTAGGCGGTTCAGGTCTGTGGGTGGTTCAGGTCTGTAGGCGGTTCAGGTCTGTGGGTGGTTCAGGTCAGTGGGTGGTTCAGGTCTGTAGGTGGTTCAGGTCAGTGGGTGGTTCAGGTCTGTGGGTGGTTCAGGTCAGTGGGTGGTTCAGGTCTGTAGGTGGTTCAGGTCTGTGGGTGGTTCAGGTCTGTGGGTGGTTCAGGTCTGTGGGTGGTTCAGGTCAGTGGGTGGTTCAGGTCAGTGGGTGGTTCAGGTCTGTAGGCGGTTCAGGTCTGTAGGCGGTTCAGGTCAGTGGGTGGTTCAGGTCTGTAGGTGGTTCAGGTCAGTGGGTGGTTCAGGTCTGTAGGTGGTTCAGGTCAGTGGGTGGTTCAGGTCTGTAGGCGGTTCAGGTCTGTAGGTGGTTCAGGTCAGTGGGTGGTTCAGGTCTGTAGGTGGTTCAGGTCTGTGGGTGGTTCAGGTCAGTGGGTGGTTCAGGTCTGTAGGTGGTTCAGGTCTGTAGGCGGTTCAGGTCTGTAGGCGGTTCAGGTTTAGTTTTTTCACCTCTCCGTTGTGAAAGTGGATCTGGGGCTCATTAATGTTTCAAACGGGGAGTCTCGCTCTGGTGAGTGAAGAGATCAGCTGATCCCGTCATCATCAGGGGATTCAGTTTATTCTGGGTGTTCCTGGTCCTGGTCCTGGTCCTGGTCCTGGTCCCGGTCCCAGACTCTGCTGATCTACATCTGAGCAGGTAAAGTTGTGGAATATGAGGTTTAATTATCGGTTTTTGATCTTCACAGTTTTTTCCGACTCTGAGTTCTGAGGAAGAGGACAGCTGACGAAGAGGCTGATGATGGCGGCGAAAGAATGATGGAGGGCAATAAAAGGACGGAGGAGACAGAAACACGTTAACACATCGAGGTCATAAAGAGCTGCAGTGATGGCGGCGTGGCTGGGCCGGGTCTCTGTGGGCGACGCCTGGTACAACATGGTCTCCCGCCTGCTGCGGACCAAACCGCTGGGCTCCATGGCTCATGGCGCTGACGACCTCACTGAGCTTGCTGAGGGGTCAAAGGTCGGGCTGGCCAAGGTCCTGACCACCGTGGACCTGGTGTCGCTCGGGGTTGGCAGCTGCGTTGGCACGGGGATGTATGTGGTCGCCGGGCTGGTCGCCAAGGCCATGGCCGGTCCAGGAGTCATCCTGTCATTCATTATCGCGGCGGTGGCCTCCATCTTGTCAGGTGAGACATCTGGAAGTGTTAGGAGAAGGTTTAATGTGAACATTGACTCCCTGCATGGAGCCCACGTGGACCTGACCACATGCTTCCTGTCCTTTAAGGCGTGTGCTACGCAGAGTTTGGTGTCCGGGTGCCCAAAACGACGGGCTCCGCCTACACCTACAGCTACGTGACGGTTGGAGAGTTTGTGGCGTTTTTCATCGGCTGGAACTTGATCCTGGAGTACCTGATCGGCACAGCGGCGGGGGCGTCAGCTCTCAGCAGCATGTTCGACTCTCTGGCCAATCATAGCATCAGTAACTACATGATTGCACACCTGGGCACGCTCAGAGGGCTTGGTCAGTACGGTCAGGGTGGCTGCTCCTCGTTGTGTTTACTTTTCCATACAAACTCTGTGTTGTTGTTGTTGTGTCGGTCTGCCACAGGTAAAGGTGAGGCCACGTACCCGGACCTGCTGGCCCTCTTCATCGCCCTGCTGGTGACCGTCATCATCGCTTTCGGGGTGCGTAACTCGGTGGGCTTCAACAACGTCCTCAACGTGGTCAACCTGGTGGTCTGGGTCTTCATGATCATCGCCGGACTCTTCTTCCTCTCCGCCAAAAACTGGGAGGGCAGCAACTTCCTGCCCTACGGCTGGTCAGGGGTGAGACCTTGAACCCGTTTGGTCCAGTGTGGATTAGGTCTGCGCTGGATTCGAGGTGTTGAAAGAAAGTGATCTCTTGTATCTGTTCAGGTGATGCAGGGAGCAGCGACCTGTTTCTACGCCTTCATTGGCTTCGACATCATCGCGACGACAGGAGAGGAGGCGAAAAACGCCAACACCTCCATCCCCTACGCCATCACAGCCTCGCTGGTCACCTGCCTCACCGCCTATGTGTCGGTCAGTAGTCGGTCTGTTAAATGGTCAGAACATGAAATAACTTAAAGAAATTCTCCAGCTCCGTTTTTGAGATTTGTTAGCTGCTCTGTCATCTTCAGGAAGGTTTGAGGTGAAAGTCTGACGCACAACGTTTTACCACAATAAACAAGAAGCATTTTGTGCAATTGGATGGCAGGTCGATACGAAAAAGTGAACCCCAAAAGCAGCTCCTCCTCTTTCAGTCCAGTTTCTTTTATGGCTGTTGGAGGATGTTCACTTTCAGCAGCTCCTCCAGAATGAGAACAGCTGACCTTTGGTTGACCGTCCTTGTCCAGGTGAGTGTGATCCTGACTCTGATGGTTCCCTACGACCTGATCGACGGCTCGGCTCCCCTCATGGAAATGTTTGCGGTGCACGGCTTCCTGTGGGGGAAGTACATCGTGGCCGTGGGCTCCATCGCCGGACTCACCGTCTCCCTGCTGGGCTCGTTGTTCCCGATGCCGAGGGTGATCTACGCCATGTCCCGGGACGGCCTGCTGTTCCGGTGAGACGGCGTCCGACACACAAACACACCTGTCTGAATGTGTTCGTACTGAGTTCTGGAGCTCTGAACACGTCCACAGGTTCCTCTCACATGTGTCGGCGTTCACGCACACTCCCACTGTGGCCTGTGTGGTGTCGGGGAGCTTCGCCGCCGTCCTCGCTCTGCTGGTGAGCCTCCGGGATCTCATTGAGATGATGTCCATCGGCACTCTGCTGGCCTACACTCTGGTCAGTGTGTGTGTGCTGCTGCTGCGCTACCAGCCGGACGACCAGGCCGACACACACCAGTTTAACTCCGAGGAGGACGGAGCGGCGCCAACGAAGGACGGCCAGATCCTGATCGAAAGGCCAGATGGAGATGGATCCTCGTCCTACCACGATGGCGGGACTGAAGGAGAAGGAGAGGGGTCTGATTTCCACACAGGCCACACCTCGTTGCTGAAAAGGCTTCTGGGAGGTCACTACTACACCTTGCGGATGCGGCTGGGAATGCCAGACGCATCGGCCCGGCCCACCCCTGCCACCGGCCGCACCGTGACCCGGTGCACCCTCCTCCTCTTCCTCATGTCCTTCTTCCTCTGGTCCACTGTCATATTTGGCGTGGAGCAGGGAACGGGAGGTGGGGCGGTGTTTTCCGGCCTGATGGCTGCACTGATGGCGGCCTCCATGGCAAAGCTTTTAATCGTGATCCTGCAGCAGCCTGAGAGTGTGCGGCGTCTGCCTTACATGGCGCCATGTGTGCCCTTCGTCCCTGCGGCGGCCATATTGGTCAACAGCTACCTCATGCTCAAACTGTCTCCGCTCACCTGGACCAGGTTCACCATCTGGTGCCTCATTGGTGAGTTAAAGCTTTCTTCATTAAGTAAGACATCCGAAGGTCTGAGTGTGAGTGGTTGTTGGTCTCTGTCTCTGTGTGTTGGTCCTGTAATGGACTGACCCGGAAAAGAGGGTGATTCAGAACAACAGTTGTGTTTTTAAAAGCTGGTTTTTCATCATTAATGAGCAGAACTCCTGATCAGATAAAGACAGAAATAACACATGAGAGGAACTTTTCTGTGGAGAAGGAAACTTTCAGAGTGTGTTTGTAGTTAGTTCTGGTTTTCTGGGTCTGAACTGAGCAGACAGAATCAGTTATGTGATATATGCTAATCATGGAGACTCTGGAAGAATATATGATATCTTGCTAACATCTTATAGTGAATCTAAAAGGCTGAACGTGTTCCCGTGTCACCTCTGGCAGATCTTCTCTCATGCTGCTCTCGTCGCCGTGCTCTTAAATGAAGTTACATGAACAGAAAACATCTGGTTTCAGTTTCTCTGCAGCAGCATCAGGTTTATTTCACACTGACTCATCTGTTTCTGTCCTTCAGATCAGCCAACAGCTCCGAACTGTCTGATAGTCAAAAATCTACTGAAATGACAGTGTTTGTTGTTTTTTGGTGAACATCTGGCGGACAGATGGTTGAATGTGACCGTCCTCAGGTGGACGGAGTCTCTGCCGGAGTTAACAGAAACCGTCTGTCCATCCTCAGGTCTGCTGATCTACGTCTGTTACGGCGTTTGGAACAGCACGCTGGAGCTGAAGGCCCGCGAGCAGCAGGCGCACACCAGCTCCTACCAACGCTACGACGAGCACCTGGACGACTCCATCTCCCCCGACGACGACCTTTACCCCCAGGACCAAGACCAGGAACCCTACCAGGGCTGGTCTGCCCCGGAGGAGCGGGGATACCACTACCGGCACCAGGACGGGGACCAGGAGGAGGCCGCCGGTGACCAGTATGGATACCAGTCCGGAGCGGGAGGCCAGTACTCGAGCAGGTCCAAGGGAAGGACCAATCACGGCTTTGATGCAGGCGAAGAGGAGGACTGAGGACGGACGACTGGACTGGAGGTTTTGACCCGGTCCAGTTAACATTCTGACGAGACATAAACCTGCACACCTGCAGCCCGTTAATGCTTCTCTTCCTGTGTCACAGTTTGCTACCCACAATTCCTCTGGACAGAGACGCCATGTTCAGTAGATTATAACGTGAGAGAGTTTTGGCGTCCGACCACCGACGATTATCGTTGTGAATCAGATTCATTCAAAGTTTTAACTGATGAATCCAACTGTTTGTAATTTGTGCTAACGTTTCTTCACCGGTCAGAGAAACGATGCGTCACATTTCACAACAGAAGTCTTCGCAGGAAACCTGCCAGCTTGTATCATCCAGTCAGAAGTCAGATGGCCCAGCAGGTTGATGACCCTGAACGCCTCACAGTGAGTTTGTGCGTTTTGTTAACAGTTGTTGGAGCGTGTCAGCTCCTCTGAACGTCTTCATTTTTTCTGTCATGTTGTTTGGGTGGATAATATTTACAGTAATAAGACGTTAACTCAGCAACAACAAACTGACTTCAAGCGGATGTTTTTCTTTGTGTTTTATGAATAAATGTGTCTTTGAGATGAAATGATACTGAGACTGATTTGAGTTTTTTATTAAAGGACACACAAGTCAAAAAAAGATACAGCTAATACATATTGATTAAGATTAAATGATAGAAGGTTACCTTAGTTTTTGTTCTCTTTACTTCTTCAGGAAAAAAGCATGAACATATGAAGAAAATGAGACAAAACAGGAAATAAAACTGAAGTATAATGAAGATGTTGGTGTGATCTGACTTCAGACAGGAAGAGTTTAACTTGATTTGTGTCACGGTCGGTTCAACAGGAACACAAACTTCCCTCCCTGTCTGGGGGAAGTACAATGGTGAAAACTGCTGAGTTGTATGAACATCATCATCATTTATTCTACAGACGGTTTCTATGGTTACACATAGAGTCCATTAAATGGAGAAATGGAGGAGTGCGCCTCACACCATGGCGCTCTTGGCGTGGTTGGCGGGGCGGTCCATTGGCGTGGCCGTACCTCGCTGTCTGGAGTAGTAGAAGCTGTTCTCTCTGCCCGGGGTCCTGGGGTCGTTGCCTTGGCAACACAGAATCACTGAGCCGCCGATGAGGCAGAGGGCGGAGCCGACCCAGCCGGCGTAGAGAGAGAAACCGAAGGACATCAGGCCTTCGCTGTGATGGACGCCGACGGGGAACCAGACGGTCGATATGATGCCGCAGACGGCTGGAGGAGGCACAGAGACAGAGGACAGGACAGACATAACATCTGGAAACACCAGCCTCCGTCCACAGGACGGCGCCTCAGCTGACAGACCCTGACCCCCCTGACCCTGTCGTCCTGCGCCGGCTGGGACAGACTACTGTCCTCGAAAACCAGAACCACCAGAACTGGAGTATTATTGTGTGTGTCTCTCACCCATCAGGATGAACAGGGCTCCTCCCACTCTCCCTCGCTGCAGCTTGGCGGCCGAGCTGTCGTTCTGCAGACGGATACAGGGAGCGGCCATGAGGACGAGCAACATGGCAGGAAGACCGAGGAGACAGGCGCAGATCATCAGGGCACGGGACGTCTGCACGTACGCTGAGAGAGGCAGAGAGAGAAGCTGGTTTTATCACCGAAGCATCTGTTTGGTTTAAAAGTGTCAACACAACTTGACATGTAGAGCTATACGCACACAGACACACACCAAGACATGATTACATTATTAGAAACTGATCATTTCTCATTCAGTCATTTGAAGTGAGTCAGTTAGTTTCAGTTAGTCACGATCATCCATTCACGGCCCGCTCTCACCTGGCAGAGTGAGGATCTGGTTCAGGGCCACACAGTGGTACAGGGCCGGGGAGATAACACACTCGGCCCAGAGGCCCCTGGAGCCGAGCTCGTCCATGCGGACACATGTGGCCACCGTGTAGTCGCAGGTGCGGACCCAGTCGTTGGTGGCCGTGGCCACGATGACCCCCACCCAGCCCACGCTGCTCGCCACGCTCCCGGTCAGCTGCCTGCACATGTGGGCCATGTTTCCACTCCGAAAACAACCGAATAAAAATATCTACCTTCCTGCAATCCAGAAGACCACAACTAAAGGCCAAAAAACCTGCGAGTTCTTCTCTAATTAGTTCATAAAAATGAAAACTGGAATAAAAAAAAATAAAAAAAAACAGGCAGTGATAACCACAAAGATATTTAAATTAAATTTTAAAAAGTCGCATAAAATCCTTCTAAAAACGTCCACATGGAGAGAAATCCTCAGTGTCTTCGAGCTGATGTGCAGAAAAATGCCCAGAATCAGATTTATGTTTGGGTGTGGTGAAAAACAAACCCATCGGTCCAACGACTCAACCAATCAGAGAGAGTCTGAGCAGGAGACTCTAACCCGAACCAGACCTGCTGAGATCTGGATCAGGTTCAGATCTGAGGTTCAGCAGCAGGAGGGAACTTTCAGAGCTGCATTCAAATCAAGTTTGGTAACTGCCTCAAAGCGCCCCCTCCTGGTCACCTCCAACAATCAGATAAAACTCCTTCTTTGATTAATTATTCATTTATTAAATAATTTCAAGCAGGATACCATAAAAATGTGACGATTAAAGACACCAGTCTCTACCCTGATAGTGACTTTTTTTAAATCCACAGAATATAGTGATATAAAACATTAAACTTTCATTAATCACTTACAAAGTCTACGTATTGTTGTTGTTATTATTTTTTTTATTTCTTTTACACACACCGGTTATGTTAGCTACTGAATAGATTTGTCATTGACGTCACATTCTAAAAAAACTAAATAGACAAATTTTTATATATTAAATGTTCAAAATCCTTCGTGAAATAGCTTCAAATTTACACTCTCCAGCGGCATGTAAAATATACACAAAGTTACAAAACCCCCCACCCCCCCACCCCGTCATCTGCTACAGTCAGAGCGTCCAAAACGGATGAAACTTCTTGGTCCTCCTGCTCGCCTCCTCTTCCTGTCTAAGGCCACGCCTACTTTTATAATCACATGGATTACCTTCAGGCTCTGTTTGTGACTTTGTTCTGTCGTTCTTTAAATTCTGTTCTCCTTCATCTTTATTGCCCTCGGACGTCCTCCTGGCTCCTCACTGGTTCTTCAGGCTGTTGATGTGAGCGCAGATCTTCAGAGCCGGTCCTAGTTTGATGTTCATGCTGGTCATCAGATGGTCTTCGGTCAGCAGCAGCAGAGCCTGGCCATCGATCTCCTGCAGCCTGAAAGCCTCCGCTACATCGCTGCAGCCTGAGCAAAGACAAGGGCACATTTTAGAGCTGAGCAGATTGTGTTGAAGTGTATGGGAAAATGTCGCTCCTCCTCCCTGATTCATCAGCTTTCCTGATCAGTTTATGGTCTCAGTCTCTAGTTTGAAATCTTCAACACAACATGATTAAATTTAGCTGGAAACAGAGCAGGAAGGAGGGGAGTGGTTAGGGGGCGGGGCCACCTTCTCTACAAATGAAGTGAACTTCAGAATAAGAGGCTCCAGATGTTTGTCAGTGACTGACGGCGAACTCATCACCTCATTAGCTCGTTCCACTCAGCGTTTTGTGAAAGGCATCTGCTGAGGATTAACACACTGGAGTGTTGGTGTAAATCAAAGAGCTGAATGAGGAGGAGCCTCATCTGTGACAAATTAACATCCTGTGTGTGTCTGTGTGCGTTCAACGTTCACCTGGCAGTGTGTGTATGAAAGCGGTGACTTCCTCCACGCTCCACTGGGAGGGGGCGGGTTTGAACGTAGTTGTGGGTGTGGACGTGGTCATGGCGGGCGCAGACGCCCTCCGCGCTCTACGAGCTGCCCGATGCCCCATCCTCGTCGTCATGGCGACAGCAGGGTCCTCCTCTCCTCCATCATCGTCGTCTTCCTCCTCCCCTCCTCCCACCATGTCCTCGTCTTCGTCCTCGTCCTCCTCGTCCTCCTCCGCCGCCGCCACCGTCTCCTTTCCCTCCTTCTCACGCCGGCCGGCGCTCCACAGATCACGAGGCTGCAGGTGAGAAGACAGGTGAGATCCAGCTTCAACTTTATTAACCCAAAAATCTGAATAAATGACGTATTAACACATTCAAGTACGTGCTCATTCTTCTTCTGCAGAAAAATGGGTGACAAGAAAAAACTGCTCTAACGTTTTTATCTAAAATCTTAATCTGAAAGGTAAAAACTTTATCAGCCTTCGGAGCTTTGTGTTTACACTCACAGCGTCTCACATGCATCATTTTCTTTTTAATAACTAATATTGGTGATTTACATTTATAGCACCTTTATTTCTGTTTTGATTCTGCTTTAAACACACTTTTATATCATAATGTTATTAATAGATGATACAACATTTTCAAAGTTTTTTTCTTTGCTTACTGATGCTTGGTGTTTCCTCACTTCCTGTTATTGTTATTGTTTGTAATTCAGTCCTCAGGGAACTGTGTGTGTGTTTGTGCTTTTTAATCGCTTAATTTCTGTTGAGCAGCTCATTTATTTAGTGCTGTACAAACAAAAAATGAAAAGCTGCCAAATAGACATGAAGTAGGAGGAAGTAGAGTGTTTTATCACAAATTATGAAATGATGGAAATATTTGAGTGAATGTGGCAGCTGAGCCGCTTCTCTTTTCACTGAATGAAAGAAACCTCAGTTTGTTCATCAGTTATATTCTGACTTGGACTATTTGGACTGTTGGGTTGGATTCTTTATACCTGCCTCTGATCTGATGAAGTTTTGCAGCATCATTGTCTGAATGCTGCCAGAAATAATATGACCAAAATTAGAAGGAACCAAATGTTCACATGCTGAGTCTAAAAACTGCAGCAACTGATAGAGGAAGGTTTTCACTCCACAAATCAAACTCCCTTCAAAAGTCATCAAAACACAAGAAATGATGAAGTGAATTTGTGGTAAATATTTCAGAGTTGTGAGATAATATGAGTTGTGGAGCGGTTTTAAGGGGTGGTGCGTTCAGGGTCCGTACCAGGCGCAGTAACAGAGGTTTCCCTGGGACGGACTCGGCCCTGTTCAGAGCCGGTCGAGGCCTCTCGGAGCGGCCGCCTGCACTCAGCGCCCGCAGACGCTTCGTCAGACGGACGTTAAACCTGACAGAGACAACGACACTCGTGGTGAGGCTTCCTCATTCTGCTGCTTTGATACACACTCATATCTATAATCCACACCTGCGCATCTCTGCACCACATCCTGCCAACAACACTCACAAACACACAACAAGCTGCGTCTCTGACGAACGTCACGTGACGCTGCACTCGTCTGGTTTAAGTTTGTAGCTGGTGAAATCAGGCCTCACCCGCGTGCACAGGAAGTGGAGCAGAAGCGCTTGGACCGCATGAAGTTGTGTGCGTGGCCTCTCTTCCCGCAGAACTGACAGTGGAGCACCGTTCGATCCCGGTGGCCCGACCCTGAGCGGCACACAAACATGGTCATGGTCAGCAAAAGCTGCACACACTGAAATAATGTCAACGATCAGACGATGATTTCAACATACACAACTTCAGTGAATCATCCCAAAAATAATTCACGAACTGACCCGATGACCTGCTGTTACTGTTACTGACAGTTTACCTTTCAGCAGCTTCTAAAATGTGTGTGAAATGATTGTAGAGAGAAAATGAAAATTAGTTTTGAACCTTTGTTTTCAGCTCAGTTCCCAAATGATCAGAAACGGGTGAAAATGACTCATTTAGCTTCATTAGTCAACAGTTTGTGTTTTTGAACATGAAGCGATGGTATTGTGTTGTCACACATCATAAATACAGGACTGAGTGGATGAGAGCTCTGTTTTTGTTTTTTATCATTCTGCTTTTCTAATCTGATCTAAATGCTTTTTCTGCTTTGTCGCTGATCCAAAAACATCTAAATACACACAAAAAAAAAAAGATTTTCCATTCCAGCTCACAACAGCAGCAGCTCTGTTGGTTTTGTGGACTTTGGGGAGTTTAATTTTAGTGGTCCTTGGTCTGAAAATGTCTGGGACAGTCTGGTCTGGATCAGACCGGCTGATCTTTCCTGTTTGACTTGATTCTGTTATTTTAATATTTCTCACAGATCAGCAGACTGAAGGTTTAGAGGTCTTACTGGTCCCGGGGTCGTCCGTGTCTCCTCCCTCCTCGTCAGAGTCGGTGGAGTGCTCGGACGGTTTCATCACGTCCGTCACAGGCAGCGCCGCTCTGCCATTGGTCCCGTTCACTTCCTGCGGTTTGGCCACCTGTTCTGGGACCAGCAGGGACGAGCGGTTCACCTGCAAAAAAATTCATTTTATTTACGTTGGATAAACACTGAATTTCATCACAGGTTTGGTAAAAATCCATTTGATCTGTGATTCTTTTGTTTGAAGACATATGAGGAGGTTTCCATTTTACAGACTAAAGATTTATGGATTCATGTTGATTTCCCGTCTTAGTTGGCGCTCTGTCCTTTAAGCTTCAAACTAATCCAGAACATTAAATGAATCATTAATAACAGAAGCTCAAATTGAGTAATATTTATAATGTGTGGAAATCTGAGCTCGTATTAACGCCGTGTGTCCGTACAGGAAACGGTTGGAGCCCCTCCTGGATGACGAATCCCTCCACCAGGTGTGTCAGAACCTGCCGCCCCTCAGGCCACTCCTTCGGCTCCCAGGGGCTGCTCAGCGATTGGCCGAAGCTCTCCGACTCGTCCTCCGACTGGCCCGCGGTCTCGGCTTCGGCCTCGGCCGGGTGACGCGGCTCCTCAACCACTTTGTCAACCTTCTCGGGCTCATGGCGCGACAGGCCGAGCTCGGTGGGGTGGACCGGCTGAGCGGGGAGGAGGGGGGGAGGGTTTTCTGCCAGGGGGGTGATGAAGGGAGAGGAGGGGGGAGACTGAGAGGAGAGGCTGGACAGAGCTGGAAGACAGAGCACAAACCATCTCATTTGGTTTACATCACTCAGACATTTTAATGTTTTCGGTTTATGATGATGGCCTGATATTTTTATGTCAAACTGGATTTAGCTTTTTAGTGTTTCCTTCAGCAGCAGTGAAATTTAAGAACCGCTGCGGTTGGAGCGCTCGGGTCTGCAGATGTGGATCCAGGTACCTGACTGGTTGTCCGACTGGGTGGACATGTTCTCACAGAAGTCCTCCTGACTGACGGGCTGGAGGTCTCGCTGAGGCTCCTGGACCCTCTGATTCTGGACGGGGACCTCCGAGACTGGAGCGGGGACCGGGACCGGAGCTGGGGCGGGGGCTGAGCTCTGGGCTGAGCTCTGGACTGAGGTAAGATCCAGGATGGGTTTGGATTCCAAGCTGGAGTCTTTAACGGAGTCCTGGTCTGGGACAGGATCTGTGTTCTGGGGCTGACGGCTGGGGAACTTCTCGGTCTGGTCCATGGCAGCCTCCTCCTCCTCCTCTTCCTCCTCCTCCATCTTCCTCTCCTCGTCTCTCCTGTCTCCGTCGCTCTGTCCTTCCTCTGTCACGTCCATCTGCTCTTCCTCTCTGGTGACCTCGACTTCCTGTTCCTGCTCCTTCGGACTGATTTTCTTCTCAGTCGTGAGTCTCTGCTTCTCCTCCTTCGCCGTCTCTCTTTGGTCGTCTCTGTCCGTCCTCAGGTCTTTACCCCCCTCGTCTCTGACTCCCTGTCTCACCCCTCGCCCTCTCTCCCTCTGCTCCTCGCCATCCTTCGCCTCTCCTTTCTGGACCAGAGTCTGTGTTTGAGGTCCAGCCTGACCTGGAGGAGAGGCGGGACTGAGGAGAGACGGGGGCGAGGGCAGAGGAGAGCTGGTTTTTGGCACTGAGGGGTTCAGAGGAACAGGAAGCACATCTTCACTGCTCAAAGTCCTCTTTGATTGGCTGGAAACCTCAGGCGGCTCACTGACGGGAGGCGGAGATGGCGGTGACTGCACCGCCGTGTGGGCGTACGTTCCAGGCTGAGGCTGGCGCCCCGAAGACAGAGCGATGATCTGCAGCTGCCTGGCGGCAGACGGCGAGCGCTCGAACTGGGAAGAAGCAGACATGGGATTGGTCACAGACAGGGAGCTGTGCTGGGATTGGCCAGAGCCCAGCATGGTTTGAGATAACGCACAACTCTTCAGTCCGGCCAGCGGTCCGCCGATGGGAGGAGCCTGACCGGAAGGAGCAGCAGCGATTGGTTGGAGGGTCGAGGTTTGTCGAGGCGACGCCACTCTGTGGCCGTTCGGAGAATAAAGGCGGGGCCTCAGAGGGACGGCTCGGACCGGAGAGTAGAGAGCTGCAGGTGGAAGAAAGGAAAGGTGAGACACAGCTGTGTTGAAGTCTATGGGAAAATGTCCCTCCTTCTCCCTGATTTATTAGCTCAGTTAATGTTTTCCTGATGAGTTCATGGTCTCCTTTTATAAACGTAACAGCAGATGAAAATAAAAACACTAATAAGTAAAAACTGAGGGGAGGACGTTTACCTGAGACTCAGACCTGGTTTTAAACGCTGTCTCCAGAGACCACTTCTGATCTGATCTCACTTCCTGCTTCATATGCAAATACACAGGTGTGTTTTGTTTTTAACCAATCAGACACAGATCCGTTACTGCTGTGTATCTGAGTAAGAGTGAGAGAGAGATGGGGAGGGGCATATTTTCAGTTAATTATGAAACTCTGGGGCAGAAGGAGGGGGCGGTCCTTCAAAACAGAAGTGAGGACCAAACCTGAACCAGTTCTCTGTGTGTCTGCATCTGTTTGATGATAATAATAATTCAGACTTCAGTGGGACCTACTTGGAGGGGGGACGGAGAGATGGCGGCTGGGCGTAGTTGGGCTCTCCGTTGCTGTGGTGCTGGGCTGCGGTCGAGGCCTGAGAGGTGGGAAGAGCGGGGCGTGGGGGCGAGAGAGGGGAGGCGGGGCTGAAGATGGCGGCTTCAGGCGGAGGGAGGGGGGGATGGTGAGAGCTCCAGGGGGAGGAGGCCTCAGGGTGAGGCTCTGGAGCTGGAGACACAGAGAAGGACGTTCAGTTAGAGCTAAGACACACCTACTCACCTGACCCCGCCCCCAAAGAGCAACCATCCAATCATAACTGAGCAGCTGTTAAAGTGGAACACTTTTTTATTATCAATTTACATCATTGTGAATATAATTGATCAAAATGAAATTCATTTATAGAATAGACTTTATTATCATTACACAAAGTGCAACGAAATTCGAAAAAGATAAAAATTATAGAATCAATTCATCTGTATTATGGACCTGATCATATTTATTTTTAGATGAAGTGATTTCACCTCCCATACAATTTTCAATAATAACAAATATAAACTGGTTAGTTTAAGTTCATAGAAAAGAAACATTTAAAGGTAAACCTGACATTGTTATAATTCTGGGCTGCTCACCTGAGCTGAAGCAGGATTAGAGGAGGAGGAAGAGGAAGAGGAGGTAGAAGAAGAGGAGGAGGAAGAGGAAGAGGAGGACGGGGAAGGTCTCATAGCAGACGTAAGAATCAGCTGCAGGAAGGGAAGTAAGGAGAGAAGGAAATGGGAAAGGAAACATAGGAGACAAAGTCTGATCACAGAAAGAACTGAAAGTGTGTTTGTGTGTGTGTGTGTGTGTGTGTGAAGCATTAAACTAAAAAATGTCTGAAGAACATTCTGCTCAGACACGCCGCTGCCTCATTTTAATACCGGTCACCTCTTCAGCTTCAGATTACAGGCAGAACTCTGTGGAAATGTGTGTGTGTGTGTGTGTGTTTACCATCTGAGCTCGGAGCAGCACCTGGTCTTGGCCAGACCCTTTGAGACCTTTCCCTAGGAGCAGTGTCTGCTGGGAAACCCTCTGCCTGACGGGGGAAGGGCTCTGATTGGCTCGCACAAGACCAGGTGTGCCCCCGGGAAGAGTCTGTGATACCTGGAAACAAGAGGAGGGAGGGAAGGGGAGGAGGGGGCAATTAAGGATGAGTTTCAGAAGGACAGTGTTTTATTTCATCTCCTTAAAAAGCTGTTTTCCCATAGACTTCAATCCAATCTGACTCCTTTATACACCCAGTGGTCTTCGTTGTGAGGTTTAATTTTTAAATGATGGTCCCATTTAGATGAAACTACACCATAAATCATGCTGGATTAGGGGGCGTGGCTACAGTGTGACTGACACAGTCTGTGAGACAACAACAAGATGGCTGACAACAAGTCGAGACATCAAAGTAGTCGCTTACAAACTAATGGGCCCTCTCTCTTCCACCTCGGTTATCCAGGTTACTGCAAAGATGTTTAGTGTGCGTCAGTGGTTGTGTTGTTTTGGGTGTGTGTATACTTTGTGGTCACGGCAAACAAAGCCAGAGACACGTGACGAGTGTGAGGATGTGAAACAAGCTCAGATGAAAGCAAACAGAGGAACCCCCCGACTGACAGAGTCAGACAGCAACCACACAGTTTGTCCTCCACATCAGGACGTCAAATCACTCAGATGCTCTCTGCGACTGTCCTGAACAGGTGGACCTCCGTCTGGTTCTCTATCAATACGCTGAAAGCATTAAAGGGATTATTGTCTGTAATCAGCCAAAGATTTTGGTTTCAGAAACAATAAAATAAAACTAATCCAAGCATTAACCCCGATGTTCAGACAGATGTTCTGATCTGGCACCGTCCAAGAATTTACAGTTTCACTTTTGGAACGTCTGCAGGTCCTCCTCCCAAACTGAGAAATCTCAGGCCAATAAAAAGTCCGCAGGGCGCTGCCTGCACCACCGACCACTCTGAGCACGCAGCGATAACTGAAGCATCCACATTTTCATCAGCCTGGATCATGCTGCTGCTTTGTCGTGTTAAAACGACGCACTGTGGACCAGAATTCCTCTGGTTCAGTCGGCGTGACAGTGAGATACTCAGACAGAATATGAGGAACCAAAAGGAGCAGATTTCTTATTGAATTCAGCAAAAATAACGAAATATGAGGACGTTTTAACTTCCCACACCATTTAAACTAGAAACACAAAGTCAGACATGTGAACAGAGAGATGTAAGGTGTCTTCGGGGCTACCTGTCGGCCAGGTGGACTGGCTGGCGTGTGAAAGGGCGTGATTGGTGTGGAGGTCGGCGTGGACACGGGCCTGGTGTTCCCGTTGGTCAGGGTGGTGGAGGTCTTGGTGGACATGGTGGTGCTGACGTGTGTTGCAGAAGAAGAGGAGATGAGGGGGGAGGCGGTGGCTACAGCAAGGGAGGAGGAAGAGGAGGAGAGAGAGGAGGAGGCGGAGGTCTGTGAGGCAGGAGATGATTTGGAGGCGCCGCCTGGGGAGGGCAGGATGGGGCGAGAATACGTACGGAGGGTGGGGGTGGCAGTGGAGGTGAGTTTAGGCGGAGCGGGGACCAGGATGTGGGGAGACGCTGCCGTCACCGCCGCCTTCGGGCTGTGAGACACAGAGACGGACGGAGCCGGGGTGAGAGGGGGAGGAGGGGAGGAGGTGGTGGGGGTCAGCGTAGGGGCAGGGGAGTCCAGGAGCATGGGGTTGGGGGTGAGCCGAGGAGGGGTGGGGGTGGTGGGGATGGAGGAGTCGGGCTGAGGGCTGGTTCCATTGGTGGCCTCTCCGTGGTCTGATGCGGTCTGACGAACCAGCTCCCGGTCCATCCTTCAACTCTGGAGCTCACTGAGGGACAGACGGACAGACGGACCATCAGAGACACGTCAGGACAAAAACGGCTGATTCAAACCGAAGACGAACCCATTAAAGTTTGTTCTTTGGTCCTTCAGCGGTTCTGCTGGTTCTCTTTGTAGTGAAAATGGAATCGGGGAACATCGCAGAATGACTCAGACGGAGGAGGAGTTTTTAATTTTTCACGTCTTATTTTAGTGACTTCAGGTGAATTTTCAGGAAACCAGTTGCTCCACTTAAACCTCAGTAACTACTGATTTCTTACTGGACAAAACCTTCAAAGAAATCCCTACAACACACATTTCATCTGGTGAAACACGCAGAACTGTCTGGAGCTCGGTGAGCTCTTGACCTCTCTGGCTTGTTTTGAGGACTTGATAATGTGACAGTTGGTGTTGGATTAGAAATCCAATCGGACCCCACAAAACAGAAAACTCCTCCTGCAGACAGACACAGTGTGTCACCACCGCAGCACATACACAATAAACTTTACACAAACCATTCATCAAATCATCAGGAAAACAGTCGGCCAATTCACGGACAATGGAAACCACATAATAACTGACAACAGAGTTTCTCGTCCTTATATCCGTTCATCAAACTGATTTTCTCACTCCTCAAAGAAGACAGAGGCAGAAAACTATTATTGAGACAATCTGACATTCAGGTAATTCCTGTCCTATTAATTATCTGATTGAAGTCTTTGTCCAGGTTGTAACTCTTTACAAAATGAAGTTCTGTGAAGGCTGAAGGTGCGCTGCAGCACACTTGGTTCTGTTAGCTGCACATGCAGCCGAGTACTCACTTTACATCGGAGTAAACAAAGACTGCTCAGAGTATTAAAATGACACATTTAGAGTTTAAAGTCTGCAGATGTGAGTTTTGGTTAAAATAAACTGAATTCAGAGTAAATTCAGAGTGAACTGGACTTTAGTTTGGAGTCATTTTCTGACGTTTGCTGATCTGAGAGGGGAGAAACTGGGACGTGAGGTGGATAGTCATTTCTTTTTTTGGAGGTTTTGCTGTGAGAAACTTTCTTATTTACCTTAAAATTATAATTTGATATTTCAAAGGCATAGTTTATTACATTTTAAAGTTTAGTGTTTTATAGTAAAACTTGTTCGTCTTTCATGAATACATCTTCAGATAATGTAGAAAACAGCAGCTTTCTGCTGTAGAACAATGTGAAACATCTGCACAGTATTTGAGACTCCTCTAATTTATTTTTCCCTTAATTTGAGCACATGTCTCTCACCAACAGTGTGAAACCACAGTCAGATTTGTCCAAATCATCCGCTGCAGTAATTTAAAACGCATTTAAATGGGCCGATATTTGAATTTCATGCATTTGTTTTTGCACGTCCCTCCCGTGGAGGTTTTGTTGCTGTGCACAAACTGGAGCACGTGATGATCATTATCTTCATTATTAGTGGTGATCGGACTGTGGAAGTTCTTCTGCATGTAGAATGAGCGCAGAGTGAGAGATCAGTGCGTCGATGAGCTGGGGGGCCGTGTGCGGTCCTGGATGGGGGGGCTCGGCCGGTCCGGAGCCACGCACCGTCAGCGCGCAGGCGGGCGGGCAGGTGCCCGCAGCCGGTGATACCACCGAGCCAGCAGGCCACAGATCATCAGAAAAAAAGATGGAGACAGGCCTCCACGGCGGGGAAGTCTCCCGGTAATAACAGTCTGGAGGACTGTCACGTCCCCGGTCCGCCTCAAAGCTCCTACCTGACAAATCGGCGTCGTCCTGCAGCTTATTCCCGGCGGCGTCCGGCCGACAGCGGGCGCATGTTGGAGGAGCGGAGCCGCTGTGCTGTCGGACAAACGGCCGAGGTCGACGGGCTGAGATGGGCGTGTGAGGCTTCACTTCCTCGTCTGACAGCGCAGGGCTGCTGCGAACAGCGTCACCCTCCCCCAGACAATGACTCCCCCGGCCCTGCACAGCGAGACGGGCCCGATTCTGATGTGCATGGGCTGCTGCGTGTGTCTGTGCGTGTCTGTGTGTGTGTCGCACTTTGTTTAGGGCTTTTTTGGCTTTCTTTTGTTTCTCCTTCCCGCAGAGCCGCTCCGTGAATCCGGCCTCCGGAGCGGGAGAAGCTGCCCGCCGTCCTCCGGTGAACCGCCGCAGTCACACCTGCCGGGTCCGCGGTGGGAATCAGCCCGGCTCGGGGCCACGGTGCAGCGGCTGCGAGGGGCCTGCTCGGTCCGCTGCTGGAGAAATGCAATGGAAGGCGGTGGAGTCAGCACGGCGGAGGCGAGACAGCACCACTCAGAGCTCAGGAGGACCGACCAGGCCCAGAAAACATCTGCCTTATATTATCACCCGATTTCTGCTGATCACTGTACTCCTCTGGGCTCTTACAAGAAGCTGTGATAGTGAAGGTTATTTCAAAAAGAGCAAATAAAACACCAAAACAGAAAGAAGTTAAAACGTGGACACGATAGAACAGAAAACACAAACATGCACCGCATAAAATAAACTTACTGTGGAGGAAAACAGCTGCAGATCTGAAAGAGTCCTTCAGAAAACGCACTGCCAATGTGTAAGTTTAACCAGACACTTGGTATAGAATACATGTTTAATCATAAAAACATTTCATGATTTTATGGAAGGAAATTATCTTCAGTGTTGAAGAAGTCTGAAAACATCATATGTAGCAGTAGAAGTAAAAACATGCAGAGTAACAGTCAGGTAGAAAATATTCTTCTCCACCACAGGTGAGTAAATGGACAAAATCAAGCTGTCATTCATAAATAATGAGCTTTCATGCAGTCAATGTGACTTTTAAAAATAATTTCATGTTTATTAAATCAATGATAATGTTTACAAAATAAGAGTAGAGGGACTGCAATGCCATCTCATACACACGACGTGAATTTTGTGTGTCGCTTTATTTAGGTTTTATTTAGTTTGTGTCTTTGTGTTTTTTCTTTTGTTTCTCTTCCTCTAAAAAATACTTTAACTTTGAAAAATGTCCTGACAGCCGGCGGTCATGTGACCGGGTGAGCTCCTGTGATTGGTCGGACATGGCCGCGTGCACTGTCAACAAATACTCTGCTGCGTCACTGCGGTTGAGCGGCAGCCACACCGGAAACCGGGGGCTTCTGCCTTCAAAATAAAACGCAGATTGTAATTGGTTTTCAGACGATCATGTTTCATGCACGACTCTTCTCTGACATGATAAAGTTCGCTAAGATATGTATGACATATGTTTATCTAAACACAATTATTCTTGTTGTTCTTATTTTTGTTGTTTATTTAACATTTTTTGTGCTAACGTTAACTGCTAATGTAAGGTAACTTTTATTGTGAAGGTCTGGGCCGGACACCGTAGTCTCGTTTTTGAGGCTTGACTCTCGCGTTAATGAAGCGAAATCTCCATAGCAACGGAATCACCCGAGACGAGAAGTGGTGATCTTAGGTTTGATTGTAGTTGTTTTGTTTTTTTATACTAAAAACTGACACCGGAAGAAGATGGCGCGTCTCTTCAGACAGCGTTATTTGGGATAAAATGCCTTCGACCAAAGTTATAAAGTCCAGACCGGCGGAGGCGACCAGAAGACCAGTGACCGGAGCCGGCCCGGAGCTCAAAGTCCCGGCCGTGCGGAAGAGCCGCCCGTCGAGCTGCTCCAGGGGCCCGCAGCGGGGCACCACCGGCTCCACCGGCCCCAGGAGGAGAGCCAGGTCCGCCTCTGCTGCTCCCAGACCGGCCGGCTCCGGGAGGCCTCCTGCAGCCAAAAGCCAGGAACCGTCTGCCGGTCCGGGTCCGGGTCCGGGCCAGCACCGCAGCGTCCGGGCCGAGAACCAGAGGTGAGGCCCTGAGACCGGAACCAGGTCCCCAAACACACCGGTTCTGCTTTCAGGGGCAGGGGCTCGAACAGGGCACCCCACTTCAATCAATATCCCAACAAAATGATTCATTCACACAAATTAAACAGTTTTGCAGCGGAGATGCAGAATGACAATTGACAGGATGACTCAAACTATAAAAACTTAAAACCTAAAGAAAGTTCCACATGCTTGAAGCCAATCTGCACGTTACATCACACTAATCTTAGTATGTACAATGTTTAAATCTGATTTTGGCTTTGAGACTGTTTGAATATGTTTGTTTTTTATTTTATCCACAAAGCAGCTCATAAAAAACAGGAATAGATAAATTGCCTTTCTGTGATGGATGAGAAGCGAGGCCTCCTCAGTCTGTGTGGAGGTGAAAACATGCAGAGGGATCCCAGAGCTCACCTTAACCTCGTCCACCGCCATCTGTTGCCCTGGATTAATCCCACGTGCTTTACCACCCACTGACATGACAGCCCTGTAGGTGAACTGCACCTACATCCAGAAACAGCTGATGCTTTTTCAGTGAGATTTCAGATCCAAAAGATATGGCCTTTTCCTACTGTGGTGGTTTTCCGCTCTCTATTCAAAGCTCATGAAGGACTTAAGGTCTTTGGGGAAACAAGCTGCGGCGTCTTGTGCCTGCTGGATTCTGTTAGTCAGGCAGTTGTTTTTAATGTGAAATTTTTTATTTTGTGTTTTCGCTGGTTTACTCTCTTTAATCTCTGCTTGTTGTGGAGAAGAGAAAACATCTGTGGAGGATTCTGCTGCTGATAAAAACCTCCTGAACATCTGGATCAGAAGTGATGAGATCCAAACAAAGCTGAGCAGCAGTTCCACAGGACGTACATGTGGTTTTATTAGTTAGAATCAGCTGCTGCTTGTTGTGGAGGAGAGGACCATTCACATCCAAATCAAAAACTTCCTGGACTACTGATGCTGAAGGAAACCAGATGCTGCTGGGAATGGTGGAGACAACAACTCCCAAGATCTTTTGCGATTTCATCCATTATTATTGTGATTAAGAAATCAAAAGTGACAGTGGACACTGTGTATTCTTCACGTGTACAGATTGAAGAAGGTAAAACACAGGCTGTAGCGAATATGGTGGCTTCTGTTGAAGTTTGAGGATGCAGACCTGGTCCTCTGTCCCTCACCAGGTCTTCCTGTCTAGGAGAGCCTCAGCTGGACATCTAACCTGTTCATGTGTTTTTGTGTTTCAGTCACAGAGCTTTCACCGTCATCCCCCCAAACCCCAAAAAGAGGAGAGAGATGCAGAGAAGTGAGTGACGGTGTTTTGTGTTGTTTGTTGTAGGCGAATCAATGTGGTTGTTATCTCACGTTCGGTTAACTGTTGTGTGATTGGTTGAGCAGAGGCAGAGGCGGAGCTGGCTGCGTTGGAAGAGCTTCGCCTGAGCCGAGCGATGGCCTACGTGTCCATTAACCCCAGCAGTGTTGGTGAGATACTCACAGACAAAAACTCAGGAAATGTAGTGAACTTCACATGTCTTAGTTTACGTTTGTGTGTGTGTGTGTGAGTGAACAGGTGGCTGTATGAGTCTGGAGGAAGTTCGGATGAAGCAGCAGCAGGAAATGATGGAAGCCAAGAGGAAACGGAAACTGGTCTGAAAACTTAGGAGTCATTTCTGTTCATATTTTAGCATGAAGTAAACGATATAACTTCAAATCACAATGTGCTGGAGAAAGTGGGTGGAAGGAAAGTTAATTTAATCCCATAATAATAAAACTCAGTTAAAGTTGAAACTGTTTGTGTTTCTCAGACTTTCAGGTGAACCGAAGGACAGGAGAAGTAAAAATTAATGTGAAAAGAAAAGTGTTTTGTTGAGCCATTTATTGAAAAACTGATAGAGACATGGTCAATATTGTAGCTACACTGGTCCAACAAATAGAACCCAAGCTTCAGACAATAATTCATTTTTCTCTCTACCCCTTTTTTATTTTACAACTAGAACACACTCCTTGTGTTTTGTTATTCCAGGTCATGGAGAAAACACCTGTCCTGATGAGCTGAGCATCTCGACTCCTCTAGTTTCTGCTGGCAGCTGAACGCCTCTTTCTATCTGCAAACACAAACAAATTTTACCGAAAATCATCACTGACCGATTGGCATTATAAATAGTTCATATGAATACAATATATGTTTTCTACGAGGTGGTTTTGTTCCGGATATGTGTTTGAATTGTTGTCTGTAGTACATGAAAATGTGAAGTCATTCAGGGAGATTACAGAAACATATTTTCTGACTTAAAATGTTGTGTTTAGTGATAAAGGTTACATGGTGTTAACTTCTTTTCTGTCAAGTTTAGCAGATGAGCCCATAAATACCTGCAACTACTGCAGAGTCATGTGACCTGGGTCTTAATGCAGATTGCAGCAAAAGGCCAATGTTAGAAGCTCTTAGTGGATTTCTAACCAATGGGACACCAGCTTTACAGTCATTTGGCCCCCACATTTTATCTGATTTTGTTCTTTTCCCTCTTGAACTCACCCACAACAACCAAATAGGTTATACCTTTCGTTTGGATCAAATCTATAGTTATGCTGCAGTCTGTGAGTGTAAAACTCACAGACGTCTGATTTTGTCGCTTTTCAGTGGTCTCCTCAGTGGGCCTCCTGGGTAATGTTTTTAGCACCACGTGACACAGATTTTTAGTATTTAGATTTTTAAAGGTGGACATCTGTGTCTGAAAGTCATGTCAACTGAAAATACAAACAGGGCTGGAAACCTGTGAGGCAAACAGGGTGTGTTTGTGGACAGCTGTGTCTGCCTATACCTTTTCTCAAGGTGTGGCCTTGAACACGTCATGCCATTCTTCCCCGTTACATAATCTGTGCATTACAGAGATGAATGGGGGGAAGGAAAGTGACAAGGATGAGTTGCCACAGTAAATGTCTCTGTTCTACACCCTTTGCACAGTTTCATCTAGAAAAAACTAGCAAAAACACAGCAAATAAACTGATTATTAAAAACACTTTGTGTGTGTGTGTGTGTGTGATTGTCTTACTCCTTTTGTTCATACAAACTGCTTCAGATCTAAGTGTGAATTTAATGATTCACTTAATGTCATTCAGAACTTTTCCCACCAAATGTACCTCTGACATAAACGAAACCTTTTGTATTTAAAGGAGTCATTGAAAACTGTGCTTTAGAGAAAGTCTCTTGTTGAGCAAAACAAGATATAATAATATGTAGTTTTCTTTTATCCTAAATATTACCTGCAATAAACCCAGATTTGATGAAGCAGGAAAGTTAGTGTGTGAAACGGAACAATGCAGTGAATTCAACACTGGAGCTCTGTGAGCAGTCTATTCACAGAAAACTCCACCAGCTGTTTGTTTACGACAAACCTTGTGTTGCACAGTCATCCGACATCATTTGGTTTCCCTGGATTCAAATTAATTCATTCAAAATACTATAAATGTATAAATAAAATGTGTGGAGTCATCCTGTATAATACCCTCCATGTGTCTGAATGTAAATTCACTGCAGGTCCCTAATCCTTAAATGAAATGACATTAAATTAAGCTGCCTGTGTCCGTCAGTCTGTCCTCCACCAGCAGAGGTCGTTCTCTGCTCATCTCAGAGTCAGTGAAGGTGACAGTGATGAAGAGAAACACTGTTGGACATCTGCATGTTTTCATTAGGTTCAATCTGATATTACACAAACACACACTAAATGTCAGCATCGTGCTGCTTTCCCGTTTGTGCATAATTAAGATGTCATATTAGGTGACTGAAATACAACTGCGCATGCGTCACATCTGTAATTGTTGTGTGTCGCCATGATTGTAGTTCTCAGAGGGACGCCATTCTGTGACGCTGCCTTCACGGCGTCATCGCGAGCTCCGAAGTTTTACCGCTCCGGAGCATGTTCACGAAATATGATTAAATTATATATTTTTTTATTACAATTGATATCATTATACGGTGTTTTATAGTCAGTATATTTTATTACCGTGAATGTTTCCTGTTGTACAGGTTACCTTTCATCAGAATCAGATCAGTAATACTGTATAGATTATCTTTTAAGAATTACGGAGTAGTAAAGTCTGATGGAAGTTGTAGTTAACTATCCGCCCTGCATCGTTCACCGATTAGGTTTTTATGTTTGTATGTAACTTACTGTTCTCACATAAAAATGTATCTGTCTTATTTCTGAGAAAAATACTTACAGTTCAATTTCATAATTTATCTTAACGGAATCAGAATAAAAAGTAATTTCATCAAGTCCCAGGGGAAAACTGACTTTTTATTTATACTTCTGCTTTACTTTATTTTATGTATTTGTAAAATTTGTGAGATATTTTCAGAGGTGTGTTTGTGTGGAGCTCATATTTCCGACGGTGCCTGAAGGCTCTGTGATTCGGTGCCGATCTTTGTGCGAGCAGAGCGGAGCGGCTGCAGTTAGCAACGGGCAGCAAACAGAGCCACAAAGACACGAAAGACGGCGGAGGAGACGGCGTTTGGCCCCGACAACCCACACCGACGGCGACCACATGGTGACAGCGACTCCCTTAAAATGGTAAGAGGACATTTAACAGACGTGAGGACGGAGGCTGGTGGCGATAAGAGCTAGCGGGCTAATGCTAAACGGTTAGCGAACGGTTTTCCTGACTCATTATTGAGGACCCGGAGCAGCTAGGCTGCCATTTTACACCAACAACACGGGCAGTTGGTCTGTCCTGTCCGCTCCAGGGGGCACAGAGAACACCCTGATTATGGTAAATACACGCTATATAACACCTTAACATCAAAACGAACCGTGAACGTGATCTAAATGCGGGGTTGTGGTGTTAATGGTAGCCGGCCCTCCAAGCTAAACGGCTAATCGAGCCTGAAAAGCTAACGATAGCTAGCAGTGTTGCGTAGCAGAGTCTGGCTCGATTCGCAGCCCAGCGTGGAGAAAGCTCAACAAATACCGACAAACAGCCGGCAAACAGCCGGCGTGAGGCTGTGTCTGGGATGACTGCAGGCACAGCTTGGGTTCAAAACCTGTCAGATCGGCCTTCAGTCGTTTTCAGTGATTTTAAGCTGACACAGAGCTCCCACTCTCCTGGAATACCTGGACAAGCCCACAGCCTTCCAGTGGTCCCTTTTCCAGGCCAGGCCAGGCTGGAAATGTGTTTAAACATCTTAAAGATGTCACTGCTTCCCCCTGAATGATCAGAACTGTTCTGCTGGAGTCAAACGACTGACTGTTGTCCTAGATTCTTTTTCATTGGGTAATAAACAGTTCACATACGTGGCTGTTAAAACAAACTTAGTTTAAGTGCCTGTTTATTGTGGAATCTTTTAAAATGTGCAGTTTTTACTCAAATGTTTATAATACTATATTTCCACTCACTCAGATGCAGCAGTAAATGCTCCCTTACCTTTTTATTGAACCTGAAGTCCATTCACACCTTAGTCATAAGTGTATTCAGGTTTGTATATTCATCATATTTGAGATTCATACAGGAGCTTTGGAAAATTAGTTTTTGCAGTATTATATCAGATCGTAGTCGTCTCATATTTTAGATGTTTGTTTCATTGTAAATTATTTTTGTTTACTTCTGACATTGTCCTTGATTTCACAGTGGTGTAAGTCCATCTCATCATGGAAGTCTTGGCAGTTGATGGATTTATTTAACGTCACTTTTGTTTCTCTCTGATTGCCCACGTGGATTGGCAGCTGTAGTTTTTCGGACCACACAGGATATGTTCCTCATGTTACACTGTGTTAATGCTGTCAGCTTGCAGCTATCTGCAGATATAGCATCCTGTTTCTGTGTGGTCATGTCGGCTGAATTTTGAAAACAGGCTACTGTTTCCTTCAGTGTTTTTGTATTGAGTGATGAGGCTTAGTTTTACATGTGTGGACAGATCCTATCCCCTCAGATTCAACCGTAGGGTTAGCAGGATCTGTGTGTGTTGATACAGACTTCAGGGTGGGAGTGTGTTGGTACTTAGTGTGGTATCTACTGCAAGATGATAACTTTCTGTATACCATGATGAAACAGCTGCAGGATTATCCATCTTCTCATCCATGGTCATTCAAAGGCAGCAAAGGAAAATGTAATAGCTGTGTTTTATGCCTTGAGTTTTGTCAGTTTGAGGAGAAGCGTGCATCTTAAGTTGGACTTTAAAGCGTCATATAACAAACGATTCGTATATTGGAGGCGATGTTTTACATTCAAAGATTCACTGTTCTTCAATGGAGAGGAATATTTCAGACGATTCTCTCTACCAAGAAAACACACTGCACCTAATATGTCTTTTCACAACAGCTCAGTTACACATACAGACTTTGGTTGGCTGATCTCTCTCTCCTCAACATCATGCAACCAGGCACCAATGAAATCAGTCTGTTGTGATTTGCAGTCTTAAATGACTGGGCCACCTTCGAGGACAATCAGCTGCATGTAAACACGCTGTTATAAACAATCACCAGATCAACAGAAAATTAATCTGCAGCAGTTCTGAGCATTATCATAAACTTACTGACTTTATTAATGATAAACAGATACCGTTCAGTGTGCTCAGCCTCTCAAATGTGCAAATTTACCAACAAAGAAAATCAGTGGCATGCTAATTAACAATGAGATTAATAGTTAGTTGCATTTAGAGCTGAAACGGTTTGTGAAATGCCAGAAGACTTATTGGTAATTATTTGACGATTGATTAGCTGTTCCAGTTGTTTTCCAAGTAAAATATATCAGATGTGTGGGTCTTATGATTTCTTTGAAGTGCATCTCTCTAACCTGAACATCTTCAGGGTTTGAGACATTTTAAGCTGTTACCTCAGAGACCAAACAAGGTCTTGATTAATGGGGGGGGGGGGGCAGATTAACTGGGAATGAAAATAATTGAAATGTGCTTCAAAGTAATGTTTCTTTTGTAGAAATAAAGATTTTAAAGTCAGCCATGATCCACCTTCACCCTGTCTGACCCATCTGGCTCTGTCTCGATGCGTAGAAGGTGAAGTGACGGCAATGACTGTAAAGTCAAACCAAAAGAGCAGTGAGTCTCTGCTTGGCTGCTTCTCTGAATGCTGAGCAGAGCAACAGAAATCAAAAGCTGCTTACGCTAATGAAATGTCCTCCCTCGCTGCCTTACCCGGCATATGATCAGTTTGTGTACATGCACACAAACGCACACCTTGCAATCAAGTGGCTGTCCAAAAGGTGCTCATCTCGGGTTCAGAGTCAGCTGAAGGTTTAATGCTCCTCATTATTTGACCTCCAAGCCTGATGCTTTTGTTTGGGTCACCAAAGCTTTCATATAAGGCAGGAAATTAAATCCTAAAATCAAAGTGACAGATGTGTTTCTGTCTCTGACTCTGCATTTTGTGTTTCTTGTGTCTGTTTTGCTGTGGTTTGCAGTATTTGTGTTTTTAAATGTAGGGTATTAGGTTGTTGAGTCTGGCCAGGACACACGGTGGCCGAAGTAATCTGATTTACCAGGCTGAGCTTTTTTCCCACGGATACCGCTCTCCCTCTTTCTTCCTCTCCGTCTCTCCACCACTCCCTGCATCCTTCCCGTTCAGCAAACTGCTCTCACGAACTGGACTCGGGTTCAGGAGTCGTCGTCCTACCTGCAGTAAAGCCTCCGTCATTGTGAGAGAGGAGTTCTCTTGCTGCCGCAGACAGCAGGGTAAGAACTTATTTTTAGCCGGCCGTTTTATTTAAAAAGAAGCAGGCTTGCACTGCACCCTTCCACCCGAGCCGTGTGTTAGCATAAGATTTGTTTGAATAAGTTTTTTGCTGCTGACGGCAGGTTTTGAACAGAACAGTGTTCTGGTTTTCTTGTCACTCCATGGAGACTTTATCTCACTGGTTGATTTGGTTCTTGTTAGCGCTTTAGGCCGTGTAATCATTCATGAGAGCATTTCCTTTTCCCCATACGACGTGTAAGGGTTAGATAGGATAATGTTGACGTCCACAGGATATTTCAAAATTTGATCAACAAGATAAATGTATGTAGATAAATGACACGCACCAACCAAATGTTTTCTTTTCTTGCTGTTAATAAATTAGAGATTATTTTAGTGTAAAGTCACATGAAGTCAAACAACACAAGGTGCTGACAATGTTTTGTCATGAATTTTTTTAGCGTAATTAAGTTCAGAATTTCGGTATAATTTCTTGTCAAAAAGAAGAATAATATCGTAAATATAAACAAACCCACAGCTGAACTTGTTGACGGTCTGGCTGCTGTGACCCAGACACAAACGGCACGATTCCTGAAACCGGCCATGACCTTTGAACCCCTGCTGCCTTCCTGCCTCGTGTAAAGGAGGAGCATGCCGCTGGAGGAACGGGATTCTTGTTTCACTGCAAACTTTCTACGAAGACACTCAGCAAGTCGTCCACATCCTGCCCCCCCCTCCCCCCAGCACCAGACGTCTCATAGCTGTAAAACTGATAATGGACATCCACACTTGTAAACCCGTCTGCTGTGGGAATCTGAAACCTGATCCAGCTCTGAAGGGCACCTTTTCAACGCCGGCGAATAGAAACATGGGAGATGGCGAGGCCAAACACACCACCTTCTGTAGTCCGCTGTCTACTCTGAGGTATTGTCTGCCCCAGTTGCCATGGCAACTGCCGGAGCACCTCAGGCAGGTAGCGCCGTCTCTACGAGTTGAGCGAGGATCTGCTGAAGAGCAGCGGAGGATGGACCAGGTCTCGAGTCCGAGGCCGAGCTTGGTGCCGACAGGCCGCCCCACAGTCAGGGAAACAAACAGCTCTGGAAATTAAATATTCTGCTGCTACTGCTTAGGATTTTCTTTCCTCCACATGTGGTCTCAGCTTCATGTTTTTGAAGTTAACCAACATCTGACTCTGCTTACTTCTTTTTATCCAGCAAGAAGCCAAAGCAATTCCTGATGTTTCCATAGACACACATCAAATCAATCCTAAAACATCCAGGTTTTTACCTATCAATGTCAGCGACATGCTAATAGGGCTGCAGCTAACCCTCAGTTTCATAAAGGTAAATCTGCTTTCTTAAATATTCAGAGTTACCTTCAGTGTGTGTGAACTTCCTGTTTGCCCACAGGTGACATCATGTTTGAAAGGATGGAAACAGCAAATGTTTGCTCCTTATTTGTTAGTGAAAGTGTCTCCCTTTGAGGACTAGATGTGAGATGTTGGAGCGTTGCAGCAGGATCAGCAGAGATGAACTGTGTGGTTGTATCGGGGGTGGCGGCAGCAGATTGCAGCTGCAGTGCTGTGGTCAGTCTGTGGCGGTGGGGGAGGGATGCTGGAGTCGGAGGCTGGGCGTGGAGAGGACGACAGATTTCAGTGACTGATGAAGGCCTAATCCAAGTCTTCATGTGCCCGGAGTTTACTGCTGTGTCAAGGCTTTTCCGTTTGCCTCGCTGCCTCCTCCGTTCTATCATCCTCGCCTGTGCTGCAGTAAATGACTCGTAATATGATACACAAAACTGTGGCAAAGTACATTCATGATTCAAGTCATGCATCAAACAAAAATGTATTTGATTCTGCATCTAAAATGTGACTATTTGCTTCTTTGCTCTGTTTTATGTTGTTGGGATGAATATTTTGGTGATTGGCTGTTTTCACACAACTGGACAGTTACAATAAACATTCTTTTAAATATATTTTTGTTTAGTCATTTCAGTCACTCTTGGTTGTGCGATCACGTGTTGTTGATGCTGTTAGTTCTCTGATTTAAAGGGAGGAGACATTATTGTCTCTATTTGATTAGATAGTTTTTCAGGTTTCTCAAAACATGATGGATTTTTACCAAAGTAATTGAGTTTTGTATACATCATAATTAACAAATAAGCAGCGTAATTAAAGTAATTGCAATGACTATCTACATATTTTTGTTGCTCAGACATCAGGTGATTTATTCTTTGTGCAGCGGCGATGGCAGGGGCTCCTGGGTCACGTCCTGAGTCTCCGGCCCTAATAGCTGTGAATGGCCAGAGACAGGCAGCGCTGCATGCCTGCTTCTTCTAAATATAGCAGCTCTGCCTACATGTACACAGCAATTTCTACCAAGACGCCCTCCCTGTATTCTCTCTGGCTCTTTTAGGCCGTTTCTGGTATGTCCTTCCCGATGTTCTTGTGGTTTCATACCTGCTTTCTGTGAATGTGTATCTTTTTGGAGAATATCTTCTGAGTTGCCTCCAGTGAAACACATCAGGTTTAATTGGTGGTGTCGCAGCATTGGCTGATTTGAATCAGAGCTGCAACTAATGATATAACGAAATGATAGGTGGAAATATAATGATGTTATTTATTGATGATTCTTTTAATGGTTCAGTCTATAAAATGTCTGAAAATATAAGACCAAACAACAATTCCCGGCACAACTTGCTTTGCTTTGCTTTTGCTTTTTTGCTTTTAATGTGAAAGACAAAAGCAGCTCATTCCTACATTTAACAACTGATCTCCCATTCGGATTACAGCTGTCAGGTCCAAGTTGTGCGTCGCATCTTCTCCTCTGATTTCTGTCCATTGGGGCATTTTGGAAACAAAATGATGGCGTTCCATGAAGACTGTTTCTTGATGTCATGACATAATTATAGGATTTCCACGCTGACACCTTTCAGCCTTGGACCAAAATGATTTTTTTGCCTAACATAGTAAATATTCAGTGATTTTTACCCTGAAGGTTGATCGGTTCATCATGTCTGTCTGCTGCTTAATTTAGAACTCATTGAAGTTTTTCACTTTGGCACATTAAAGGCTTTTCTTTAGATGATCACCATCCAAAAAAAAGCCTCAAATTAGTTCCAAAATAACAAAATATGAAAAGGTCTAAGTGTGTGAGGTGTGCAGATTGTCAGCAAAGCGTGACCTCTTCTCTGAAGCTTTAAAGATGTTGATGCAGCGAGCTGGCGTTCATTTCCCAGCTCCTCGTGTCCTGACAGCGGGGATGAAATTCCAGCAGTGGGTCTGTCAATTAGCCTTAATGAACCGGCCTCCGCTGACGGGCAGTCCTGACCTGATGATTTACTGTTTTCTTTTTTTTTTTTTTTTTTCTTTCAACACAAAACCCTTCAGAATCTCACACATCGCTGTGTGTTTGAACATGATAAAAACAAAAAAGTGGATGAAGCTTTCAGCCAAAGATCTGAACGGCTCATGTTAGAGCAGGAGGACCCAGCTTGGAGAGGGAAATCAGAGGCGCTGAAGTGGACTAATCTGTCATTAGCTGTGTGACGTCAGGTCGTGGATCAGAGCCAGGTGTCGGCAGATAAGTCCAGATACCTGCTGAGGATCCTCCAACTGGTTTCTCTTTGTGGGTTTTGAAACTGGCGCAGCAGATCGGCAGTCTCATTGTGTTTTTATGCAGTTGAATTAAAGGTCATTACTCAGAATCTGTTTTCCTTTTTCTTATGTCCATCTCAGGTCATCTGGTGAGGAGTGCCGCAGCTTTTAGGTGGGGGCGTGGCAGACAGCGCCACCCAGGTGTGCAGAGTGGGACTGCATCCCGTCTCACAACCCGACAACCAGCTTCCCGAAGCGCCGCCACCAGATGGACTGCAAACTCTGACGGGAACAGCGAGCCGGGACAGAAATCTACTGAGGAGAGGAGCCGGGGGGAGCACGCTCGCCGGAGCAGGACAGGGAGGGCATTGGCAGGGAGAGGAGAGGCGCGCACAAGGGGCTCTATGATGTCGTCGAACAGGACCCAGAACCCCCACGGACTGAAACAGATAGGCCTGGACCAGATATGGGACGACCTGCGGGCTGGCATCCAGCAGGTGTACACACGGCAAAGCATGGCCAAGTCACGCTACATGGAACTCTACACGTATCCTGTCACCACGGTTGGCGCTGTGTGTCTGAGCTCTTTCATGTGAATGTTGTGTGGTCTTTTTCAATCCATCAATCAATTGATTCATTATTCACTCAAAGAAACTCATTATGGGATTTTGGGACTGAGTTTGAACTGGTGGCAGCAACCAGTCTGACATTTTACCAATTCGACCTAAGTCAGCTCTCATTTATCCCCCAAACACACATCATGACGTCAGCACCAGCCACAGAAAATATTTACCTGTATTTTACCAGCTGTCTGTGTGTGTCTGTGTGTTAAATGGCACTGGGTTGTTACTTCCTTCTCCGTCTGGCTGTGTGCGCAGTTATTACTTAAAATGAGACAACATCCTGAAGACAAAACACACAATCCGTGACAGTTGGTCAAACCTCTGGGGGAAATTTGGTCCGTGAATGTTCTTTTTATTTCAAGTAGTGCGAAGTTCTTGTTTTGTTTTGGGGTGGTTGTTTTTTGTGTGTGTGTCGTCAAATTTCTTTTCTGATGGAAAAACAGTGAATGTTTGCAGTGGCCTGTTAACCAGACGCTTTAAATCAACCTTTAAACGTGCACAGTGTGAATTATGAGGCTGCCGTTATTTCCCTGAAACCCGTCAGGAGCGTCGCTGCTCTCAGATGATTTACCTCGATGACAGGAAACTTTAACGGGGTAGTTTCAGTCACACAAGGAGATCCTGTCTCTGTGTTTCCTCCTTAATCCTTCTCCCAGACATGTATATAACTATTGTACCAGTGTCCACCAGTCCAGCCAGGGCAGGGGCTCCGTCCCTCCAGCCAAGCCCTCCAAAAAGTCCACCACTCCAGGGGGGGCTCAGTTTGTAGGCCTGGAGCTCTACAAGCGACTTAAGGAGTTCCTGAAGAACTACCTGACCAGCCTGCTCAAGGTGAGTGCACGTTCTCTGTGTTTTACCTTAATTCTCTTTGCGTCCTCACCTGCTCTTCTCTGCCCCCCCCCCCCCCCAGGATGGAGAGGACTTAATGGACGAGTGTGTGTTGAAGTTTTACACCCAGCAGTGGGAGGATTACCGTTTCTCAAGTAAGGTCCTCAACGGGATCTGCGCCTACCTCAACCGCCACTGGGTCAGACGGGAGTGTGATGAGGGACGCAAGGGCATTTATGAGATATACTCCGTGAGTCTGACACAGACACACACCTCGGCTCTGTCACAGTCGGAGTCTGATCGAATGAGTCGTGTAAAATTTGGACGCAGCGTTTAAAAGTAAATGTTTCTACCTTTAAACTACATTTGGAAGTTAAAGTGGAGTATGTCCCGACAGCGTGGACCTGATCAGGGAGACGCATCACACACGCAACTTCAAGTCTTGACCTTTTCTTAATCTTGTTATTCTCCCCCCCCCCCCCCCCTTCTCTCTCACTGCTGTTTCCTCCCAGCTGGCACTTGTGACCTGGAGGGAGTGTTTATTCCGACCTCTCAACAAGCAGGTGTGTTTAGTTTCTTTTTATAGAAGCAAAGTGAGAAATACCAAAGTTTCAGTGCAGTGATTCATTAAACAGTGACAGTGATGTGAAAACTGTGAACAATATTCAGTGTAATGTTGTTTTTGTGTTTTAATCTCTCTGGAAAAATTATGAATTTCAACATCTTTTTTCTTTTTTTCAGGTAACAAACGCAGTGCTGAAGCTGATAGAGCGAGAGAGGAACGGAGAGACCATCAACACCAGACTGATCAGCGGTGTTGTCCAGTCTTATGGTAGGTCTACAGACCGGGACAGCCTTAAACTTTAATTCCTTCTAATTGTCATCAGGCTGTAAAAAGAAAGCAGATTGTTATAAATATATAATGTTGATTGAATTCATGTGTGTAGTGTGTGTATTTGATATCTGCAGCAGGACGTCCAAAAACTAAATAAAAAAGATAGAAATGGGGCGTTTTATTTTCACAGAAAAAAATATCAAATGGACTTTTCTGGATACAAAACACGAGAGAGAAAGAATGGAGGACTCTTGGCTCCAGTGTTGTTGATGTGATTTACTTAAGTACAAATATTTCACGTCTCCTCCTGCAGTTGAGTTGGGCCTGAACGAAGAGGACGCCTTCGCCAAAGGCCCGACGCTGTCCGTCTACAAAGAGTACTTTGAGTGTCAGTTCCTCACCGACACAGAACGTTTCTATACACGTGAGAGCACAGAGTTCCTGCAGCAGAACCCCGTCACCGAGTACATGAAGAAGGTCGGTGCTCATCCACAGCCAGGACAGCTAGACAAGTGTGTGTGTAGACTTTGTGTTAATGACCGGTTTCCCCTCAGGCGGAGGCTCGTCTGCTGGAGGAGCAGCGCCGTGTGCAGGTTTACCTCCATGAATCCACCCAGGACGAGCTGGCCAGGAAGTGTGAGCAGGTCCTCATAGAGAAACACCTGGAGATCTTTCACACCGAGTTTCAGAACCTTCTGGATGCCGACAAGAATGAAGGTTAACTGCCATTTTACCCCATTTTCATTATTATTCCACATTTTTAAACTTCATCTCGGTGTCACTCTCAAATCTCATTTAGCACTTTGCTCATGATGCCCTGAAAGTTGTCAAATATGTAAGTTCATCTAAACACAATTCAGAACAGGTCAGTTAATTACCTTCAGATATTAATGATGTTTATTTAAAGCTGTCCTGCAGCAGAAAACAGACGGCAGCCACACGTTTAATTGGAGTCATTACGACATCAATGTTAATTATCCACAGATGATTTAATCAGCGAAGGCAGTGACTGCTCTGCTCAGATTGAAATAAGATTTTCTTCTGTCAGGCGGTCGTGCGACGGCAGCTCAGTAAACCTGTTGTCCTGTTTTAGACCTCGGCCGGATGTACAACCTGGTGTCTCGGATCACGGATGGTCTGGGTGAACTGAAGAAACTCCTGGAGACTCACATCCACAACCAAGGCCTGGCTGCCATCGAGAAGTGTGGGGAGGCTGCACTCAATGTACGGACCGTCTGGGCCGCTTTAGTTCAGTTTATTTAAGGGTTGTTTGGTTTAATCTAGTCGGCTTGGTTCAGTTACATCAGTTTGATCTTGAACAAATCCAGAGGTTGGACTTTAACATTTCTACATGATGTCACAGAAGAGAGAAGATGTACAACAATGTTGTGAGTTTCACAGCTTGTTTAAAAATGTTCGGCTCAATATTAGATCCTGAGCTGATGAGCTGCAGGGAGAGAGTGAGGCTGACGGTAAAAAGGTTTATAACAGATCCAAAGATGTTCATGCTTCTTCCAGGACCCCAAAGTTTACGTCCAGACCACCCTGGACGTCCATAAGAAGTACAACGCCTTGGTCATGTCTGCCTTCAACAATGACGCTGGCTTCGTGGCGGCGCTCGATAAGGTGAGTGATGTGGTGAGAACCTCAGAGGGGGGACACTGAGCTGACACCGAGAGTCTAACGTTGTGCTCCTCTGTTCGCAGGCATGTGGTCGATTCATCAACAACAACGCCGTCACCAGGATGGCACAGTCGTCCAGCAAGTCTCCTGAGCTGCTGGCCAGATACTGTGACTCTCTACTCAAGAAGAGGTAGGTGATGATGTCACTTCCTCAACTCCTGATCGGAGGAAAGGTGTTTGGAGATGATTCTTGATTCCTGCGTTTTCTCTTCAGCTCCAAGAACCCGGAGGAGGCGGAGCTAGAGGACACACTCAACCAAGTGGTAAAGATGCTCCGCCCTCCGTGTTGGTGTCATAATGACTTGTGTGCGTCAGCACCACCTGAAGGTGTGTTTGTGTGTTCTCTCCCAGATGGTTGTGTTCAAGTACATCGAGGACAAAGATGTTTTCCAGAAGTTCTACGCTAAGATGCTGGCCAAACGTCTGGTCCATCAGAACAGCGCCAGCGATGACGCCGAGGCCAGCATGATCTCCAAGCTGAAGGTCAGACTCCGAGCGTCACGCAGCGTCACGCAGCGTCCCTCGGTGCACGTCCTCTGGACTCAGTTTTGTCTCTGTTCTCCTGCAGCAAGCGTGCGGCTTCGAGTACACATCCAAACTGCAGCGGATGTTCCAGGACATCGGTGTCAGTAAAGACCTGAACGAGCAGTTCAAGAAGCACCTGACCAACTCGGAGCCGCTGGACTGTGAGTTATCTCCACAGTAGCTCACATTTAGGAGTTTGTTGAGGCCGTGTGGTCGTATCTGCAGTCAGTGAAGTCAGTGCTGACCGTGACGAAGTGTCTTTTCTCCTCATGTGTTAAAGTGGACTTCAGCATCCAGGTCCTGAGCTCCGGGTCTTGGCCTTTCCAGCAGTCCTGCACCTTCGCTCTGCCGTCAGAGGTAAGAGCATCTGAAATGTTCCTGGAGGATCCAGGGTCCAGATCAGAAACAAACATGTGATCGTTGACTCCCACTGAGCGTGTGTGAACTGCCACACCTGGACTTTTCACAATAAAACGTTCAGCCAGATGAACTTTGACCCCGGCAGCAGAAAACGATCTAACTGGTCTGCACTCTCTGCAGCTGGAGCGAAGCTACCAGCGCTTCACGGCGTTCTACGCCAGCAGACACAGCGGCAGGAAGCTCACCTGGCTGTATCACCTGTCCAAAGGAGAGCTGGTCACCAACTGCTTCAAGAACAGGTATTCTGTCACAGCTGCTCCTCCTTCACAAGCAGTTTTTGGCCTTAACCTGTTGTTGTTGTTTACAGGTACACTCTGCAGGCCTCCACCTTCCAGATGGCCATCCTGCTGCAGTACAACAGTGAGGACAGTTACACCGTCCAGCAGCTCACCGACAGCACACAGATCAAAACTGTGAGGACCAACTCTGTCCATTTCCTGAAAAACACAACTTGGCTTTGACATTTTTTAAGGTGGAACTGGTTAATATCCCCGCTGACTTCACTCTCTCGTTCTTTCAGGATATTCTGGTTCAAGTTCTTCAGATTTTGCTAAAATCAAAGCTGCTGGTGAGTGAGGTTCAGGTCTGTCTGTGTGTGTACATGCTGAAGTGAGTTTTATTGTGAAGACAGGAAGTCGGTGCTGTCTGAGACCAGGAGTTTTATGTCTGATGTCCACCAGGTGCTGGAGGACGAGAACGCCAACGTGGACGAGGTGGAGTTCAAACCCGACACCATCATCAAACTCTTCCTGGGATACAAAAAGTGAGTTTAATGTGAAATCCCAAGAGGCCGTCCGGTCCTTCCTGTTTGTGCTTTTGTTTTGTGACGTTTTTTTGGTCCTCTGCAGTAAGAAGCTGAGAGTCAACATCAACGTCCCGATGAAGACGGAGCAGAAACAGGAGCAGGAGACGACTCACAAGAACATCGAGGAGGATCGGAAGCTCCTCATCCAGGTGACCTTTCTTTCCTCCGGTCCGGCCCGGTCCAGTCCGAGCCCCTTTAATCCCGATCTGGTCTCCACAGGCTGCTATCGTGAGGATCATGAAGATGAGGAAGGTCCTGAAGCACCAGCAGCTCCTGGCTGAAGTCCTGAACCAGCTGTCGTCCAGATTCAAGCCCCGAGTCCCCGTCATCAAGGTAACACATCCAGTCAGCTGACTTCACGGTTCCTCTTCCGTTTGTACGGCCGCTCACCGGTTTGTTTGTCTCCCTCTTGTGGTCAGAAATGCATCGACATCCTGATAGAGAAGGAATATCTGGAGCGAGTGGACGGTGAGAAGGACACATACAGCTACCTGGCCTGAGCCCCCCCTCCCCCCCCCCCCCCCCCCCCCCCCCCGTCCACCGGCTCTCCTCAGTTTTATTTTTATTTGTTGTATTGTTTTTTTTATGTCTGAGTAATAAAGTGTGGATCCCTCTGAGCGGCGGACATGTTGTGAGTGTGTCGCTGATCATGTGACTGCCTCAATCCGATTGGGGGGGGGGCGTGAACTTTCAGCTCTGCCTTCAAGGAACCAACGCCCCGCCCCCCCAGTCCACATGCTCGTCTGTCCCTCCCATCTGTAGGACTCAAACACTCACTTCCTTGTTGTCATATTGTAAATAACTACAGACTGTAAGGAAAAAACAAACCTACTCTCCTCTTTACATAGCAAACGTAATGAATTAGCCTTCAGCCAATCAGAGGAGAGCCGCATCCAAAGGTTTCTGCATGCTCCCGCCTCCCCGCTCCACAGTGACCCCCCCAAAAGATTACAGTCAAAAGACCCGGAGTCTGTCCAGTTCTGTTTGAGGTCGTCGGGTTCATGCAGGAGGCGTTTCATTACTGAACGGTGGACATTTGTATAGTGTGGTTCATTTTCTAAATGTGTGATAAATAAAAACAAGGAAAGATTTCTCTAAACGCCGACTCAGACTTTTCCCTCCACTCAGTCCATAACTTCACTTCCACCAGCTGGATTTGAAAGAAATCGTTTCAAATGTGTTTTTAAAAAAGTTCCTGATCAGACAAAAATAAAAAAATCTGATTCAGATAAGGTTCCTTTAACCTTTTTGAACACAACATGACGAATTCAAACCAAATCAAAGCACAAACTCACCGATAACACTTATAATATTTTAATCTGCATCACTGAACAACAAATTCCCTGTAAACATTACAAAAATCAGCACCTGTGGCGTCGGAGAAGAAAGTGGTCCTGGTTCGATAAATAACCTGCAGCTCTGGGGGGGCGGGCTCTTCCCTCCAGCCTGTTCCCGCCCAATTCTGGATCTTCTTCAAACTAAAGAAGCTGCAGCATCAACACAAAGACGGCAGTGAAGGTTTGTGGTGATGAAGATGATGAAGGCTCTTACGTCCCTTTTTTTCTCACGGACATTAAACGTCACAAACGTTGAAATAACAGTTAAAACCTCCGACGCTTCAGGACGTGTAGGAACCTGACAGAAGCAGCTGGTTTCAAGTCTCCGGTCTGTTGACTGCACACAACAACGCACAACGACGTGACGCCTGAAACGAGTTAAAGGTGGAGAGGAAGAGGAGGAGGCAGCTATTGCTTCAAGTCGGTCAGACGCCTGGCAGACCGCAGCGTCTTTGAAAGCACCAAAGAAGAAGAGCGTGTGATTGTTGGTTTGTAAAAAGTTCAGAAGAGGAATGTTCCAAAAACCAGGAGTCACGAGGAAGAGGAGGGCTAACCTTCATCATGCAGGAAGTTACAGGTGTCGATCAGCTGACCTACAGACAGGACTCAAGGCACAGCAGAGAGCGGGACGTCCCGGTCCAGGTCCCGGTCCAGGTCCTGGTCCCTTCAGGGCTGAAACCGAGTTATTCTTCATCACTTTGTCTCACAAAGAAAATTGATTATCGATCATCAGATGAACTGCAGATCTGGTTCGTGTCCAATCTGAGATTAAATCTGAATGAATTCAAAGACAAAAGTTCAGTGAGTCAGTTTCAAACACTTTTCCTGAGCTTTCAGCCATGAATGACTTCATGAACCAAACGACAAATTAAAGGGCTCGGTCAGAACTGTCACAGCCCGCCATGACTTAGAGAAGTTAATAAAGGCAGCTGGATCCCTGGACCAGGACCAGGACCAGGACCCCAGAGCTGCTGATAAAGTCAGCAGAGCACCGGGGGAGGAATAAAAACCTTCAGTCAGCCTGAACTTCCAGGTTCAGATGTTTGATGTTGAACTTCTTGTTTTCTAGTTTGTGCAGCTTCAGCACCAGAACAGGCAGAGTCCGGTCCGGTCGGGGCCAGGGGCGGAGCCACAGTCAGCGGTGAAGGCATCACGGGGAGCTCAGAACAGTGTTCAGTTGTTTCCTGTTCAGTCTGCTCTCAGTTTGTGTCACAGCAGCTTCAGTCACTGACAGCGAGTTCACACTTTCCACAATAAAGTGATTTTTGGGAAAACAGGAAGTGGAAGACACAAAGAGAGGAACAGGAGCAGCAGAAACTGAAGCTGATGAAGATCTGAGCTGAAGTTCAATCATCTCTTATTTTAAAATTCATCCTCGTTCTGTCCAGTCGAACAAACGGGACTAACTGTTCTTTAAGAGTTAGACCTGATGAACTAACCGATCTCTTCAGGAGAACACTGATATGTTAAACAGCAGTCTCAGATTCTCATGATGAAGCTAAACCTCTATTTGCTCCATATTTGGTCTCCACCAGCTCCTCTTCAGCTGCTGAGCAGATTGAGGACAGAAGTTCTTTTCGTCTTCAAACGTCTCAGATTGAAAGAAAAAAAGATCCATTTGTTTTTGTGTGTTAGCATCACAAGCTTAGCTCCGCCCACGGCGTCTCTAGGCTGCTTTGTGGACGCCGCCCTGTTTTTTGGACAGTGATGTGGCGGCTGGTTCAGTTCACACGGTATAAACAGTCAGTTGTGTGAAAGCTGGTGGAGGATTTTGGTCCCTGAAGCTGGAACTGAAACGCCAGTTTTACAGTCGTGAGTCTTCGCACACAGACGGCTTTAAAAAAACAAAACTAAACAGATGAATCGGTTTACAGCTGATCTGCACCTTCAGACGAGGAAAGGTTTAATAATCCAGAGCATCCCGCCCCGACACAGGAGGAAGATTTGTTGAAAGGAGGTGGAAAGCACACAAAAACCAAAGAAGAAAAGATTGAAAGGGTGTAAAAAAAAAAAAAAAAAAAAAAGAAAAGCACAGCAACAAAATTCTGCTTCAAATATTCCCAGTTTTCCTGAAACTTTCTAGGATTGTGACAAGTCGTCTGGATTTCCTGAAGTGAAGGGGTGTCTTTGTGTTGATGTGTAAGGCCTCTGTGTCGCTGATCCACAGGAGGTAGAAGTCAGAGTCAGGCGATCTCCATCTCCCGCTCGATCCCGACGTACTTCAGAGCGTCGGCCTGACTGTACCTGTGACACGCAAACACACACAGCGCGTTTAACACCAGGAAGAGTCAGACAACGAAAACTCTACAAATTCAGGGATGTCTAATGTTCACCATCACACGTCCTCTTCCTGCTTCCTGTTACTGACCTGTAGTCGAAGAAGAGCTCCTCTCCGGTCTGGATGGCTCTCTTGGCGAAGATCCCTATTCTGTGATCCCCGTTCACCATCATCACTGCAGACCGAGGAGTGAGCACAGTGGGAATCTTTTCATCACCACCACCACCACCACCATCATCACCACCACCACCATCATCATCATCATCACCATCACCACCACCACCACCACCATCATCATCACCACCACCACCATCATCATCACCACCATCACCACCACCACCACCACCATCACCATCACCACCACCACCACCACCATCATCACCACCACCACCACCACCATCACCATCATCATCATCACCACCATCATCACCACCATCACCATCACCATCATCACCACCACCATCATCACCACCACCACCACCACCACCACCATCATCACCACCACCACCATCATCACCACCACCACCACCATCGACTTCTTACCCTTTGCATAGCAGTTGGGGTTGACAGAATGGTTGGCAAAGCGGATCTTGTTTCCTTTCCTCGTGGCATCAACAACAAAGTCTGAGAAGAAAACACCAAAAGTAATTTACTCCTGATTTTTTTTAAAAACAAAAAATTGTCACCATGACTTTATTCTTCTCAAACTTTAAAGAAGCCAAAAGTTCAGCAACAACTTCCTGAGATATGAAACACCAGATGTGTGTTTGTGTTACCGTTGTTGAGGTTGAACAGGAAGCTGCACATGTACTTGTCGTAGACTTTGCCTCTGCGATCGGCTTCATCCTGAGAGATAATCTGCAAAGAAAGATGTCGACCAGCTTATTCAGTCTGAAGGAAAAGCTTTATGAGGAAACACAAAGGGGTGAAAGCGGAGGAGCTGACCTCTCCACAGTACTCAGAGATGAACTCGTTTTTCTGGACCGGCTCTTTGATGAAGATGCCCCAACCCGCCACGTCTGACGGCGCCAACAGCAGGTGCTGACAGACAAGGGGAGAGAAAATGCTTTGAATCTCCTGAATTGTGGTTTTTATGTAAAACACACAGATGTTTGTTTGTGCCACCTTCTTGGCTCCTCTCTGAATGGAGCAGTTCTTGCAGGACACATTCTTGCTGTCCCAGTGATCTGCAGCGCCGCAGGTCAGACACAGGTCGGGGTCGCACTCCCTCACTGCCAGGTAGCAGGGACACTGCTTGGTGTTACACTGAGCTTTGCACCGACAGCCGGGGAAACGGTTCTGACCTGCAAACAGAGATTCTTCACTGAACCACACGGTCGTTTGGTTTTTAAAAAAGGAAACGTGTCTGTTCAAGTGTTGGTTTGTGTTCTTACACTCAGAGCTGCACTGGCAGAACTTTTCACAGAAGTTTTGAGCGGTGATGCAGGGGCAGGAGGAGTCACATGGCTGCCGGGGGTGGTCACATGGCTGGTAATTATACACATGATTGGACGAACCATCTGTGAGGAAAAGGCAGAGGTGAATCCTGACACTTATCAGGCCTTCAACAGGAGAAATCTGTCGTCTGTACTTCATGCAGGTTGTTGAGCTTCAACAGGCGTGACCTCTGACCTTTCTTGAGCTGGATCTTCCTGCAGTGAGTGGCCCACAGTCTGTGTTTCCTCTTCTTCTTTCTGGGTGGCGTGTCATCGTCCTCAGCAGGAGCACGAGCGATGATGCTTGACTCCTTGACCCTGAACTCGTAAACCTGCAGGACGTCACGATAAGACTTTAGACTGTTTCTCCAGAGACGACCGGATGAACTGCGTGCCTAATAAAAGCATCATAAGCTCACCTGTCTGCAGGTCTTGGTGCCGATGAGTCGTGCGATGGCGCAGTAGTTGTCGTAGTACGTCCCAATGAGGACCCTGAACAGAGACGCCTCAGCTCCGCTCCACTCAACGGCCTCAGCCTCGCCTGTCAGCTTCATCTTCACCGGAGTCTGACACCGCGAGTTACCCTCTACACACACACACACACACAGAGAAAGTTGGTCATGAACCAAGCATTCTGCCAAAATCCAAATTAAACTGTATTTTGAGATGTTTGGAGAATGAACACCCGTCCAATCTTCTGTAATATGAACCTAAAGAGTTAGTTCACTGAATGAAATGATGTAGTTGCTACATTGATGTTTGTTGCTCTGTAGAGAGACACCTGAGCTGCTGGTGTTCTCGTCCTTCTTGTCTTCATCATCCTTGTCGTTGTCCCGCTCGTCTTCTTTGCTGCCTTCACGGTCGCTGTCTGTGTCTTTGGTTTCTGAGGAAACTGTGGGGGTGCTGGGCCGACTGTTGCTGTTTGGCAGCCGTCCTCGGCGGCGGCCAACCATACGCTTAGAGGGCGTCTTGGCCCGCTCGGCCACCACACCTGCAGGATACTCCCTCACCATCCCATCCTGTGTCATCACAGAATAACAATGTCACTCCACTGATACATTCATTTATTTTCTTCGGTTGACTATCATGTGTGACAAGAAGCACCCTATCTTCTGATTTTAGACTCTAAAAAGTTTTACATCTTTGTTTTATTCAAATAACATTGAAGTCATAATTTTTTTCTTATGAAGAAGAAAAAGCTCCTTTAAAAGAAATAAGTTGCTGAAAAATTGATTCTTCAGTCATTAGAAAGTGAAAAGCCATCGACTCACCTGCACCAAGTACATGTGGCAGTCGATGCCACAGGGTTTACTCTCCACCAGATTCTCCAGGTTCTTGCGCTTGTAGGTGTTTGGAGTGGCATGGAAAGCTAAAGGAGACATGAGATGGAAGAGCTGAGCAGTCTGAAATCTTCAGAGGAGGATTAACCTTTAAACAAAACTATATTGACAAATTATTTTGCAAATACAAGCCCTCAGTATGCCTGATGAAAAGAGACAGAACCCACACATGGACAGATCATTTGTCAGGTTTAGAAATTCAATAAAAAAACTTCTTTTAATCCCGGTTATTGGGTGCATACCTTTTTTTTTTTTTTTTTTTTAATGAAACGTATGAAGCTGCATTTTCTCCTCCCAAAGAAGGAATAAGCTCAGGGAATTTGCTGCACATGCAACAATTATCACAATATCGTGTTAAAAGTTATGATGGTCTGAAGAGTTTGTACTAACGGTGGAGGAAGCAGTCGTATTTGAAGCAGCGTCTGCAGAAAAGGGTGTGGAAGGAGTGGAGACTCTGCTCACGCTGCACAGAGCGAGCGTTGGGGCCATCGATGTTCGGTGTGCATTCAGGCGGCAGCGCTCCGGGCAGCTGCTGCTCCGTCAACTCCTTATACCTGAAACACACAGAAATTAGAGCTAATGGATGACTGCAGGTTCAATGTTGACTGCTTTTGGTGACTCTGGATTTAACCAGACTTGTATATGAACTCTGCTGATACAAGTGAACGTATCCTTATCATCACAACCAAACAAAAACAAACACTAACTTTTCTTTGAGCTCCTCGGTGGAGCCCTTGTCAGGGAACATGGAGGAAATGGCTTCGAAGATTTTGTCGGAGGGAAACTTCTTGCTGCTGTCGTTGTTGGTTCGGCCTGGAGACGACAAACAGGACATAATAAATGAACTAAAGGTCAGTGCCAGTTTTTAAGTTTCATATTTTACTAAACAGCAGGCCAGAATATTTGAAACAACAGAAATGAGTCAATCGAAAAATCAGCAATAAGCAGTGACAGATTTTCTCAAACGCGTCTATAATGTTTAATTCTTTTGTCTCTTTCTGTTTTTCTTTGAAAGCAGAACTTCGATGGAGCCACTTCTTCAAACTCTTGCTGTTGGGATGCATCTAAAGCTGAAACACTTTCAACATCCCATCACACCTGGTGCTGAGTGACAAAAACCACTGATTACTTCTACACAGACAGAAACTGGATCAACAGGAAAACCAGGTTCACTTCCCCCGATGGGCCTCAGCGACATTGGGAACTTCACCGACGTGTGGCTGCACAACAACTGAGGAAAGTTTCTTTTATTAAGACGAAGACAAAACTGTCGAAGTTGTCTGAATCTATTTATCTGACAGAGCTATGGCTGCTGGAAGCTGATAGGTCAGTTGGTTTGTGTGAAATTATCAGATCAGACGAGCTTGGACAATTAACAAGCTGGAGAAGTAAAAGAAGTTTGATTTGCACTAATTGCAGACACTCCAGGAACAAAGGCAGCACCAGGTTACTCCAGTAAAAGGAGAGGCATTCAAGTCTGATGACAGGAGGATTACACACATACACTGATAACTTTTTAACTTCTGTTCATTTGTTTGATGGCTTGCCAACATAAAAACAGCAGCGCACTTACTCTCGTTGTTCATGGGCCCATCCTTGCGTGGATCTTCTGGGTGCTCCTTGCCATCGCACATCTCCATCTTGTCTACCTTGAAGTCCGGTTCGTCCTCTTCCTCATCATCCTCGTTGTCACTGTACTGTGACAGAGCGTTGACCAATTCCACAAAAATCTCATCGTTGATGAAGCCACACTCTGCACAACACATGAGTCAAACACCGTTAACCACAATGACACATAAAACTGTGCCACTGTGATTTCATCACTAAATCCCCTTTACATATTCAAAAACACTGCTGCTTTCAGCCTGAATACTCACCAACAGATTTATAATAAGTGCTACAAGTGAAAAAAACAAAGCTATATTGTTAAATCAGATATCAGTGAGAAGATTTCATCCGGACAGTGTCCTCACCTCTGTCTCCGTGGACTTTGCCATCATAATTCTTGATGAGCTCCTCTATAAAAGTACCATCTTGGTCCAGGATCTCGTCTCCCATGTAAGGGATGTTATGGAGGACTGTCTCATCCTCCACCTGATTGCAAAAATACAAAATGTCATTAAAAACACCATCACCACTGATATCATTATTGCATTATTACTTGCAGCCATCACAACTTGATACACACCATGAAGTTCTGCTGCAGAGGTGACCAAGAGTACATGACAGGGACAGAGGCCACGGCGTTGAGCGTCTTCAGGGGGATAACTTGCCGGGGGAACTCAGAGAAACCGCTGTCCACCGTACACTGTACAGGACACAACAGGAAGGAGTGAGATCACTTCCTCTACACCGCCACAGACACTCTCTCCACTCACCAGCACACTGACCTCTCGGGTGCCTCTTAAAGAGCTGACAGACGTCATGATGTGAACGGGCTGGATTCGCCTGGTCTTCCATTCCTGGTTCAAAATGTCAGTTCGCTCCATAATTTTCTGACGATTGGTGTTGAACATGCTCTGGAAGAGTTAAAATAATTTCTATTAACTGTAAGGAAACAAAAATGACTCCATTGATATAAAGAAGTAGGTTGTCAGTGTAAACGGGTTCTAATGCTCTATTACTATTAACCATAATAGCTTGGTGTTCTCTGCAGTGTGTGGACACACCTTGACCTCGTCGGCCCGTCTGAAGCGTTTTAGCTGCCGAAGCCTCATATACTCAGACTTGACCCTCCTCTTCCAACAGGCAGGACCTTTCTCCGAGCGCTTCCCTGTGAGCACCATGATCAACCTGCGGCCAAGCAGAGGTGAAGTTTTCCACATATTTTAACTCTTCACAAAGAGTTATTGTTTTGACTGGACATATGAGAACCTTCAATGCAACGCCACTTTTATAAGCTCCACTTGGTCCAAACCTGTATTTTACATTCATCAAATTAGATGTCTGTGAAATCAGGGCCTGTTTTATCAGTATACAACTGCATTCAGGTACACAGCTATGTAGTGGCCGCAGACTGTGTTGTAATCTGACGTAACTGCCACTTCATTTCACTTTGTTTTTATTTGTAGTGCAGATTAAAAAAAAAAAAGAAAAAAGGAAAGGCCTATGATTCATATGAGCGGGGGCAGGCTGGCTAAAAGGCCCACAGGAACATAAAAACAAAGTGAACTCTGCTCTCACTTCTGTGTTCAACCGTCAACAACTGGAGATGCTCCATATCAGGGTGACAGGATTTTCCCAAGCCCTTTGCCAAATCTGTTGTTCACTTGGGGAAGTCGAAAGGAAGTGATTGCTCTTGTTATTGTTCTTTCATGGTTTCCTATGTAAAACACAACAGTTGTTTGTCCATGTGTAGCTACAAGAACCATCTGGCACGTGGGCAGTCAGCGTAAGCCGCTGTCTTCCAGCCTGGCCAGTCTGACTCAAATCTACCACCTTCAATTCGACATGTCAGACAGCTGTCATGAGGACATGCTGGTAAAATAATCCGTCACATTGTGACATGTATTGGTTTGCACTGGTACAAGACATTTTGTCACTTAATCTTCCAAAAACAGATCACATCCAGTTAATTATGAAAGCAGTTTCTATCCGTTCAGTTAAGACTTTCCCAGCAAAGCTTTAGTTGTTATACTTTCTGCCAAGAAGGTGGTACAGATGATACCTATTAATATCTGGTCACTGATACATAAGCACGGAAAGAATATTATTACCACAGACAGAGAGCTCACTGAGCTGAAGCGGCCTCGGACAGAATATGAAAAGGGTTCATTGAGCTGACTTTGGTGTTCCTTAAACAGCCACCTGAGTGCAGATGTGAGTCCCTCCTCCTGCACATGTGGCTGTCCGAACAAGACTTCACACACAAAATCACCCAAAGTCAGAGGACCCTACTGCTGACTGGGAGAAAATGCTTATCAGAGGTGTCTATAGCTGATCACTCGTTTTGATAGTCAGATAAAAACGCACTTAGTTATTATGGAAACGACGACAAAATGGTCCGAGTTAGCCAACTACAGACAACCAGCCAGCCCGAAGCCGCCGACAGCCGGAGCCGGAGCCTGCCGACGTCGTGCCAACTTTGTGCCCCCCTCTTCGCCTCCCTATCAAAAAAGGGCACACAAACCGCCTCACCTCGGTCCAAATGATCAGGCAAGGAGGCTCACTCACACTTTAGTTTACCCCTTGTCGGAAACACTCCTCCCCAAAGACTCCTCTGAGGAAAGCAAAAGTTGGGGGACCAAATTTGACAGATATACAAAATTTGGCTCGACGCGCCGGCGAGCTAGCTAACAGTTGGTTAGTTAACAAAGATTGAGGCGTCCACAAAGAACAAACCCGGGCCGTTTGAATCGCAACAAAAACGCCTGGAAACACAGACACCGGCTCTGACAGCTTCCCTTACCTGTGCGGGAGGCCCAGTCCTCATTCAACGGAGTTATTCGGGATCGACACGACAAACACGGGAGAACTCGTCCTTTGTGTTCGGGATTAGCTCGCTGCGCGTTCCGGCTAGCTGCGCGGTTAGCTCGTCGGCTAGTTAGCCGTTAGCTCCGGAGGAGGGAGCGGATTCACTTTGCGCGACAGGCAGCTTTAAGGTGCCCAAAGTAGGCCAACCCACGCAACCGCCTCCCGGGTACTTCAGCACCGGGTCAAACACTAAACACGGCGCGTTTTGTCAGTAAGGACGGCGCCGTTCAGTGTCACCCAGCCGGAGGATTTGTGGAGCAGCCTGGCTGTTTCCGCCTCGGCGCTGCTTCGGTTCAAACTGCTCTCGGTCTCTCGCCCACTACGGCTGCAGCGGAGTCAAGAGGCGCCAAACATTTGGGCCAATCACAGAGCCCGACGTTCGGGTTTCTCAGTGTCTGGACGCGCGATAGGTCGGCGCGCAGCGGAGCGCTAACCAATGCGCTGCGGTGCTGAGGCGGGGGCCCAGTAACGGGGACATGTGGACAGCTTCTTTGTTCTCACGTCTGTCAGCGAAATAAAAATAAAAACTACACAACGTTTGTTGGACGGAGACGTTTTTAACGTTGAGACTTCATTTTTGTTTACCCGACACCTGCCTCGGTGGCGCGTGTCACCGGACACGTCACTGTCAGTGAGGTAGAAAAGATCAGCCTGTTTAAAGTTGACTTCAGTTTATTGTCTCCTTCATCACCAACACTGACTCCTCCTCCTGATGGCCGCTGACAGCTCAGGTGTGTGTGTGTCCGGGGGCACGAGGACAGGTGACAGCTTGACCTCGAGCTCACGAGTTTTAGCGCTCAAAGTTAAACAGCGTCAGCGCGTACACACTCACATACATACACACACACACACACACACATAAAACAAGGGTCGGGGGGTTTATTAAGCCACGCCCATCCACACAGCCATTGGTTGAAAGTTGACGGTGCGTTCTGGGCTCCCGGATATAACAGTTACAGTAAAACTGTTGGGGGAGGGGGGGTGAATTTAGATTTAATAAATACTGTAAAAGTTTTGGCAAATTTCTTTTGTTTGTTTTTAGGTTTTCAATAGAGCTCAAATACACTTTATAAGTTTAAATACACGAGGAGATTTGATGATCAATTTGATGGATGTAATATTTTGCTAAGATAATAATAATTAAGTTGATTATGTACTTTTGTCTTACTAGAGGTATCTGTATTATATATATATGGAAAACATAATCTGCAATAACATGTTCAATCATTTCACCCTCACAAAAGGAGAATCTTTTGCTCACATTTGAGACACAACCACATGTATAATAATAATAATAAGGTGATACTCTAGTAAATTATATTTATAAATGATTTTCAGTTTGCTTGCATTCCTTATCGGGGGCATGTTTGTGTGTGAAGCAAGAAGAAATTCTTAAAAACTTTGTTATCCAAAAGCTGACAGACAGATCACAGTCGATCACAATTAAATACAAAAATATGATGAAATATGTAATATCATTATAATAAAAACAGAAACAGCAGCACCATTCTGTCCATAAACATAAAAACAACTACATTTCATCCAATCCTCTTCCAACGCCAGGAGAATAGTTGACTAAGTATGAAATATATTTCAGGGATCACAGAAAAAAAGGGATGTTTCTGATAAAACCCTATTATCAGTTTAAGATACATTATTTACGTTTCAAGTGTTGCATCATTAGGTAAATTCTGATGAGGTTTAACTTCCTTGTGTTTGAATAGCTGATTGTAAATTTGCTCCTTGTTTTTTTATTATTTGGCCAGCAGAGGACACCACTACCCTCAGATTTAAACCAGCTGTGCTTGTCTGCTGCTGCATACTTCCTGTTATTCACAGATAAAAGCTTTCATATTAAACACCTACAGTTTTTCTCTCACACAGTCCCAGATGGTAGATTGCTCAGAGAGGTAAAACATCACGTCTGTTAATTTCTTCTGATGAACAAACAGATCAGGGGTTTTCCTGAGGACCTGGTTCTGATTCTAACAAGTTCCCACAGCCTAATCAACAGGAAACACAGGTTAACCTGACTGCTGCACTTTGCTCTGTGCGGCTCTGATCAAGTCAAATATCTCAGATGTGGGTGATGTCAGAAGCTTGAGGCACAAGATGAATAAAGAACAAGCCCGGTTATGTTCATCCATTACTCTTACTGATCTTATTCACAACAGAACAAATTCTTGGAAGTCTGAAAGTTTGAAGACCTAAAGGTGGTTAGTGAAGAGGTGTGGAGAAGTGATTACCTACAGTTAAACTTAGACTGCAGGTTCATCTTCAGATCAACCCCAGATGTCCAGAGAAGAAGGGATCTTTTTTACAGAGAAACTCAATCATTATTGAACTGGCAGCTTCTCCTTTATTCCTCACTAAGTCGATGACAGAACGAGCTTTGTCAAAATGATCCCAGATCCCTTTCATCGACCCCATCTCACAGTCAGCTATGACTTCTTTCTCTAACAGATGGTCCAGCAGACTCTTGAGAACCGGTTCTGATACCCCGTCGATGAAGCTGGTCCGTATGTCCAGCAGCGTCCTGTCTGAGGGCAGATTCAGGGGACTCAGCCAACAGGGCTTTTTCAATCCGCTGGATGGGAAACAAACTCGTGTTTGCCAGACAGCATGTGAGCTGTCACTGTCTGTCAACGTAAGCTTGATATGCTTCTTGAGCGTTTCTAAAATCACCTGGAACGATGGAATGAAGTTGTCGTAGTTTTCAGAGTCAAATTCAGCTGATGGTGGTTGAACTAGAACCGTATTGTCCTGAGGAAAGCTGGACAGTGTGTACTCCTGATACGGCAGCAGTTTACACTGCGAATGTGTCTCTATGTAGTTCTCCTCTCCAACTAATTTCTTCCTGGTGCGTCGCACATCCAGGAGAGGAACATTTTTCGGCAGCATCAACACACTGACCACAGATTCCTCATCCGGATCAGCTGAGGGCCTGTAGAAGAGCAGGACCATGGCTCGGATCGGGACGGCCGGTGAATCTTCGTCCTTGATGTTACCGTAGCCAGAAAACCCAGAGATGTTTATGATGACGTGAGTTTCTGTTGTCTGATGAGGCCGGATTATCTCCAAACCATCATGGTTCACATGAGCTACCCACAGGAAGCGGCGTCCTCCTGTGGAGCTGATCTCACAGTGTGGGAGATGAAGCTGGCACACTGACTGCTGGACACATGTGATGTCAAACAGGGGACCTGCTGGCTTCTTTCCATACTGAGCCAGAAGCCTCCTGTCCCAGGGGACCGTCCTGTAGACCACCTCCCCTTCTCCGTCCATGAGGAACAGCAGGCCTGTCACTCTGCACCGGTACAGGCCTGGACGGCAGCACCGGAAACTGTAGCTCTCATCGCTCTCCTCATTCTCCTGGTCCAGGACATCCGGAGTGAAGTCCTCAAAGCTGGTTTGTAACGTCATGTTGGGTAAACTTTCAGATCGGGTGAAGGTCTTAATCTGTGCAGAGGTGAACTGACTGAGGGAGGCAGCTCTGTCAGAACGAGGCAAACAGCTTCCAGAGTGAGGTCCACTGAGAGAAGGATCTGAAGAGGAGGTTTGGAGGCAACGAGAAACTTGCCTGGACAGCACGGCGGCATACTGGTGAGTGCTGGTGTCCTGCACAAAGAAGGTTGGGGGTTCGGTTCCTGGACCTCGGGCCTTTCTGTGTGAAGTCTTCATGTGTCCTCCCATTACTTCGGTTTTCACCAATTCTTCATCAAGAAAAATCATTGAGTTTATTTGTAGGCATAAATTGTCCTCATTTTTGAGTGTGAATGGGTATTTTTCTCTGTCAGTCTCTGTGTGATAGCCATCTGATGAATCGTAGACAGGGAGTATCTCGAATGCCAGCTCACCTCTCAGCAGATTATCAGCAGAGGATGCAGGTTTGAATGAATGAGACATTTGCCCACAGTCTTTTATGGAGTGTTTCATAGGTCTACCCCTGCTAGGCATACTGCTAGGCATACTTCCTATATAACAGTAACCAACATCATTAGTTTCTGCATTACCTCTGCAAATCCTGGACAGAGCTCGTCTTATCCTTCTGGTTGCTCTGCGAAAACATGATGCTCTACTTTTGGTTTTTCTCTGTTTTGCTGGCATTTTGCTGCTTAAGTGTTCCAATGAGAATCACTGGACCTGAATGAGCACCTGAACCAGGAGACGACCAGGAGACAACCAGGTGACGATCAGGAGATGACCGGGAGACAATCAGGAGACGACCAGAAGACGACCAGGAGACAATCAGGAGACGACCAGGAGATGACCAGGAGACGACCAGGAGGCAACCAGGAGACGACCAGGAGACGACCAGGAGACGACCAGGAGACGACCAGGAGACGACCAGGAGACGATCAGGAGACGACCAGGAGACAATCAGGAGACGACCAGAAGACGACCAGGAGACAATCAGGAGACGACCAGGAGACGACCAGGAGACAATCAGGAGACGACCAGAAGACGACCAGGAGACAATCAGGAGACGACCAGGAGACGACCAGGAGACGACCAGGAGACAACCAGGAGACGACCAGGAGACGACCAGGAGACGACCAGGAGACAATCAGGAGACGACCAGAAGACGACCAGGAGACAATCAGGAGACGACCAGGAGACGACCAGGAGACGACCAGGAGACAACCAGGAGACGACCAGGAGACGACCAGGAGACGACCAGGAGACGACCAGGAGACAATCAGGAGACGACCAGAAGACGACCAGAAGACGACCAGGAGACAATCAGGAGACGACCAGGAGACGACCAGGAGACGACCAGGAGGCAACCAGGAGACGACCAGGAGGCAACCAGGAGACGACCAGGAGACGATCAGGAGACGACCAGGAGACGATCAGGAGACGACCAGGAGACGACCAGGAGACGACCAGAAGACGACCAGGAGACAATCAGGAGACGACCAGGAGACGACCAGGAGACGATCAGGAGACGATCAGAAGACGATCAGGAGACGATCAGAAGACGATCAGGAGACGACCAGGAGACGACCAGGAGACGATCAGGAGACGATCAGGAGACGATCAGAAGACAATCTTGTCCTTGATTCTGGGTTGAAGGTCTCTTTTCATTGCTGCTCTGTACGTCTCTCCTTCTAAACCCTGAAATTAAATGCAAAATATAAAATTAACTGTTTGTATTTTTCTCCTGGGAAGTCCAACCCCAGACGCTCAACAGGCAAGTTAACTGAAACTTAAACTGTGAGGTGGTAGTTCAGTTTTGGCTATTTTAAGGAAGTGTATGTTGGTTTCTGACAAATGAAAATAAGAGAGGCCAAAAAGAGATCTGCAAACTGAACTACTACAGAATCTCCTGGATCTTAACTGGTGACTTCATAGCTAAAAAAATAAATAAGTAAATTACAGCAGAAGAGAAAGTTATCTTTAGCAGTGTCAACACGCATTTTTATAGGCAGTTTGTGATTGTAATATTAAAGATTCAAAATATCACAGTGTGTAAAACAACCAAGTTCACTTTTCAAAAAAGCTGATGAACTAAAAATGAACAAACATATTTGAGCTTAATGAACCGGCTGACTCAGATAAACGTTCTTTCCATATTATTTCTAACAAATAATATAATTTCATAATTTAAGATGTTTTTATCTGACTCACCTCTGAACTGCTTGCTCCATTTTATTCTGTGATGTCCTCCTATTAAATTCTATCTCTATAATCGGTTTGTGTCTGAACAGTCACTGTTCCTCTTTAACATTTGTCACATCCTTGTGACAGTGTGAAAGTGTGTCGACCGTACACGTCTCCACGGTCCTTAACGTGAGGGTGTCCCCTGCTGCCATTTAGTTCACACTACGACAGAGAGCTCAGGAAAACACCAAAAATTAATAAGAAGAATAAATCAGTGGCTAAAAGCTGCATCCTTATTGGTCTCTTATTTATAAAAAGGACTTTTTTTATTCTAAAAAAATAAAAAAGTGTACACAATATTTGTTTACCATTCTCCATGAGGACTTTCAGAAGGGTTAGGGTTATAAATATAAATATATTCTCTATATGCATGTTTCATGGGTTCTCCAGCTTCCTCCCACAGTCCAGTCCAGGTTCATCCTCAGATCAGCCCGAGATTCTCAGAGAGGAAGGAGTCTTCATTACAGAGGAAGTCAATCATTATTTTACTGGCAGCTTCACCTTTCAACATCACTGTGTCAAGAACAGAACGAGCTTTGTTACATTTATCCTGGATCGCATTTGCCGACACCATCTCAGGGTAGCTTATCACCTCTTCCCCGAGCAGATGGTCCAGCAGACTGTTGAGAACAGGTCCTGATACTGATACAACCCAACTGCTCCGTATGTCCAGCAGCGTCTGACACGACAGACGGGAGCTTACTGGGGCCAATGTCAGACAACCTTCTCCTTCCCAGACATCGAGGGAGCTGCTGGTTTCTCTCAGGAAGAGCTCGATGTTCTTCCTGATTCCTTTAAACGACACCTGGAATGATGGAATGAAGTTGCTGTAGTTTTCAGAGTCAAATTCAGCTTTTGTTGGTTTAACTTGAACCGATTTCTCTTCAGGACAGCTGGACAGTGTGTAATCCTGATCTGGCAGCAATTTACAGTAAGAGGTTGTTTCAATGTACCTCTCAAATCGAACTGAACTCTTCCTGACACGCTGCACATTCAGCAGAACAACGTTCCTCGGCAGCATCAACACACTGATCACACATTTCACATCCGGATCAGCTGAGGGCCTGTAGAAGAGCAGGACCATGGCTCGGATCGGGACGGCCGGTGAATCTTCGTCCTTGATGTTACCGTAGCCAGAAAACCCAGAGATGTTTATGATGACGTGAGTTTCTGTTGTCTGATGAGGCCGGATTATCTCCAAACCATCATGGTTCACATGAGCTACCCACAGGAAGCGGCGTCCTCCTGTGGAGCTGATCTCACAGTGTGGGAGATGAAGCTGGCACACTGACTGCTGGACACATGTGATGTCAAACAGGGGACCTGCTGGCTTCTTTCCATACTGAGCCAGAAGCCTCCTGTCCCAGGGGACCGTCCTGTAGACCACCTCCCCTTCTCCGTCCATGAGGAACAGCAGGCCTGTCACTCTGCACCGGTACAGGCCTGGACGGCAGCACCGGAAACTGTAGCTCTCATCGCTCTCCTCATTCTCCTGGTCCAGGACATCCGGAGTGAAGTCCTCAAAGCTGGTTTGTGACGTCAAGTCGGTAACTCTGCATGACCAAGGATCCAAGACTGCAGCACCTACAGCAGGTGCTGTGGGGTCGGACCAGGTTGGCGGGGAGTTTGCAGCTTCCTGTTTTTCTGCTGTCACACGTGGCTTGGTGTGTTTAGGTGTAACAGGGTCTCCGCTACACCACCTCCTGAAAATGTTTCTGGATAAAATGCCAGTGATGCAAGAGAACGTGGACCAATGATGAGCAACGAAACGCGACAGGAGGAACAACTGTAATTGATCGCAACTGATTCGATACCTTTGTCCAAATCCTACCGGGTCATGGACACTCTCTGCTCTTTCAGCAGAAATTTTTTGGAAAATGTCTCCAACAACCTCCCCAGTTATAAGATGAGCGAACGAGTCTCTGATTTCTCCCTTACGATGCCTGCAAGCCCGTTCTTTGTATTTCCTGTTGCCAGCGTTGAAGAAGACGGGAAAGGAAGGAGTTCTGTACACTGGGAGCTCGGTGGGAAGATAGACCTTCATTTTCAGCTGTTGTTCAGCTCATCAGTGCAGATTCATCTGCTTCTTCATTCTGTGGCGATCGCTCAGATTTTTCTGATCTTTGTTGACACTTTCCAGAAGACTTCATGAGTCCCTACAGCGAGAGAACAGCTCTCAGTCTTCAGTTCAAGCTGAGTGGCTGTTTTTAAATCCCTCATTTTGTTGTCTGTTTCTAGAGAAGGCGGATGTGACCCGCTCTGGACTCTGTCCTGATGAGTTCACGGTCTCAGTCTGTCAGTCACACAGGCCCCGCCCTTTTCCCTAAAAATTAACATCATGTCGTTCAGACTGAGACCGTGAACTCATCAGGAAAACGTGACCTCAAACATTTGACAGTAAACTCGTGCCGAAATGTCCGCGTAGTGACGTAGGCGTGATGTCAGCAGACTTACACTTCGGTTCGGACGTTCACTTCCAAAAAATCTCTGGGTCACAAAAACAAAAAGTAGAAAGTGTTGAAACGTGACGAAGCGCTCCGAGCTGTTAGGGGTCGGAGTTGGAGGGCAATCCCGGAAAAGCAGACGGATTCCTCCACCAGAGTCGGAGTTTGTCCGGAGTTTGTCCGAAGTTCACGTTTTCTGGAATCTCTGCGATTCCTGATTACTTTCCTCAACTTCCGGCGTTAGCTCTCTGCGACCTGTCGCGAGACTTGGGAGATCTCGCCAAAGGAAACATCGGCAGGTAAAATAAATGTTAACGTGAAAATCAGTCTGCAGACGAGAACACCTGACTTTATGTCAAAAACAGGAACAAACTGTAAAAGAATTTTACCAACAAACACAGACATGATCAGTTAAGAGTCTGAATTCAGGTCATCTGTTTAAATGGAAACTCAGAAAAAGACACAAAAACCTTCTCGTGGCTTCCATTCAGAAAATGACCATAATGATCAACAATAATAATAAATCCTAAATTATTTTATTATAAAATAATAAATCATAATCGCAGTTATTGCTTTGTGTAAATAAACAACGAAATGGAAACTCTCGCTTTAAGAAGACACATCTTTGCGGGTAGGACTTTACTAAAACTCCTGTTTTTGCTTTTTCTTTGTCATGCTCAAAAACTGCACAAACATGAGGATGTTGTGAATGATTTTGAAAATCGTCTTGTATTTCACTTGCAGGTATGAAAGCTGGAAAATGCCTGTACAAGAAGTGAACAGGTCAGCCATTTAAATGTGAGAGCCAGATGTGACCCAGTGACGTTAGCCTGTGACAGTTCAAGCTGGCCTAAATACAAAAATTTGATTGTATCTTTTATTTATGTTCATATTTAATTGTGATAAAATACTTTTTAACCCATCCTGAAAACAGCAACGTGGATACACTCAGTGAAACGCTGAATCATACAACACGTATGAGGTGAGCTAAATTATCTCTATAAAATAGTCCAAACTATTTTATTTATATCACTTATAAGCGTGTCAGTAAACTGGCAGTATTGATAGTACTGAGAGAGCCAGAGAACATGAAAGAATGCTCCAGTATCAAAGCAAAACAGCCTCACAGCAGCAAAGAGCTTCAGCTATCAGTGATCACACAGATCATAAAACCATTCTTACTGCTTCAGGAATTTTTTTTCACACAGTTTAAATAAGTTGCTCTCACATTATGACATTTACGTGTCTGCTCAAAGGTCTAAATCTTAGAATATCTGCAACAGTCATCGAAAATCAGGACTCATTTATGCTCCCAACAAAAAACAGGTCTGTGGTGATTATCACACTAATAATATTTATTGTCTGCAGAATGTACAATGCAGAACAGCAACAAAGAACTTCAGCTATCAGTGATCATAAAAATCAGAAGATCATTATTAGAATATCTTCAGCAGTAATCAAAATCAGGACTCGTTCATGCTTGGTCAGTGAGCGCTCACCTTGACTCCATGTCACTGACAACAGAAACTTTGGTGTAATTATTGGTTCTGACTAGAATTCTATCAACCATTTAAAGCTCATTACCAAATCTGCTTATTACCGCCTGAAAAATATAGCCTGAACTAAGGGAGATGGAAAATAGACCATATTCCATCAGTCCTCAGATCACTACACTGGAGGATAGACTTTAAAATCTTACTGCAGGTCTACAAAGCACTACATGGTTTAGGACCACAATATATTCTGTACTCATTAACTCCACATGAAGTATCCAGACCCCTCAGGTCATCAGGGACAGGTCTATTGTCTGTAAAGCACTTTGAATTGCTTTTGTTGTCTCCATTATCTACAATGCAGAACAGCCTCACAGCAGCAAAGAGCTTCAGCTATCAGTGATCACACAGATCATAAAACCATTCTTACTGCTTCAGGAATTTTTTTTTCACACATTTTAAATAAGTTGCTCTCACATTATGACATTTACGTGTCTGCTCAAAGGTCTAAATCTTAGAATATCTGCAACAGTCATCGAAAATCAGGACTCATTTATGCTCCCAACAGCTCCCAGCTTGTGCTGGCCGTTGATCATATTTGATAATATGTGATAACATTTATTGTTTATGGGATCTACAATGCAGCACACAGAAATAATAATCTTTATTGTCCACCGATGTGGAAATTTGCCTGTGATTTCTCACACAAGATGTTCTTTCCTAGTAGTGCTGAGATCATCAACACTACTAGGAAAGTTACTGAACAAACTCTGATGGTGTAAAATGTTAACAGCAGTTTATTTTGAATCAACACTATGATGGTATTGACCATGTTGATGTTTAACTAGTGGACCACTGATATCAACAGCTAAAATGTACATGAAATAATCACTTCAAAAACAAAAATATTTCTTTTCCATGAACAACAAAGGCAAACGACTGATGGCCTGAGCTGCACCAATCTTTAGTCTGAAGTGACAGGATATGAAGGCCACGTCACTGTCCTGCTCTGTGGACAGAAGTACATCATACTCTTACCAAACCCACCTCTGTCTGATCTACAGGGGTATCAGTCTAACTTATGCTGTTACAGGAACATCGTAGAAACCTTTAACTTTACATTTTCCCTTACCTGAAGGCAAGACGTGAGGACAATGATAAAGATAAATGTTGATTGTCTAATAAAAGAAACCAATTGTTCATTACTAAGTGAAATGTCTTATTTTCTCATATATATTTATAATTGCTATTTAAACAAAAATATGTTGTATCTGATTACTTGATTAATCGATGGAATTTTCATTAGAAAAGTACTCGATTACTAAAATATTCGATAGCTGCAGCCCTAATTTATATCAATGTGATACTCACTTGTTATTTGTCATCTCGTTGAGGAGAAAAGAAAATGACAGATTATTACAGAACTGTGCGTCACCCAGTTTCTGGGTGTGAAAACCACACCGGCAGGTGTTGTATACCTGTAAATCTTAACTCTAACCCTAACCACATCCTAGAGAAAGAACAAGTTTGTCAATCGTTTGTTCATTTGTTGTTTTCGTCAAGTTTCTTATCACAACAATCGTCTGATTAATGAGAAGTGCAGAGACAAAATGAAATCTTGTCTCATTCCTTTCTCACGGCTGAAACATATGTCAGTTATCTGCTGATCATCTCATCCAAACATCGGCAGTTCATGCCGAACATTTTGAAGAACATTGTTTTTATTCTGGGCAACCAGGACGCTCATTTAAATAAGAAGTTGATGTCAGTTCTTAATAGAGTTTAATTTGCTGATGGTTTAACATCTAAAACAAGAAAATAAGCAGTTGAATATCTGAATTCATAGTATAAAGAAAGGAAACACAGGAATCATTTTTCATTTACATATTTTTATTTTGCTTCAATTTTCCAGATTTAAGGAAATCAATACATTTCCAAGACTCATGAGTTACATGAGAAAGTGAAGATTAAACAGAATACAATAAAGTTCAGGCACCAAATTACCACCGTTATACATATAAATATATATATGTATATATAGATGACAGGTTTATAATTAGCAGTGACAGGAGATAAATGAATTAGCAGCCGCTGACTGATCTCTCTTTAAAATGTTTGATGTGATATTGATTTTCTTTTATTTTCTACAGAAAGATAAAACTGTGGGAAACCACACTAACACATATCCACTCTATGTGTGTGTCTTTTCTACAGAAACTGTTTCCTGTTTAGTTTTTACGAAGAATACATTGAAATATTGCGATACGCGTCACCAGTTCCTCCAAGAACGTGTACCTTTCGACACTTTGAACTACCTGAGCTGCCGGTTTTTGTAGTCTTTGTTGTTCCTTTTCGTGCACTTCTTTGTACATGGCGTCGGTGTAGTACGAGCCCCCGTTTCCTGCCACCATGTTGTCAATAATCCCGATCAGCTTTATCACCTGACCTCTGTCCTTGCTGGTGTTTTCGAAGGCGTGAAACCGGCCTCCACATCTCTGGATCACTTGTCGCAGCTCTGGCTTGGCCTCCCGTACGTAGTCCTGGATGGACATGTCTCCGAGGTCACCGGCACGAGTAAACAGCACAATCATGTGCTGGTTGGCTTCTGGGCCAAACAGCTTCTGCAGGCCTTCCACGGAGTTCTTCTCTTCCCTGGTGAATCGACCGACTGCCATGATGAGCAGGAAGGCGTGCGGACCGGGACACGAGACTTTGACACAATTCATGATCTCTGTTTTGATGGATTCCTGAGACCTGCTGGTGTCCAGGATCCCTGGGGTGTCCACCACACTAACCACTCTGTTACCACAGCGGACCACTTCTTTCATGCAGGACTGCGTCACTGACTCTGCGCTGGGACGAGACCTGAAGTGATTCCCTCCCAGGATGGTGTTTCCAACGGCGCTCTTCCCCACGCCAGTTTTTCCAATCATCACAATTCTCAGATCTGGTCCTGTAACCCAGTTCAAAACCAGAATACATCATCTACAGGTGCAAACATTTCAGTCTATTTGAACAGGAATGGAGCATTTTCAGAGCACATAAACGTTCAGTCTCACCAGCAGGAATGGAAGCCATTTTCTCACACTTCCTAGCTGTTGTCTCTTAGATGAAAAGGATCAGTCTTAAGGTATTCATTGCTACTTATATGGCTGACACAGAGAGCCCGCCCCCTTGTGTTTAAAAAAAGGGCATTATAAGACAGACAGAGACCAGAGACCAGAACATTCTGCAGATGCCACACAGCGTGGTGTCCGGATCAGAGAATCATGTCTCACGGTGAGTTCTTCCAGACCTCCTCTCTGTTCAGTTGTTTTTAAATTGCTTTGCATCAGTGATCAGTTGATCGTGTCATTTATTGTATGTTTGTTTCAGGCCGCAGGGTTTCCGTTGTTCTCCTGGGAGCTGACCTTTATCTGAAGAAAGCCCTGATTGTCAACATCTTCGGAAAAGACATAAAACAAATGAGCTGGAGGATCATTTGCACAGAAACCACATTATTTGAGAATGAAACATTTGAGGTTGTGTGCCCACCAGACCTGTGCACTACATCTGAGGACATAGGAAAGATTCTCTCTCCTCGTCAGCGCCCGGACATGTGCTTGTTTGTGGTAGAGAGCGGGTTTCCAGTCCCAGAAGTGTCAAAGCAGATTCAAAACCTGCAGATGAAAACTGGACTGCCGAGAGAGGAGTTCATAGTTTTGCTGCCACTCAACTGTAAACAGGCAGAGTTCCCGTTCAGGTCCTGTAGCATGGACCAGGTTTTCAGGAAACTGAGAAAACTGGTTGAAGAGCGACATCTGATGAAGGAGGACTTCAAGTAACGGCTGCAACATTCAGTCTTTGAGCTCAGGCCATGAAAGTAATTTAATATTGCCTTTTCACAAGCTTTTCTTACATTACAGGGCTGCAGAACAACCTGTGGCGACACCACAGATGACAGGCAAGTCACAACAACCTTTGTGTGTATGTGTGTTTTGTGTGGGCCAACAAACAAAAGGTGTCAGTGCAGCGTGTAAAAAAATCTTGTTCCTCATTGATGTAGAAGTTCAGCCTCGCCCAAGAGTGAACCTGGTTCTGCTGGGGATGGCCGGGGTGGGAAAGAGTGCCAGTGGAAACACCATCCTCCAATCCAATGTCTTCGTGTCAAGAGCCAGTTCAAAGTCCGTTACCACAGAGTGTCAGGCGGCCGAGGCCGAGATAAACGGTGCACCTGTACGTGTCATCGACACCCCAGACATCTTTGATGATGACTTCATGCCATCAGACAAAGACAGACACGTGATGAGGTGCAACGAGCTGTGTCAGTCAGACCCGCGGGTGCTTCTACTCGTGATGCAGATCGGCAGGTTTACAGACGGTGAGAGAGACATCGTGAAGAAGTTAGACAAAGCTTTTGGCCGAAAAGCTCGAGAGCAAACCATCATCCTGTTCTCCTGCGGGGAGGAGCTGGAGCGGGCAGGTATGATGTTCGGTCAGTTCCTGCAGACCTGCAATCCTGGTCTCAGGAATATCCTTGAAAAGTTCCACTATAGATGTGTTACCTTTGAAAACAAGTCGTCAGGTTCACGTCAGGTGCAGCAGCTGATGCAGATGGTGGCGGTGATGACAAGGCCACAGATGAATTATTAACTGTCCACGTGAAGTCTGACGGATCACGTCTTCGTTGGCTGAAACTGACTTATTTTCAGTTAGAAATGACATTTTTGTCTTTTAAAAATCACTTTTTACTCAGAACCCAATGAATGTTTGCTGCGAAGATTTGTCATACTTTCAGTAAAACTCAATCTTTTCTTGTTAATTTTTGGTGTGATGGAACTGTGATGGAACGATACTCATGTGATTTATCAATAAAAACAAGTTTTTCCACTTTGGATGTCATGAAGCCGTGAAATATTATATGTTAATATGTTTATGGCCTATTTTCCTCTAAATAGGAGCATGAATGACAAAACTGGTGAGCTCAGTAAGAATCTGCAACAAGGAAATCAACGAAAATAAAACTTTTTAAACTCATCCAACATTTTGTGTTTCGGGATAAACAATATTTCTTCTCTCATGAATAAAAATGTTCATAAAATAATAATTGTATGCTCTATGATTGAATAACGACATTAACACATCACTGTGGCTTTTGAATTGTCCAACTTCCTGTTTATAGATTCTGTCTGCAGGGAATCGTGTGATCTGAACAGGGAAGTTCAATAATTAGTTCATTGCACATCAGCTGTAGTTTATTACCTGAACCGTTTTTACTCATTCTCATTTAAAGAGGTATCGCTGCTCATTGTGGCTCATTGTGGCTCAGGTGAGAAACAATCTGCTCATGTTGGTGTTAAGGTTTCCTGCTGAGAACAAATGGTTTCCTCCTATCGGTTTCTGGGTCGTGGTGGTGCTGGAGCCAATCCCAGCTCACATTGGGTGAGGGTGGGGTCACCCTGGACGGGCCGGGAACCGAACCCGCCACCTTCTTATGGGGAAACAGCACGAACATAATATTGCCTCTGTATCTTTGTGTTGGTAAATCCAGGTGAGGACTTTCATGGCGGTTCTGTCGGTGAAAATGGCGGCTACAGTCGGCGTGTTACTGAGCGTCGTCTTCCTGTCAGGTGAGCTCTTCGTTCGGACTCAAACAGAACAGCTGTTGTGTTGCTGATGTGTTGATAATAATTCTTGTTGTCTCCATTATCTACAATGCAGAACAGCCTCACAGCAGCAAAGAGCTTCGGCTATCAGTGATCACACAGATCATAAAACCATTGTTACTGCTTCTGGAATTTTTTCTCACTCAGTTTAAATAAGTTGCTCTCACATTATGACATTTATTTGTCTGCTCAAAGGTCTCAATCTTAGAATATCTGCAACAGTCATCGAAAATCAGGACTCGTTTATGCTTCCAATCAAAAATGGGTTAGTGCTGGCCGTTTGCGGTTAGTGATGATAATCACATCTCCAGTTGGCCCACATTCCAGGGAAAGAACAAGTTTGTCAATCGTTTGTTCATTTGTTGTTTTCGTCAAGTTTCTTATCACAACAATCGTCTGATTAATGAGAAGTGCAGAGACAAAATGAAATCTTGTCTCATTCCTTTCTCACGGCTGAAACATATGTCAGTTATCTGCTGATCATCTCATCCAAACATCGGCAGTTCATGCCGAACATTTTTAAGAACATTGTTTTTATTCTGGGCAACCAGGACGCTCATTTAAATAAGAAGTTGATGTCAGTTCTTAATAGAGTTTAATTTGCTGATGGTTTAACATCTAAAACAAGAAAATAAGCAGTTGAATATCTGAATTCATAGTATAAAGAAAGGAAACACAGGAATCATTTTTCATTTACATATTTTTATTTTGCTTCAATTTTCCAGATTTAAGGAAATCAATACATTTCCAAGACTCATGAGTTACATGAGAAAGTGAAGATTAAACAGAATACAATAAAGTTCAGGCACCAAATTACCACCATTATACATATAAATATATATATGTATATATAGATGACAGGTTTATAATTAGCAGTGACAGGAGATAAATGAATTAGCAGCTGCTGACTGATCTCTCTTTAAAATGTTTGATGTGATATTGATTTTCTTTTATTTTCTACGGAAAGATAAAACTGTGGGAAACCACACTAGCACATATCCACTCTATGTGTGTGTCTTTTCTACAGAAACTGTTTCCTGTTTAGTTTTTACGAAGAATACATTGAAATATTGCGATACGCGTCAGCAGTTCCTCCAAGAACGTGTACCTTTCGACACTTTGAACTACCTGAGCTGCCGGTTTTTGTAGTCTTTGTTGTTCCTTTTCGTGCACTTCTTTGTACATGGCGTCGGTGTAGTACGAGCCCCCGTTTCCTGCCACCATGTTGTCAATAATCCCGATCAGCTTTATCACCTGACCTCTGTCCTTGCTGGTGTTTTCGAAGGCGTGAAACCGGCCTCCACATCTCTGGATCACTTGTCGCAGCTCTGGCTTGGCCTCCCGTACGTAGTCCTGGATGGACATGTCTCCGAGGTCACCGGCACGAGTAAACAGCACAATCATGTGCTGGTTGGCTTCTGGGCCAAACAGCTTCTGCAGGCCTTCCACGGAGTTCTTCTCTTCCCTGGTGAATCGACCGACTGCCATGATGAGCAGGAAGGCGTGCGGACCGGGACACGAGACTTTGACACAATTCATGATCTCTGTTTTGATGGATTCCTGAGACCTGCTGGTGTCCAGGATCCCTGGGGTGTCCACCACACTAACCACTCTGTTACCACAGCGGACCACTTCTTTCATGCAGGACTGCGTCACTGACTCTGCGCTGGGACGAGACCTGAAGTGATTCCCTCCCAGGATGGTGTTTCCAACGGCGCTCTTCCCCACGCCAGTTTTTCCAATCATCACAATTCTCAGATCTGGTCCTGTAACCCAGTTCAAAACCAGAATACATCATCTACAGGTGCAAACATTTCAGTCTATTTGAACAGGAATGGATCATTTTCAGAGCACATAAACGTTCAGTCTCACCAGCAGGAATGGAAGCCATTTTCTCACACTTCCTAGCTGTTGTCTCTTAGATGAAAAGGATCAGTCTTAAGGTATTCATTGCTACTTATATGGCTGACACAGAGAGCCCGCCCCCTTGTGTTTAAAAAAAGGGCATTATAAGACAGACAGAGACCAGAGACCAGAACATTCTGCAGATGCCACACAGCGTGGTGTCCGGATCAGAGAATCATGTCTCACGGTGAGTTCTTCCAGACCTCCTCTCTGTTCAGTTGTTTTTAAATTGCTTTGCATCAGTGATCAGTTGATCGTGTCATTTATTGTATGTTTGTTTCAGGCCGCAGGGTTTCCGTTGTTCTCCTGGGAGCTGACCTTTATCTGAAGAAAGCCCTGATTGTCAACATCTTCGGAAAAGACATAAAACAAATGAGCTGGAGGATCATTTGCACAGAAACCACATTATTTGAGAATGAAACATTTGAGGTTGTGTGCCCACCAGACCTGTGCACTACATCTGAGGACATAGGAAAGATTCTCTCTCCTCGTCAGCGCCCGGACATGTGCTTGTTTGTGGTAGAGAGCGGGTTTCCAGTCCCAGAAGTGTCAAAGCAGATTCAAAACCTGCAGATGAAAACTGGACTGCCGAGAGAGGAGTTCATAGTTTTGCTGCCACTCAACTGTAAACAGGCAGAGTTCCCGTTCAGGTCCTGTAGCATGGACCAGGTTTTCAGGAAACAGAAAACTGGTTGAAGAGCGACATCTGATGAAGGAGGACTTCAAGTAACGGCTGCAACATTCAGTCTTTGAGCTCAGGCCATGAAAGTAATTTAATATTGCCTTTTCACAAGCTTTTCTTACATTACAGGGCTGCAGAACAACCTGTGGCGACACCACAGATGACAGGCAAGTCACAACAACCTTTGTGTGTATGTGTGTTTTGTGTGGGCCAACAAACAAAAGGTGTCAGTGCAGCGTGTAAAAAAATCTTGTTCCTCATTGATGTAGAAGTTCAGCCTCGCCCAAGAGTCTGTGGATGCTGCTTCTCCTTTTTAATGAATAAAGTTATTCAATGTGAAGTTGCGGCTCTAAACATGAGGCCAACCTTCCCTGTATGTTTAAAGAGAACAAAGGCAGCTTGTTTGAGATATTTGAGATGGTGAAAGAACAAACAGGAGGAATTTGTCACTTCTTCATCTGCTGAACGTGACTCATTCTGTCATTTATTGTGATAAAGTCACAATAAAACTCTTGTGCCGACATTATCAATGATATTATGATTCATCATTTTAACTGGTTGTGGGTAGAGCTGTTGTCACTGTGAAGATCAAATATGGGAAAAGATTTTTTTGTCCAGTAAGTGACAACTGTACTAACCCTGAAGTTGGTTCACAGGAAGTTTACGTTCCGCTAAAAAGGGAAGATGAGAAACCTTCCATCACACAGCGACCGATCTCTTTCTCCTGGGCACTGAGACGATCTCGTCGTGGGATCTTTTGGTAAGAAACAGTTTCATCAGTTCAGTTACACCCAGTTTTTATTGACTAAAAGCAGAAATCCTCCTCAGAGGAGATTCTGGTTCTTTAGAGCTGCTCCAGAATAGAAATAGAAATATGTCCAGTTCAGAGTGATAATAGACAGAATGTAAAAACGTGGTTGTTGTTCAGTTCCTCGGTGGAGGTTCAGCTGCAGATCTGTCCCGTTCAGTAGAGTCCTCTGTATCTTTGTGTTGGTAAATCCAGGTGAGGACTTTCATGGCGGTTCTGTTGGTGAAAATGGCGGCTACAGTCGGCGTGTTACTGAGCGTCGTCTTCGTGTCAGGTGAGCTCTTCGTTCGGACTCAAACAGAACAGCTGTTGTGTTTCTCCTCGTGGAGTTTTGTTCCATGTTATTTTAATCATCAAACTGGGTTCACAGGTGATTCAGCTCATTGTACTGAGAAAAATAACCTCTACATCACTGCACCAAAGGAGATGGAAGCACTGAGTGGATCCTGTCTGCAGATCCCGTGTAACTTCAGACCTCGACCTGGAGAGGGGTTTGTCAACACAACACAAATCTTTGGAGTCTGGATAAAAAGAGATCCTGCTTTTGGAAATAAACCTGAATATGTGGTTTTCAACAGCAGTAAGAACACTCAGAAATATCCAATGAATGTTACAGGAAACCTGAATCAGCAAGTCTGCACCACATTATTTTATAATTTGAACGAAAGCTACACAGACACATATTTCTTCAGAGTTGAGTCGCAGCCATTCAGAGGAACAGGTATTTGTGATCCTCTTCAGATAACAGTTAGAGGTAAGAAGGTTTGTTTGAAATCTACACAAGCTGAAAATATTAAAGCAAAATGGACTTTCTTCACTCTGAAACATGTTTGACTTCCCACCTCAGATTCTCCTCCCAGTCCCATGATTGAGCTCTCAGGTGAGCTGAAGGAGGCGGGGCTTCTGGGTATAACCTGCTCAGCTCCCTCTCCCTGCCCACTCTCTCCTCCTCATCTCACCTGGAGCGACACAGAGAGCCCTCAGAACCAACAGGAGAACACAGATGGAACCTTCAGGACTAAAATCCAGAAGAACATCACTCTGTCAGACAGACATGATGGATACAGCTTCACCTGTTCTGCCCGGTATCCTGTGGACGGAGGACGAACCTTCAAGATGGCCGAGTCCAACCAGACTCTCAGTGTTTCCTGTAAGACCACAACTTCTTCAGATCCCGTCGGCACATGAAGCTCCATCAGGTCTGAGTTATTTCTCCTCTGGTCTCCTCCATCTTTTATTCCAGACGCCCCGAAGGAAACGTCAGCATCCATCAGTCCATCAGGTCCGGTGTCAGCAGGTACGTGGGTGAACCTGACCTGCTCCAGCAGAGCCAAGCCTCCAGTCAGCAGCTTCACCTGGTTCAAGGAGAGCCAAGCTGGAGACGTCAACGTGTCTGTGGGAGACTTTTACACTTTCAACGCCACAGCTGGAGGAGTTTATTACTGCAAGGCCACCAATGATGTTGGTGAACAAACATCAGAAAGGATCTGTCTGTCAGTGTCCATCTCCTCACTTGGTAAGAGCTGAACTCAATCCACTCTGACAGCAGAGGACAAACTGTGTCAGCGTTTCGGCTTGTCTTCACGGCAGATCATTCAGGTGTCTCATTAAGAGCGCAGCCAGCTGATCATGATGTTTTCCTGCAGATGTCCAAGTCATCGTGAAAACACTGGAAATTATCGTCCTTGTCAGCATCCTGGTCGCCTTTGAATGGTGAGACGTCATCTTCATTATTTCCTTCATCTTCATCGCAGCTGTGAAACAACTTTGTTCCTTCTCTTTGTCTTTCAGCTGGTTCAGATTCAGATTCTCCACCAAACCAGTGAAGGTGAGTCAGATATTCATTAAAGAGGAGGAAGAAGACCAATCCACCTGATGTGTGTGTGTTATTTCCACAGGAAACAGCAGGAACTGAGCTGAAATGAGCCACAAGGAGGAGCTGAAGACATCGTGTTTTAGGAAGCTCCTGATTTTCTTCTGGTCTGTGTTTCTTTGTATTGTTTTAGAATATTACATGTTCATTGTGCTGAATCAAATAAAAATGTTTTCAAACGGGCAGAAAATAGGCTGAAAGTTGACTTTTCAGAGAGCAGGAAGTGTGTAAAAGTGACTGTCTATCATAGACTGACTCTTCAGTGACTGTTTATCTGCCAAAGCCCGGAGAAAGGAGAGTTGGACAACCAACAAACAGACACACTTTGGTTACTCAGGATTCTGCAGCAGGTTCCTTTCTTACTTCCTGGAACAGACACACGATTGTGGAACTGCAGCTCTTAGCCTCCAGGCTGAGCTTCACAGTTTCGGTTTCTCATCTGTGCGTTTTTCTGGACCAGAAAATTTTCAACACAGATTTGAGTTTTGTTTTGTTTTTTAAGGAGATTTTAACATCACTGCTCAACGGTTCTGAATTCGGGACTTCACTGTTTCAGCACGTTTCAACATTTTGCCCATGCCAAGTCCGCTCTGTGAGTCCACTGACATTATTATGGTTTAGTGTTTCAAAGAGGGCAGAGAGACGCTGAGGCCAGTGAAGGTGGTGTCTGTTCCTGTTTTCATTCTTTTTAACCAGTCTCTGGGTGCGTTCGATCACACAATACTTTGCCTCTGTGCTTGTTTTCAAATTGTTATATCAATAAAGTTGAGTTTTTAACTTTGAATGAAATGTCTATTTGTTGTATCAATAAAGTGCAGAAAGCTCACTTCAGCTTTATCATTAAATGTCTCTTCTATAAAAGGAGAATATCAGCTTCTGTCCTGTAATTGCACAAACCACAAAGGAAACCAGAAAGCTTACGATAAGTGAAGGAAGAGCTAGTGAGCGATGTGTAGAGTTTGTATAATCTGCTGACGTGAATATTTGGAGCTTTCTTGTTTCAACATGTCACAAAGTCACACTGAGAGTGTTTTTCCAAAGCGTCACAGTAGAAATAACCGTTTAACTCTCAGGATCGTTTTGAACGTTCTCTCCTGCTCCTTTAACTTCTGTGAGATGTGAATATGTGACATATTTTTGCCTGTTAGCCATTTTGATGTTGATGTCTATAAGAAAATACGTTTTTAAATAAGGTTTTAAGAAGTGAAAATGATCTCAGTGTAGATTTAACTCTTTTTTGGTCACAACAGGGCAGTCAGAGTATTTCTCATGATTGTGTTCTGTTTCATATTTTAGATTGACTTGAAGACAGAAAAGATGGACCAGCGAAAAGCAAAGAATGGTCCGTCTCCTGTCTCTGTGCAGTACAAAGGTAGAAGGACATCCAGGGTGAAGAAGGACAGATATAACTCTGACAGAACTCATGGAAATGGACCTTTCCTGCCAGAGAAACAGACGAGGGCCGAAGGGAGGGATGTTTGCTCGCGACTAAAGCCATCAGACAAAAGTGTCCCCAAATCCCTCAGAGGACAAGGAGAAATGTCTTCTCTGTCCAGGGATCGGAAATCCAAACGTCAGTCAAGCAGAGTTCAATCACCTGAGACATCAGAGTCCAACGAGAAAGAGCTCCTCAACAGTTTGAACCATCTTACCATCCCCAAAACCAAAAATGATGCAGCGGAGAAAATAAAACAGGATTTTTCTAAGACAGCAGCTCAGTGTGACCCAGATAAACGTTTCATTCATTCTAAAAGCCCTCAGAGCAAAAGAGGAGGACAAAGAGCTGAAGCCCCCAGAAGGTCTCCAGGTTCACTGAAGCACAAATCATCCAAGCAACAGAGCACAACTTTAACGAGAAGTTCACCCAACATTAAGTTAAAAGCCAAAACTACGGACTTCACTCCGGAGAAGGAGGAGAGCGTCCCGTCCACGAGGCCTGAGGATCGTCCGTCAGACAGGAGGCTGCTGGACGTCCGGGCCAGCTTCATCGACGGGGTATCAGAACCGGTTCTGAAGAGTCTGCTGGACCATCTGTTAGAGAAAAAAGTCATAGCTGAGTGCGAGATAGATGATATAAAAGGAATCTGGAGTAAAAGTGACAAAGCTCGTTCTGTCATCGACTTAGTGAGGAATAAAGGTGAAGCTGCCAGTTCAATAATGATCGAGTTTCTGTGTGAGAAGGATCCGTTCTTCTCTGAACATCTGGGGCTGAACATCTGAATCATTTTTGTCTAATTTTAATAATATGTGTTACTGTCAGTTTTGGCAGGACGTCTCTCGCTCTGCAGTTGATAGTGAGGGGGCCACGCTGAAGGGGCCCAGGTCTAATTACAGCACTGCTCTCACTTCGCCTCATCATCCACTAGGGGGAGACATTTACATGTTAATGGTCAAAGCTAGAAGCTGATTGCTGGACTTGAACTTTGGTTTACACAATACATTCCAATTGTTTGTTTAGGTTTTTTTTATATTATTGTTATTAATTAATCATTATTTTTCGTTATTTTCATGGCTCAACTTTGTCTTGTTGAACATGTTTTTTATGTCACGATGTATTTTTACATTTCAATGATATTAAAAGAATTTTTTACATTTTTTCTCTGTTTGTTCTTTCTTATTCGCCAATTAAATTTTGATTGTATTAAATGAACTGAACTGCATAGGAAGGGTTTATGGACTATAATGAATTGATTAATTCATTAGTAAATGATAATCTGCTGCTTTTCCAGTTTAACTCAACTTTAATCAGATTAAATCTGCTCTTATGATTTGTATGTTTTGCTCTCCAGCGTTAGCCTTAATCATATCTTACCTGTCCTGCTAAGATAATACAGTGAGTGTTAACACACCTGACTGATGAAAAGGGGGCAACTCACCTGGAGTTGGGTAGATGGTATTGAGGTCTATGGGAAAATGTCCCTCCTTCTCCCTGACTTATTAGCTCAGTAAATGACCCCCAGGTGACTTTGGGTTGGATGACGCCAACAAACACGCCATCACGTCTTTTTGAGGCGAGATAAACCGATTTGCTTCTTTTGAGATTTGTCCCTTCTCGGGTCCGGTAGGGACCCAATCAAAGATGGCGGCGCAAAATGGCGTCCTTGGTGGAGAAACAGCCATAATGAAAACACAACGACTCAGACTGGTCGGTGGTTTAAAACTCTTCCTTATTAATTTTTTTAAGTTTTTAATTTTTCTGTACCACGAAGAGCGAAATAAAACCCCTCAACCCATCTGTGGAGTTTTAAATAATAATAATAATAATAATAAAAACAGTTAGACTCTGGGCTTCTCCTCAACCTTTGCTTTTAGGTGATATTTCTTTATATTTAGTGAAGTTAAATCTTCTATGATGATATAATTGTTGTTATTTTGGGATGTAAAGCTAACTGCTACGGAAACGGAACGAAAAACGGCCTGAATTAACTAAACAACCGTTAAGATCTAATTTCTGAATCTTTTTATTTCCTGGATTTTTTATTTTATTTTAATCACCATCGTCTTTGTCGCTGTTGTCCTTGTTTTTGTCGTTTTTGTTGTTATTGTTGTTTTTGTCGTTGTTTTTTTGTTGTTATTTTTGTTATTGTCGTTTTTGTCGCTGTTTTTTGTTGTTATTGTTGTTTTTGTCGCTGTTTTTTGTTGTTATTGTTGTTATTGTCGTTTTTGTTATTGTTGTTTTTTTGTTGTTATTGTTTTTGTCGTTTTTGTCGCTGTTTTTTGTTGTTATTGTTGTTATTTTCGTTTTTGTCGTTTTTTGTTGTTATTGTTGTTTTTGTCGTTTTTGTCGTTGTTTTTTGTTGTTATTGTTGTTATTTTTTGTTGTTATTGTCTTTTTTGTCGTTGTTTTTTGTTGTTATTGTTGTTTTTGTCGTTTTTGTCTCTGTTTTTTGTTGTTATTGTTGTTATTTTCGTTTTTGTCGTTGTTTTTTGTTGTTATTGTTGTTTTTGTCGCTGTTTTTTTTGTTGTTATTGTCGTTGTTTTTTGTTGTTATTGTTGTTATTGTCGTTTTTGTTATTGTTGTTGTTTTTTGTTGTTATTGTTGTTTTTGTCGTTGTTTTTTGTTGTTATTGTTGTTTTTGTCGTTTTTGTCGTTGTTTTTTGTTGTTATTGTTGTTTTTGTCGCTGTTTTTTGTTGTTATTGTCGTTGTTTTTTGTTGTTATTGTTGTTTTTGTCGTTTTTGTCGTTGTTTTTTGTTGTTATTGTTGTTTTTGTCGCTGTTTTTTGTTGTTATTGTCGTTGTTTTTTGTTGTTATTGTTGTTTTTGTCGTTTTTGTCGTTGTTTTTTGTTGTTATTGTTGTTTTTGTCGTTTTTGTCGTTGTTTTTTGTTGTTATTGTTGTTATTTTTTTGTTGTTATTGTCTTTTTTGTCGTTGTTTTTTGTTGTTATTGTTGTTTTTGTCGTTTTTGTCGTTGTTTTTTGTTGTTATTGTTGTTTTTGTCGTTTTTGTCGTTGTTTTTTGTTGTTATTGTTGTTATTTTTTTGTTGTTATTGTCTTTTTTGTCGTTGTTTTTTGTTGTTATTGTTGTTTTTGTCGTTTTTGTCGTTGTTTTTTGTTGTTATTGTTGTTATTTTTTTGTTGTTATTGTCTTTTTTGTCGTTGTTTTTTGTTGTTATTGTTGTTTTTGTCGCTGTTTTTTGTTGTTATTGTTGTTTTTGTCGTTTTTGTCTCTGTTTTTTGTTGTTATTGTCGTTATTTTCGTTTTTGTCGCTGCTGCCGTTGCCGTGCTTTGATTTTGAAATGACGGCTCATCCGTTTCCTGCTGACTTCCGCCAGCTTGCCGCCGGACTTTCTGGGTCCCGGCTCAGCATCCAGCCTCAGACCGGACCGGGTCCCCGCCAGCTCTTCACCGAGCCTCCACTCCGCCGACACCGGGACGGAAGCAGGTCTCTGCCGGAGGAGGATGAACCCTCAGTGCGCCCGCTGCGGGAAGATCGTCTACCCGACGGAGAAAGTCAGCTGCCTGGACAAGGTGAGCCGGACACACCGGGACCTGCCGGACATTTTTCACAGAGACGCCTCAGAGGGGGAATTCATTCAGCCACTGAAACTGTAAATGTGGAAAATGAAGCAGATGGAAGCAGATGGATGAGATGTGATTGGAATGCTGTTTGATTTGGCGGACTGTTGTCATTTAACAGAAGAAAGTGTGATGGTGCTGTTGAATCTTAGTTTCCTGCTGTCATTCAGAAAATCAGCCTTAATTTAGAGTCCTGGCTGATTAATCTGATTAATCTGATTAAGTTGCATCATTTTGCGTTCCTCCCAAAGAGAAAGAAGCCGTAAACACGAAATGTGTTTTAGAGGCATCGTGAAGGAGACACAAACATCTTTGCTTTTTTATTTCAGAAAGTGAGTTAAGTTTTGTGTTTGCATGGTAACAGCTCGGTAAGTCTGTTGCATAATGGAGATAAATTATTAATTTTTCCTCAGCAGTCTCATGCAGCCTCTGTCTGTCCTGGAAGGCATCAGATGACACAACAGCATGTAGGCGCAGAAATCCCACCATCCAGCTTCGTCGTTCAGTTTGTGCAGCAGGTTCACCTTCTGTCCTGTAAACGCCGACGTGACGGAATAAAAGAGCTGAAACAGTCGGAGAGGAGGAGGCAGCAAACACACAGAACCAATTTAACCGAAGTTTCCCGTTTTCATTCAGCGTTTTTAGCTGCTGTCCTCTATTCCAACTTTTTGTTGCCTTGTGGATTTTTGACGCACTGTGCTCTGTCATCACAGAGAGGCGCAGGATAAATATAGCATCATAACATCTCAAACACATAATTTAGTGCTGATTTTCTGTCTAAGGATTTGAGTAATCCTAATGCAGGACAGATGGAGGGCGATCTGAGCAGTCTTTCATCACAGTTCAGACTGAAGTGCGAAGCTTTTAGCCACATCTCATGTTGTTCAGTTGTCATGGAGATGGTTGCGTTTCCGTGGTTTGAAACCAGATTCCTGCTGCTGGACCCTGAAGGCCGGACGCAGCTGAGAGAGGGTCAAAGTCACTGAGCGGAATCAGTGGACAGAAAAAGGGGCTCAAATACAACCACACTGATGTCACGTGACAACAGCTAAACTGTCTCCATGACGACTGAGCATCACCATAAGCCAATGTGTAACTGTGTGTGTGTGTTTTTTGTCTTCAGAACTGGCACAAAGGATGTTTCCACTGCGAGGTTTGTAAGATGACGCTGAACATGAAGAACTACAAAGGCTACGACAAGAAGCCCTACTGCAACGCGTGAGTCCGCCGCTGTCTGATCTGTCATGACAACAACTGCAACGTGCTCCTTGTTTGTTGTGAGTGTCTGAGTGGAAGCACCGCCTGCCGGCTGCCTCGGCGTGTTCAGGGTGGTTTTGGTTGAGAGCCCAGCTCTGCTGCTGCTTCTGCTGCTTGTTGTGAAGCGGCCTGATGGACCACACTGCCACTCATTCCTCAGACCTGGCCAGGATGTACGTTGATGGGCGATCTGATGGGAAGGCTGTGGCTTTGACCTTTGACCTTGTTAGCATTAGTGAACAGTGGTCTTAATGGCATAGAGGAGTCAACGTGACCTTTGACCCTGTGAGGTTGAAAGGGTGTTTCCTCTGAGCTTGTGGAACACACCACCTTTGTCTCCACTCAGGTCGGCCCCCCCCGTAAACAAACAGAATGTAAATCCAGACCGGGTCTCTCACGCTGATAATAGTTCCAGCTGCGGCCGTGAAAAGTGTCCATGAATGCTGACGTTGTCGTTTGCACAGGGTAGGAATTCACAGGTTTGAGAACCGTAATCTGCTTTGTCCTCCTTGGAGCCACCTGAAAACAGTCAGTCAGGTTCACTGTGTGACTTCCTGTTTGTGTCTGTCGTAGGGTGTGTGATTGGACGCCCAGGCTTCTTTATTTTAGTGTTTGTGTCTGTTTGTGTTGTGTGTTTGTGTCTCACTGAGACAGCTTCACTGTCACTTTGGCTCCAGCTGTGAGCGTTTCAGGATTTTATGGTGGAGGTCGTGCTTCTTAAGAGCTGACCTGCAGCTTTGAGAGGAGAGCTAACACACACTTTAGTAAACAGACCAGCGAGGATACAAACCTCCACACACACACTCAGGTGAGTTTCAGTCTGTGTTGTATGACTGCCCTCTGTGACCCCAGATGACCTTTGACCTGTTAGCTGCTCCAAAGGTTTCCCAGACATCTTTCACCTTTTTTCCAGCTCAGATTGGTCCGTTTAGTTTTTTCTTACTCAGCATCATCTCAGTATTTTTACTCTTTCCTGCTCTGAAGGAGCTGATTCATTTTTACTTTACTTTGAAAAGGAAAATGATTTCTTGTTGCCTCCTGTAGAATGACTAACACTGGCTGTAAAAAGAAGTCAGGCTGTATTGAAGTCTATGGGAAAATGTCCCTCCTCCTCCCTGATGAGTTTATGGTCTGAAATACAACATGATGTTCATTTTTTAAATGATAATGAAGGGGAGGGTTGGGGGGTATCAGGGAATCAGCTTGCTGCTCGAGTGAGCAGTCCTTGTCTGGATTAGCCTCCTGGCCCAGACTGCAGTTCGATGGTTATATGAGGAAATTCAAAGATACCATAAGTTCCTCAGTAGAACAGAACCAAGCCGGAGCCTGTGTGAGATTTTCCTGCTTTAATTCATTTACCCATCCTGTTAATTAGCAATAATCAAAGCTGCTGATGTACTGCTACACTCTGGAGCTTTAACAGCTCCCTCCCTCCATCTCGCTCCACATCTGTGTGCAGACGAACGTTTGCTGACATGTTTTTTACACGTTAACAGCTTTTCTCCAGCTCCAACTATTGTGTTGTTTCGCACACTGCCCACATTACCCAGATGAGTCCGGTCTGAAGCTCGGAGGGAAGAAAGACTGATCCTCTGCTCCTTCACTGAGGCAGATCTGCAGCAGCTGTAGGTGTTGAGCCATGATGGAGGGACGGAGAGAGGAGGACGAGTGTCTCCTGTTTTACTGTAGATTGAGTCACAGAGGAAACACCAAAAGGTCCACAGCTCCAGTTGAAGGCTTGAGTTGTGTTAGCATTGTGTCTGTTGAGGAGAAGCTACTGTAAGTTTTAGCTCAGACTGTCCAGCTGAGGTTGACGGCTGTAGCAGGAAGAGAAAGGATTAAAAATCAGCTCTGGACCAACTGATGATTCACAAAGTTAGATTTCATTTTATCGGTGATAACTGTAACGTTAGCTCGCTGCTTGTTCATGTAGATGATCATAGATGTGTTTCTCAAACATTTGTGTCGCCGTTCTTTATTGTCACCTGGTCGATTTACACAGTAAGGATTGATGTGTGTTTAACGAAGTGGTCGTTTCGGTCTGACATCAGCTAACCAGTCCTTTAATCAATAATGAGAATGATGATGAAGGATGAGGTTTGTTGATGAGCAACCAATCCTCTTTGGTTATTAGATTTTTTTAGTTATGTGGATAAAAAACTAAATTCTCAGCAGTTGGAACTTTAAAGAGCAGCTCAGATTTGGATATCTGCAGACTGAAAAGTCAGTGCTGTAACTCCACAAACCAAAAGAGTCCATGTTCCAGAGGAACTGGGGGGGCTGAGAATAAATCAAACAAAGATGGTGGGCACAGCGTGTTGAGAGGAAGCTGCTGAAAAATACGACGCATAGAAACTTACGTAACCTTCCGTCTAATCTTTCATGATTGGAGCTGAGAGGCTGCTGAAAGGGAACGGGGGACAGGAGAGACACCGAGACAAAGACGAGGGGGAAATGCAGGTTCAACATGAAAACAAACAGAAGTGTGGAGGACTGGAGCGGCAGAAGGGGAAACAGTGGGCCAAGGGTTGAGTGAGCTCTATTGAAGGCCCAATGAGAGTGTCACGCATGAATGAGCGAAGAGAAAGACGGAGGACAGTGAGGGGACGTCATGGAGACAGTGTTTGTTGTTTTCTCATCTCATGCTCCGTCATGTCGGGAGGAAAAGGCCGAACGTTCGCTGCTCTCTTCCAGCTCTTCTCCTCTTTACTCCTTTTGTGCTGCTTTCTTCCATCCTCCTTCCCTCCCTCCCTTTCCTCCCTTATTTCCTTTATTAACCCCCCCTCCTGTCACTGTGATAGAGATGAACAGTTAAGGACACCACTGTGCCTTACTGTCCCCCGTCTCCTCCTTAATAAAGATATCGCAGTCCTTTATCAACCATTACAGTTTGCTGAGTGAGACTCTCGTCTCAATGAGCCAGAGACGAATGTCCTGTCCTCACAGCTCTCCTGTGAAACTGCAGAGACTTTTCAAATCCGAATCCCAAGTCTCCGACCTTCAGTCCTTAAGGTGGACAGGAAGGCTGACATGCAGAAACTGTGCCCTGATTCAGGGGCCAGATCCATCAGAAACTGAGTTTGAAGACCGATTGTGTCCCATTTAGGAGACCGGACTGAACAGCATCGGCTCCAATGGCTTCGTCCTTCGTTGTCCAACCAATCCCAAAGTTCACCACAGAGTGAACGGGAAAGATCGACGGCCAATTCTAAAGTGTAAGGTTCCTTAAAACGTCATGTTTTTCTGAATATCTGATGTACGACAATACGATGACAAACACAGAAAACGTTTCAGCTCGACCTTCAAGGCCTATGAAGTCTGTGTCCCTAAACTGGGAAACAACTATGAATCACCCTTTGATTCTCAGTACAGGTTAAATTCACGGAAACAGAAATAAGTGAAGTCTGTGCGAACCAGCTCATTCCTCAAATATGAAATCTGAAAAAGGAACGCGTCTAAAGAGGAAGATGAGATGATGATAGAGGAAAGCAGGTGAAAGGATCGGAGAGGTCCAGTGATTACAGACCCGACTGGATCCTGTTGAAATGATTTTGGGTAACTGAATAAAGGATCAGTTTGATTTATGATCTGTTAACATGTTTCTGTTTCTCTGAGGCTTCTGTCCTGAGCCGTACATCAGCCCGGCTGATAAGCACAGGCAGAATGAGCAGAAGTGATTTTTAGCATTAAATGCTGAAGGTGAACTGAAACACAAGTCGCAGAAACATGAACTGAAATATTTTTGGTCTCCATATTTTTCGCCTTTTCTGATCCTTTTTACATTCTGGATCAGGTTAGACCCTCCACTCTCTCTCTCTGCTGTGAATGCCTGGGGGCGTGCGGCTGCAGCAGTGTGTCTGATGTCAAACTGGGCCACCGGTTTCAGAGCAGGCTGTTTCTGAGCTGATGTAACAGAACTGATCAGCTGATCTGCTGCACAGTTTGTCGATCAATCCGTCAGCAGGAAATGAACAGATTAACTGGAACTCAGATCCTGAGAAGCTGGGATGGAAACGATCACTTTGTCGGTCAACACATTTAATTTGTTGATGATTTTAGAAAACTAGTCAGCAGTCACTAATGATTCATTCATACTGTTTGGTCTTTATGATTCCTCTGCAGAGATACGACTAACATTTATTATTTATTAGGAGATAGAATATAGTTTATTTCCTGGATCCTTACACCTTGAAAACTTTGAGATCTTTGGGTGAAGGTCTGTCTGTTCCAGCTGAAAACGGTTTTCATCATGTTAAGAAGAAATCAATGATTTGATGAATTGATGATTGATGATTTCATTTTTGTGATGCACTTTGAAACTCAGCTCTATGAATAAAGATTTTTATTACTTTTATTATGATCTCCAAACATAAAGTGAATGTCCTGACACATGAATGATCACAACACATGCCACATTAACACAAACACAAAGCAGAGTAACTGCTGTAACATGCAGAGAACACGTGCTTTGTAGTGGCAACAACAACACAACAATTACAACAACTACAGTGTACAGTAGATGCACCATGTTGTCTGTTGTGCTGCTGAAATGAGAGTGAGATTTATGGGAGTCAAGTCAGTCCAGCGCTCACACTGAGATTTTCATCAACACCTAAGCAGGAAGGTGGAGAGCAGCCAGACTGACCACAGACACACACACACACACACACACACACAGATGTCCTTCCTGCCCTCTCTTCCTCCTCTTCATCCTTATCGGCAGCCATGTTGCTGCACGTGTGAAGAAGCCAAACGTTGCCTGTCTGTGTTGTGTGTCAGGAAGCTGCTCCTTCTCTTTATAAGATGGAGAAAATCAGGTGTGGAAAATCTCTGTTCCACCTGCTGCCGTCTGTTTATTTTCCTTGTGTTTCCTTGTTTCCTTTCCTAAAACTGTGTTTCCTTCCCTCCTTGTGGCTCCGAGCTGGAGGCTTCACGATGATTTATATTTAACATTCAAAGATGGATTTTAGTGTAAGAGGCTGCAAATGTCCACAAACAAGATGAGCAAGTCCCAACGCATGGCAGCAACCATGAGGTGGCTTTTCTTTGGCACGCACACACCGACACACACACACACTTGTTTTTGGATGTGAATGCTCAGTTAAAGTTGTGTGCGTCACTGCTGCTGGGAGAGAGCGGACTGCCGTCGTTTGGTAAATGCCACAGCGACGTTATAGACAATGGTAAATCTAAATCTGTATCCACAACACACCCACTGACACACACACACACAAGCTAGTTTATTGTAAATCTGGTGTCTAAACTAAGCATTAACAGAAAGGCAGGATGTGTCCGAAAGCATTAATGGAAACTGCTTCAAGGACACTGTTTATTTGTGTGTTAGTGTACGTGGTTGTGTATGTGTTCCTTTTATTTTGGAAGTGGTTATATTTAGCTCATGTTGTAGATGACGGAGGAATGAAACACCGTAGTGTTTGTTAAGCAGCGTGTAATTAGTTTTTATCCAACAGTTTGTGGTCTGTTTGTGTATGTGTGTGTGTGTTTGTGTGAACCTGTTACATAAACACATTCAGTATTTCCAACTCATTAGTGCGTCGCTGTAGCTTTTAGCTTCCTCTGTGTGCTGCCGGTGTTCATCATCAGTGTTGAAGCTTATTCACATTCAACAGAAATGAATTCACAGGTAAATTAAAAAATGAAAAGAAAACGTGTTGGAGCTCAAGTCACGGTGCTTTCAGGTCATTCAGACAAACTCACCATGTTCACTGTTCCCTCTCTGCTTTTCAACATATTTCATATCTATTTGTGGATATTTTATTTCTAATTAATCTGAATTTATCTTCTTTTCTTCAGTTTCTCTTATCTTAAACTTCCTTTATTTGACCTCATTTCATCTTTTCATTGTGACTCGTATTTGTACTTATTTAGAGTCATCTTATTTATTTCGTCTTTGTCTAAATTGATCTTAATTTGTTTGAGAACAAAAGAAAAGCTGCATCGGTAGAGACGGTGTGATGTTTGAAAGGCGCCTCGTCACTCAGGACTTTTCGTTTTTATCATGAATCGGACAGTTTCCAGCCGCTGGACTCTGTTTGTCCTGTGGACTGCACACAGACTCAGTCATTGTCCCGAGCACAGTGTTACCTTGGCTAACTGTGTGTGTTGTGTTGGTAGAATATCACACAGAGCCGGTCTTTGTCTCTGGGGATTGGGTTGCACCCAAAGAACAAAGCATCCATGGTTGCCGGTAGCGACAGGAGCAGGTGAAGTGAAACTAAAGACTTAAACTAACACGAGCAGAAGTGAAACCTGGCTGGGAGTTGGAATAAAAAAAAAAAACCAAAAAAACAACAACACAAATATATTGTGTTGAGTTTTTGTGGTGTCTGAAAAGGGAACTAGACCTCAACTGGAAGTGTTTCACTCTGAGTCTCAGGAAAAGACAGTTAGGGTGAGGCTTCCAGAGGAAATAGGAAAACAGAGAAAGACTGAAGCAGAAGGAAGTTTGTTGACTTCCTCCAGTTTTATACCTGAACACGCTTGAAGTGGCACAGAAGAGGAGGCAGTTGTTTGTCTTTCACTTCCTGTATTCTTCTTTCATGTTGGCACTAACTGTCCGTCGGAGCTGCATTGCGAAACCTTCAGCTGGAGGAAGTTTGTTGGTGAATGCAGCCGTGTGAGTCTCAATTTGCAAAACAAAACAAGAAGCCACCAAAGTGTCCTGTTGTGTAGGCCTGAAAGTGTTGGTGGAAAAGCTGCTTCTGCCTCTTCCACCGCCGCCATGATGTTCATGATCAGAGCTGACAGATAAACACAGAAGCACACAGAAAAGGGGAGAGCTCACAGTGGGCCCTTTAAATTTATTCTATTTCATCTTTTCTTTAAATGCGTCTATCTCATCTTTATCTCATTTGATCCCTTCTTATCATAGTCGATAGAAGTAGAATGTGCAGCGGGAACTTGAATTAAAGTGTTCAGGTTGGACATAAGGACAAACATGGACTGTGGAGACAGACGGACAGAGAAACATGGTGATGACTGTTTATGAGCTTCTGCTAATTATCAGTTCAGAGACACAGACGTCATCATCATCATCACCGTCATCATAATAATTGTTGGGTGAAAGCAGAGATGGCGACGAAACATCCATTACAACAACTTCGGTTTTACATGTGAACACTAAACTGTAAGAGTGTGGTGTGTGTGTGTGTGTGTGTTTGTGTCATTGTTGTGTCAGCACACAACAGGTTACCCTCTGGGGTCAGAGAGAGAGAGAGGATGAGAGTGGGAGGAAGAGGAGTGACATCGGTGATTCACTCACACGAGCTGCTGTGGAAATCAAACCTTCCTGACGCCACTTTGAGGCCTCCAGTTTGTATTTTGTCTGTCAATCACCCAGTGACCACGCCCCCTAATCCGCCTGCTCCATCCTGAGGCCTTCAACTCTCAAAGTAAATTTAGCTGAATAATATTTTTGAGTTATTTTTTATTTGTTGGAGGACTTTCTGAGTCTTCTTGTTGTGACGGCCATTTGTGAGTTTGTTTTATTGAGTGTTTCGGTGTATTGTTCCTCCATCAGTTTCTTTTTGAGTTTTCATTTGAACCCTCCAAATGACTCATGTCTCTCCAGCTCTACCTTCTGTGTGTGCGCTTCACTTCTTCCCTTATTAAACATCCTTTTTCATGTCGTGTTTCTGTTTCGTGCACACACTCTAAATCGAAGTGAGCTTTCGAGATGAGTCAGCCAGTGAAGTGAGGCGACAGATCTGAATCTGATGCTACAAATCTTCAAGTCTGTCGACCATCCCATTTATTATTTCTCCACCACCAGCAGCTGATATTGTAAAAATATTTGATTTCATCCACAAAGTTGGCCTTTAAACCTTTAGACCTTTAAAGCGCACAGCTCTCTTCCTGCTCTAAAAACAGTTTGGAATGAAAAGTCCTCTCATGTCCCGTTTGGAGGTGTTGTGTAGGAGTGTGGGAGTGTTTCCTGCCTCCGTCTCCGATCAGCCCACGTTCTGCTGGAGCTTCTCCATTGTCCTTCATGCTGTGTGTTTTTATTTAGGGCACAAACAGAAAACAAATGTATATTTTACCTAAAGGTCAGGTGAGATAATGAGAGTTATGGGACGGTGTTGCTTTTTCATTTTGGACTTGTGAATGGGTCATTGTTTCTGCTAATGCCACGGACCTGCCGGGTCGTTAACTCAGGCGGTTATTCTCAGCGTGGAGGGCTTCTGACCTTCTTCAGGCTGCTGCTGTTATTGTTAAAGTGGATTGAACCCAGAGGGACCAAAATGTTATGAATGCTTCACAATAAGCTGTCGTCGCTCTCACAACGAGGTCACAACAACGCCTTTGTCTTCAACAAAATGTCACAACCAAGTGTCAACAACCAGGACGTCCCCGCCAGCCTCCTCCGTTAAAGACAGTCAAACGCCACGAACGAGAGGCATTCTGGGCAGGCCACGCCAAATGTCCCAAAGCAGGACCTGAATGAGGACGACCGAGCCGGGACGAAAAAATGTTGTGATTTGTCCACACACTTTGTTGCAGTCAGTCTATCACAGACTTTTGTGCGTTTGTGTTGATGAACATTTGATGAGGTTCGCCTCTGCTCCGTCTCTTCTCAGACATTATCCCAAGACATCGTTCACCATCGTGGCCGACACACCAGAGAACCTGAGACTGAGACAGCAGAGCGAGCTACAGAGCCAGGTGAAGACACACAGACACACACGGTCCAGAGTGGAAAAACAAACGCACAGAGGAGATGAGTCACAGACACACAAACTGATGGAAAGGGCAACACCACGTCTCTGCCATATGTCTTCATGCTGTGTGTGTGTGTGTCTACAACACAAAAGGACAGATGTCCACTCAGCAGTCTGCAGTAGGCAACGTGCTGTTTGTCATGCCATGTGTGTTTGTGTGCGTCTGTGCTTATCTCTGTTTTGTGTATGTTGTGTGTCTGTCTTTCTGCCTCTAACAATTAATCAAGTAGCTAATACTCACAGTATTTGCTACTTGATTAATTGTTAATTGTTTGTCATTCACAGAGAAAAAGATTCACTTTCTTCTGTTCATTCTTTCTTTCGTTTTGTTCTTCATCTTTATCTTGCACTTTCTCTTTCCTCCATCTTCAGTTCCGTCCTCCTCTCTGTGCTGTGACTGCTGGTTTTTAGAGTGTGTGTTCTGGTATTCTGCTCTCACAGCGATTATTTCTGTTTTCACCACAAAGCAGATTAAATCCCTGTTGAGCTAATATGACAAGCTAACAAGCTAAAGTACACACAGTTATGTAACGGCGGCTTCCTGTTTCCTCGGAGGTCAGACAGAAGTATCACCACATTAATATTCACCTTGTCTGAACATTTGTTTACTCTTCATCACATTTTTTGACTCTTCTTCTTTGAAAGTCAGTCCTGTTTTTATCATGACATCAAATAAAGTCTGAAACACAGATGAAAATTTCAGATGGATGACCGTGGGACTTTTATTTTGACACTTATTTTCCATGAAGTAAGTTTTCCTGTAAAGTAAAAGACATTAAACTGGAACATCTCATCGAAGAAGAAATAGTAGATACCAAAACCAGGATGTGTTCTGTAATGAACAGAAACCTTTCCCTGAACAGAGGTGAAGTTTGAGTCGTACCTGTGTTCAGCTGCTGTGGAGGAGAAATTATAGGATGTTTAAAGTTGAGTTCATTGTGTGTGCAGCTGATTGTCAAGCTGAGCTGTGTAAGCTGTGTAATTATTTCTGCTGTGTGGGTGCATTCAGTCAGATCCACCATCACGTCTGCAGACCTTCATGGTCCGGACTCCACCGGGACTTTTCTCCTCTTCTGCTTTTTAAACTCGCCTCTTTTCCTTCCTCTATTATTATTATTATTATGAAATGATGAATATTTATCTGAATACCTGCACAGGTTGACGTTTCAGCCTCTGATCTGCACTGAATGGTCCTTAATCCCGACCTTTGTCTCCTGCAGGTGAAGTACAAGAAGGATTTTGAGGAGAGTAAAGGTCGAGGGTTCAGCATCGTGTCCGACACTCCAGAGATGCAAAGACTCAGGAGGACTCAGGAGCAGATCAGTAACGTATGTACACACACACACTTATCATGCCTTATTATGTCCTGTTGTGTAATTGCTGAGTGTGTGTGTTTGTGAATGAAGTAGTGAATATATGACAGGGTGAACTTTGGTCAGTGAGCACACACACACACACACACACACACACACACACACACACAGCGTTCATCTTCATCATGGAGCCCTCCAGCTATTTGAAGAGGAAGAGAAGCTTCATCAACAAACATCCATGAAAACTCTAAAGTAAGTGAGTTTTTATTTTTTAACTTTAAAACTAATGAATGTTTATGTTTAGATTATTGAAAATGAGCGGATAAAGTGAATATTGAACAACAGTCTTAGCCACGTTAGTGACACCAGCAGAGCGTTGCCATGGTTACCAGCATCGACGGCTCCAGTGACGCTGCTTTTAAGTGAAACAGTACAAATATGTTCATATCCAGAATTCTAATGGTTTGTGTGTCTGCACAGGTGTTGGATCCCTTGTGTGCGCTGATGACCCAGTGACCCTCAGCAGATGGTGCTCAGGTAGTGTGTGTTTGTTGTAGTTGTTGTGCAAAGCTGGAGGGTGTGTCCAGGTGGGCGGGGCTGTTGGCTCTGATTGTTTTGTTGTGACATCACAAAGTTCAGGAAGTGCTGACGGCTGGTTTTCATGCTCAGTGTCTAAATCCAGGCTGTGAGCTTTTCTCAGTATTAATATAGAACCCAGACCTGATTCAGACCTGAGACCACGTGGAGGTCTGGACCTTTAATATACGCTCCTCTAGTCTGTTTCCTGTTTACCTGACCGAGTGATCTCATTATTCCACTGCATTAATACGCCGCACATTCTCCCTCCTCATTGGACCTGCACTAATTCACACACACACACACAGTGTCACTCTGAAATGTGTTGACATTCAAACAGCCCTCACATTTTCATTTTGTCACTCGGCTCTTTTCAAGGCTGACCTGGTGATGAAAGGAGAGGAGGAGGAGGAGGAGGAAGATGTGAGGGAGTAAAAATTTAAATACGGCAGATAAACAAAAACTGTCAGCTCTAAATGAAATGGCCTCCTGCAGGTTGTGAATTAGAGACGGTCTCCCCTTCACGGAGATCAAACCGATCTCTGAGCTGAAGAAATGTTTTTATCGGGATCTGGAGCCAAAAAAGTGAAATCTGAAGCCTGAAGTGTGTTATTTGCTGCGAGCTGCCGGCGGAGCTGGTTCACATCAGGACAAGATCACAGGGATTTCTCCCTGATGAAGCTTTGTGTTTCAGAATTCATTAAGAAGATCTGAGGGAGACAGAGAGCTCCTGGTCAGCTTTAAACTGTCTCCCAATTTTCAGAGAGCTTTTTATTCCTTGTTTACTGGGATGCTGGATGACTGCAGGAAGAGCTGTTATTCAGGCCATGGAACCACAACACACTCTCATCTTATTAATTAGGCTGCCTCAATAAGTGAGGCTGGATCTGTGTTTTTATGTTTTATTGTTGCATGGGGGGTTTATTGTCGGGTTTATTTTCACACTCTAACAAATGAATGCATGTAGGAGAGTAAAAGTCCTGACTCCTGTTTCCTACCTCAGCTCCAGATGACGTAACGTAAACCACAATTATAATGGTGCTGATAATAATGATAATAAAACTCTGTCTGTATAAATCAGTCAAACAGACCACAGTTAGACACAGTTAGAGCAGTAACACAACCCAACAATAATAGGAAGTGAAGAAATGGCATCAAGAATCTCATGAGACTCAAACACGAAAGTCTGGAGAGCAAAGATTAAAAAAAAAGAATAGGGTGTAGAAACAAAAGTTGAAGTAATCCAATATAAATAACCAGAAATGAAAGTAAGAAGGAAAAATAATCAGCGCCTCAAAGGAAACACCTTCAAATATAATAAATAAAATTTAGCTTATTATTTATCTTATTTTTTCAACCGCCAGTGTTTCCTGTTTCATCGCAGACCTTTAGGTTTGTGTGTGTGTGTGTGTGTCGGTACATTCCTTCCATATGACACTGTCTGAATTCACCTTCAACTCCTGAATGAAGAATGAAGGACACACTTCAGTCACACATTCATACAGTATTTACCCCCAACACACACACACACACACACACTCAGATGAAGGGCCGCAGGAGATAAGGTCTTGAGTGGGGGGCTAAATGTGGACGTGACGGTGATAAGACGTTCCCAATGATCCGGCCCCCGGGAGACCAAAGACCATCAGAGACCAGTCAGTCTGTCACAGGTTTATATTTCAATTTAAAAAAAGACGTCGACACTCTGAGAAGGAGGACAGAAAAGCTCAGACATCCAGAGACGAACTCAGATTCAGTAGATGTTCAGAAGAACTGAGTGAGAAATTGAATGAAAAGAGTGAAAGACTAACCAGGAGCAGGACCAGGACCAGGACCAGGACCAGGAGGAGACAAAAGGAAACTTTATTAAAGGACAGACCAGAGATTGTTCAGGGTGAGTCCGATGCTGAGGAGCTAACGTGCTAACAGGTCTGGGCCTCAGAGGACGATTGGTTGGAAGGTTGGAAGAATCAGAGGGGACTGACCCTTCAGCTTTGGAAGCTGGGAGCTGACCTTGACATGTGACTTTGAGAAAGCCATTAGCAGGAAATAATAATGACAGATTCTACAAAGTGGGGACGTCGATCAGGGAGCTTCAGTTTAACATGACAGTTCATAGACAGGCTCATGTGGCCATGACTACGTCTGGCGTCTTTCTGGAGACACCGCGGTCACTTTCAGGGTGTTTCTAATTTCTGCCATCATCACCACCAAAGATTCCCATTCAAACTTTCCTGAATAGTTTTGTGCTTTGTTTTATTAAAACAAGCCCATTGGTCATCTGGCAGCAGGTCGTTATGACCTCATCGTTAGGCCGGGCCACACCCAGCGGCCGCTGTAATTATTACAGCAGCGAAGAGAAAAGTTTGGTTTAAAAGTTTATAGACTGTTGGTGGTTTACAAACGCAGACACACACCGAGCTGCATCCTCTTTCATGATCCTGTTGTGTTGGACTTGGTGTTTAATAGTTTTTGGTGTTCCATACAAACATCCTTCAACTGAAATTTCAACATTAACTGGTGTCTGTTATCTGAAGGGACCGACATGGAGGAACAGGAAGTGTCTGCTGCTGGACAGACAGAAAATGTGACAGTGGAGAGAGAGGAAGAGTCTCTCCAGGAGACGGTGGTCACAACGGCTGTGACCACGTCTGTCGAGACGACCAGGGGAGGGCAGGACGGGGAGGCTGGAAGTGTCAAACTGTCAGATGACGGAGAAGAGGAAGATGGAGAGGAAGTGGAGAGGAAAAGGAAAAAGTCGTTGGGACCCTGGGAGTCAGAGGTGAGACATTTAGGGTGACACTGATAAACACACAAAAAAAAAAAACAGCAAACACACAAACCAGCAGATCCTGACGAACACGTTCAGCTGCTTGTTTTTGTTTTCTGATTAAATTGGTTTTCATGCTCATGGTGAAAAAGACAAAAGTTCTGACTGAATTGACAGATGAAATTAAACATCAGATGTAGAAATATGACTGAATTTCAGAGGTTTGACGTGTTTTTGACGTTTAGCCACCACAGATCTTCAGATTTCTGTCCCCAGCTTGGTGTCAGTCCTGTGTGCTGGCTTTTGCTGTTCTGTGATGAAATCTGCTGATTTAGGTCCTCTTCTGTGAGTCTTTGTGTTGACCTTAGCGTGGGGCATCGCCTGGCACTGCAGGTTTCCATCAGGGCTCAGAGAGGATTAGTGATGTGCCATTATTAGCCTTTTTGGGACTGGAGCTGGTCCGTTACGGGAGGCGAAGGATTAGCGGAGCAGGAATTAGGAACGTTTCCCCCCCAGATGACTCGCAGCTTTCTCTGTCTCTGAATTGTTTGTGGGCTCAGATTGATAATTTATTTTGCCAATATTGTTCTGGAATTATCAGTTACTGCTCAAGTTTCTGCCCGAATAATGAAGCCGTATGCTGCAATGTGTCTTTTTAAATAAATTTATCATCCCTTTGAAAAAGACGAGGGACAGATTAGCCCCTTTAGTCCGTATATAGCAGCTGACAAACAGCCATGCATTCTCACATTCACACCTACAGACAGTTAAGAGTCACCAGCTAACCTGCATCTGAACAGGGAGAGCTGCCGTCTAATTATAATATCAGTGAGTTCATGTGTGTCATTTCTGACTCTCATCTGCATGTTTATTTATTTATTGTTTTCAGGCTTCTTCTGACGTCAAGCCTCCGATACCAGATCCGGCGTTTAACAGGAGGTGCAGCTTCATTGTCAGTGATGTGAGTTCATTCAGTGATGTTCAGTATCCAGCTCCCACCCTCCCATGTGAAAATTCAAATTGTCCAGTAAATCACTGACAAAGTTTAGAAGTTAATTAGAAGTGAAGTCCAGCTGATGCTGGTTTAGCATTCAAACATTGCACAAAGTAATTTCTAAAAAAAAAAAAAAAAACATCAGCAACAACAGACACACAATCATAGGCCTCACCCAGCATCACTGATTCTGCATTTACAAGATAGTTTTGAGAATATGTTTTACAGATGCCAAATTTACACACACAAAAAATAATTTAAATTAATTTAATGATGTTCAAGCGTTGAGATGTTATCGGTGTCGCTCCACGTCATCCTGAGGGGAACAGAAATGTGTCAACCACACGATCGTGACGATGCATCTTAATCGTCAGCAGGTCTGAGGGCGGATCCTCTAGGATGAGTCAAACCGACGTCAGCAGGAACTCTCGTGAATTCGAACTCATCGGACTAGAAACTCATCTGACACAAACCAAAGGCGGCGTTGCCATTGGCAACCAGCCCTTGGCAGACCCGGTGACAAACCTTCACACTCAGAGAAAACCCCTCCGTCAGTTTGAGCAGATCTCTGGCAGTGAAACGCTGACTCCACCGGGAATCGAACTTGGCAGCTCAGCTGCTTCTAAAAGCTGAGTGAGTCATCAGCTGCGGTGAAGGCCAGAGAAGACAGTTTGTGACCAGCCGCGTTCAAACGACACCGTTCAGAAGTCTCTCTTTCTTTCTTTCGCAGTCCTAAAACTCAGCCAATCGGTGATGCTGCTGTCACCATGGAGACAGTAACCACATGCAGGTTGTGTTCAGCTTTAGGATGGAGCAGTGATGGCCTTGTGTCGTATAATCAGCCACCCATAAATATGTTTTTACATTTTACTGCCACACATATCTGATTGAAGGTTTCATTTATCTGCTTGGATTCAGAACATTTCCGTCGTTGGCAGCAACAGCTTCTTACTCCAACTCCCTCCAGAAAATCTGTCGGCCTGTGATCGGAGCAAACGTTGAATTGTTCTGTGCCAACTATAACTCACGGTCGACTAAATGAGCCGCGTTCAGCTCAATCTGCACAATCTAGATACAAAGGAAAGTGACTTGTCTTCATTACGAGCCACTAAACCACATCTCTCTAATAATGTCCTTATTATGTCATTATAATCTAGATTATTGTTTGTTCTTCATCATCTGGGTTTGTCAGATTGATTTCAAGCTGTGTTAACTGCTTCAGACTCTGATGTGTCGTCCCCCTGCAGGTGAAGTATAAGGAGGACTTTGAGAAGATGAAAGGCCAGAGTCAGTTTGTTCCTGGAGCAGAACTCATCCACTCCAGGAACATCAGCACTGTGATATCTGAGGTCTGAGCACACAGCTGCCGTTGTACATCACATGTTCTCCGATCATCTCACTCAAACGTGTCCCCGTTTTCAGTCCAAGTACAAGGAGGAGGGGAAGAAGGAGGCGGCACTGTCTCTGTACTCCGTCCTGCCTGAGACTCCGGAGACTCAACGAGCCAGAGAAGCTTCGGAGCTTCTGAGTGAGGTAGTTCCACTTTCACTGTCGTCTGACAGGGAGGTTTATCGCTCTCAAAGTCTGTGGGGGATCGTTAATGAGGCTGCAGCGCTGATGAAGACGTGTTTGCTTGATTTTCAGATTAAATACAAAGGAAATGTGAAGACTGAGATCTCCTCCTCTCTGTATTCTCTGCTGCCTCAGACCACTGAGACTCAGTTCGTCAAAGAGCTGACGGAGATACTGAGTGAGGTCAGACTTCAACCAATGAAAAGTTTCAGCAAACTTCATCAATAAATTATCTTCAGTTTCTTCGTCAGTCTTCAGTGGGACATCATCGTCATCATCACAGCCTCTCTCCTCTCTCCTCAGAGCAAGTACAAGGAGGAAGGGAGGAAGGAGATGAGCAGCAGTTTGTACTCTCAGCTTCCTGAAACGGCCGAGATGCGGCTGGCCAAGACCGTCCACGAGTTCCAGAGCGAGGTAGTTTCAGTCCAGTCGTGCAGCCGTCAGGATAAATGACGGGAGCGTCAGTTCATATTCCTGCAGCTGCTGCTCAAGCTCAGGCATTAAAAACTGATCCTGATTCTGATCTGATTCCTTCAGAAAAAGTACAAAGAAGAGGGGAAGAGAAAGGCGTCGGTCTCACTCTACTCCCAACTTCCAGACACCCCTGAAATTCAGCACGCTCTGGAGGTGTCACAGCTCCAGAGTGAGGTACGCGCACACACACACACACACACACACACACACACACAGGGTGGCAGGGTGTCGATACCTCTTGCAGGTTTCAGAGCAAAGATAAACTGGTTTGATAGTTTTTGGACTAATTTCTAAGTTCCTAAGTTGTTGGAAGAGGAAATGAGACAGAGAGAAGGGGAATGACTCCTGCTCTCCTTCAGAAGGTATCAATACATTCCCAGGTGACTTGGAAACACTCATGTGTGGAGATCAGGTGTTTCATCCTCAGACTCTGCCTCCCAGGTGAATTACCGGCCTAAGATGCTGGTGAAAGGAGCTCCGTCCTCTCTCTACTCTCAGCTGCCCGACACCACAGAGATCCAGTTCGCCAGAGAGATGACTGAGATGCAGAGCGAGGTGCGACACACACTTTGAACACGCTGAAGCACGAAGTCGAGGTGCTGACATCAATCTGACTGATTCTTTGTCCTCAGAGTAAGTACAAGGAGGGCGGCAGGATGAGCCTCTCTCAGAGTTTCTACTCCCAGCTCCCAGAGACGGCTGAGACTCAGTTTGCTAAAAGTGTGGCTGAGCTGCAGAGCGAGGTGAGCTGCTGCTTCCTCTCCTCCGCTGAGCTGCCTTGAATCCTTCATCAAGAAAACATAACAATTTATGTGCTGTGATGTTTAATGAGGCTTCTCGTGTCTGCCCTGACCTTCTCCCGTGTTCACATTGCCAAATGTTAAAATTGAAATGTGGCTTTATCTCCAGATGCGGTACAAAGAGGCCGGTAAGAAGGGCGTCAGTTCGTGTCTGTACTCTCTGCTCCCGGAGACTTTAGAGACGGCGCACGCCAGGGAAGTGTCCGAGCTGCTCAGCGAGGTACCACAGAAACATCACAAACTGAACAAACCACTTCGCCTGGAGATGAAAGAAGCATTTTTGTTTCAAAATATAAAGACGCAGATGTGGAACTTCTTCCACTGTGCAGTGTTGTGTTTTTGAATTTCGATTTGACATCCTGATGAAACTCTGAACATGCTTTTCACTGCAGGTCAAGTATAAAGAGGACGGGAAGAAGGAGATGAGCATCAACCTGTACTCGCTGCTGCCGGAGACCCTCCACAGCCAGCACGCCAAAGAGGCGTCTGTTCTGCAGAGCGAGGTACTCAAACAGCTCACCGTCTCTCTCTCTCTCACTCCTCGGATCAGTTTACTGAACCAGCTCTGGATCCTGTCTCTTGTCCTGCAGCTGAAGTATAAAGAAGGTCTGAAGCAGAAGATCCAGAACAGTTTGTACCATCAGCTCCCAGAGACCACGGAGACACAGCTGGCCAAGCAGCTGTCGGAGCTGCAGAGTCAGGTACAGGACCAGAGTCCTCCTCCTTCACCGGGGATCCGCTCGTCTTTACACACATTTCAGAGGTCCAACGGTCTGAAGATAGATGTTAAACGTCTTGGTTGTGGTTTCTGCAGACCAAGTATAAAGAAGCTGGGAAGAATGAAGTGAACACCAGCCTGTTCTCTCTTTTGCCTGAAACTCTGGAGACACAACACGCCAAAGAAGCGGGAGAGCTGCTCAGTGAGGTGCGACCTTTGACCTTCATCTGTGAGCTCAGAGGTTAAATGAAGCGTTAATGAAGAGGACTTTTATTTTCCTCAGATTAAGTACAAGGAGAGCGGGAAGAAGGAGATGTCCAGCTCCCTGTACTCGTCCCTGCCCGACACCTCAGAGACCAGCTTGGCCAGAGAGATGACCGACATGATAAGCGAGGTAGGTGCGCTGTGATGTCACGTGTCTCTGTGGCGCCCTGCTGGCGTTCTCCGTCTGCACAGTCTGGCGGCCGTCACATTAGACAGGAAGTGACATTTCTCTCCTTCACCTGTTCATATTAAATCTCCTCAGCCTCAGAGACACCTGGAGGTTTAGAAACAGGAAGTGTTGTTTAATTTAAAAACCTGCAGAGCTGCAGCGTCATCAGCTCACCGTCTGATGTTTCTATCAAGACTGATTATCATCAAAAACGATCAAAGGGGCATCAGCGCTTGCATTTTAACGGCACCGCGCAGAGATGGGCTGAGCTAATGACGTTCGGCTCGCTGTCAGAACAAATCTGTGAGGGAACAAAGACGTGTTGAGCAAACAGACAGCAATGAAATATGTACAATGACAAAACACCAAGAGGAGATTTAAATACAAGAGATGATTAATGTGCTGAGATGACGAGCGTCTCCCGAGAAGAGCAGGTTGTTCTTCCTGCATGTGTAAAGGGAAGCTTTCCGTCCACTCTTTGTTTTCTTTCAACAGAGAAAGTACAGAGAGGACGGGATGAAGAGCCGCTCGCACAGCGTCTACTCTCAGCTGCCGGAGACCGCAGAGATGCAGTTCCTGAAAACGGTCTCTGAGCTGCAGAGCGAAGTGAGAAACAACCAGAACAGACAGTCCAACCCTGAAATATCAGCACACATTCATTTATGACCAGAGGATCACATTATTCATTTGTATTCATATTCATGATATCCTCAGTCCTCATTGGAAAGGACAGTAAGCCTTGAATTTGATTTAATCCATCCCTCATCCGACTTTTAGCCTGCATCGCTGCAACGACACGATCACTACAAACAGCACCACTTCGCCATAAACACACAAACCTCCAGAAGACCAGGAGTAAGTGCCTTCATCAAACAGTTTTTGTCCACGTGATGAAACTGAAATGAACATGAACTTTATGTCATTTGTAGCCTTCCTTTTATTTCACTTGATGATCTTTGTGTGTCATAATTAAAGGGAAAAAACCAAGGACCTCATCAGACCACCAAATTAAAATGAAAAAAATGAAATTCAACCCTTTCCTTTCACAAGCTTATTATGCTGTGAATGATGGTGCAATTGCCTTTTAGATATTTTTATCCCTGAAATATGTTGGCGAGCAGGTTCATTAATAAACGGGACGTTGATGGTCACGTCAACCCAGAAAGAGGAAATGTCAAACACTAGTTCATCAGTTTGACTTTTTCTTTGGGCCACAGAGGCAAACAACCATTCACACACATTCACATTCATCAGAGGCTGGAGAACAGGAGCAACAGAACAACAGTGGGAGGCAAGAAAATTAGAATTATTCATCTGGTTTCAGATGAAGTACAAACAGGGGAAGAAAGACGTGTCCACCTCTTTGTACTCGACTCTGCCTGAGACTCTGGAGACGCTTCACGCCAAAGAAGCTTCTGAGCTGCAGAGTGACGTGAGAACACACACACACACACACACACACACACACACACAGTTGTTGCTGGGTCAGTCACTGTGTGCTGTCTGTGTTCAGTTGAAGTACAAGGCGGCACTGAAGAAAGATCTGTCCTCCAGTCTGTTCCACCTGCTGCCGGAGACGTTGGAGACGGTCCACGCCAAAGACGTGTCTGAGCTCATCAGTGAGGTGAGAACAAGAGGAAGTAGGAGGCAGGTGTTTCCATTGGCTGCAGAGCGAAGCTTCAACGTCTCTGCCTCTGCAGGTCAAGTATAAAGAGGACGGGAAGAAGGAGATGAGCATCAACCTGTACTCGCTGCTGCCGGAGACCCTGCACAGCCAGCACGCCAAAGAGGCGTCTGTTCTGCAGAGCGAGGTACTCAAACCGCCTCACTTTGACCCCACAAACATGATGAGACACAACAGGCACAACTGGATTAGAGTCATATTTGGACTTGTTAGTGGACGTGGGACGGTTTGTGATGATCTCGTCTGTTTCCTGCAGCTGAAGTATAAAGAAGGTCTGAAGCAGAAGAATGAGACCAGTTTGTACCATCGACTCCCAGAGACCACGGAGACACAGCTGGCCAAGCAGCTGTCGGAGCTGCAGAGCCAGGTAACGGTTGGTGGTGAGTTTAGGTGTCGCTGGGAAAACAGCAGCTTCATTAGCTCGAGGCCTCTCCGCCTCCTCGTCTCAGGAGAACAGTGAGACAGAAAACATGTTCTGTTGTTTCAGTGTTAAAGTCAGCACGTGGTAAAAGATTTCCATTCTTTGCCTCAGAGCTGTATGAATTGTGTTGCCCTCACCAGCCCTTCCTGTTTATCTTCCTCTGCAGATGAAGTACAAGGAGGCGGGAAAGAAGGAGGCGGCCTCCTGCCTGTACTCGCAGATGCCACACACCATGGAGACGCAGCACGCCAAGGAAGCTGCAGAGCTGCTCAGCCAGGTGACGCCGCCATTTTTCACCGTTCACCAGACGAGAGAATCGAGTCTCGTTGATTCCTGAGAGTCAAACCCTTCGCTGTTCTCACACAGATCAAGTACACGGAGAGCGGGAAGAAGGAGATGTCCAGCTCCCTGTACTCGTCTCTGCCCGACACCTCAGAGACCAGCTTCGCCAGAGAGATGACGGACATGATGAGCGAGGTCCGTCACGACTGTTCGCCTCCATCAAAGCACTCAAACACTCGATATCTCGCACAGGATGTTGCTTTCAGATGACACAGTCAAATGACGCCCATTGAGCTTGTAGATCAGGGCTGTTGGCGGCCATGTTGGTTTTTGGAGCTCACACAAAATGCCCTCTGATGTTCTGATGCTCATCAGATCGAAGAAGGGAATCGCTCTGCAGTTGGTCACATTAAATCAAACTCCCCTGAAACATCTCCATCTTTTTCAGAACAAGTACAAGGAGGACGGGAAGAGAAGCCTCTCCCAGAGTTTTTACTCCCAGCTACCAGAGACAGCAGAGACTCAGTTTGTGAAAGCGGTGTCTGAGCTGCAGAGCGAGGTGAGGGAGGGAAGTGTTTCTGACCACAAACAGCACAAAGCTTCAGTCCTCGTTGATGTCAGGTGAAGCAGGTGAAGCAGGCGAAGCTGCACTGAAACTGCTCGTTTTGGGTTTGTGTGCATTCCAGACGAAGTACAAAGAAGCGGGAAGGAAGGGAGAGACGAGATCTTTGTACTCGACTTTAATGGAGACTCTCGACACCCAGCACGCCAAAGAGGCGTCGCAGCTGCAGAGTCAGGTAATCAACAGCCCGAAGAGTCCACAGGGGAAGATACCTGTGCATGAATTCTTCTTGTCTTCCTTTTCAGTCAGGGGATGAAAATCAAATTTAGGTCAACAGAAAGCAGATGTTGACGCTGGAGCTGTTTGATGGGATCCATGTTTAGAAAAAGCAGCTAGTTAATCAGGTCTGGTTCTCTGATCACGTCTGCTGCAGCTGAAGTACAAGCAGAGTTCGAAGAACGGCGCCTCCAGTCTTTACCACCTGATGCCGGAGACCAACGAGACCCAGTTTGTCCGAGAGCAGACGGAGATGCTGAGTGAGGTTCGGATCAACAATAATAATACATATAATATATTTTAGTGCTGTCTGTGAGTTCAGGCTGAGTGAAGACAGTTTGAAGAACAGTTCGATGTTTTGTGTGCTTTAATATTTCTGTCAAAGATCCGATGAGTGAACTTTGTTTCCTCACAAGGTCAAATACAAAGACGACAGTAAGAAGGAGATGAGCGTCAACCTGTACTCTCTGCTGCCCGACACCATCGACCATCAGCACGCCAAACAGCAGACAGAGATTCAGAGCGAGGTGCGTTTCCTGCTTCAACAGGTTTACCTGCAGACCGATCCCAATCTCAGTGTCTCATCTCCTGTTTCAGAAGAAATACAGAGAGGCCAGTAAGAAACAGGCGTCACTGTCTCTGTACCATCGACTCCCAGAAACCCTCGAGACGCAACATGCTAAAGAAGCGTCGCAGCTACAGAGTCAGGTAAACACACACAGAACCTCCTGCCTTTTACTTTGAGTCCATCTCAGTGCAGCTTTCCCTCTCTCTAGGAACAACAGGCCAGTCAGCCAATCAGAAGAGAGGATCCGACCCTCTCTTCTGATCGGCCGCCTTCCCGTTTCTTTCTCTCTGCATCCTCCAGATTTTGTATAAAGAAGCCGTAAAGAAAGATCTGTCCACTCCAGTTTACCACCAGCTGACCGACACTCTGGAGAACCAGTTCGCCCGAGAACTCACAGACCTGCAGAGCCAGGTGAGCTCTCTCCGTCTGTCCCTCTGTCCCAGGCAGTGATGTCACAGTGATGTCACATGGCGTCCTCACTGTGACGCACCAGCATGCTGCTGCGCTCAGAATGGATCATGAAGGAGTGACTGATGGTGTTTTTGTAGAACAAGTACAAGGAGGACGGGATGAGGAGCCTGTCTCACAGTTTCTACTCTCAGCTGCCAGAAACGGCAGAGACTCAGTTTGTGAAAGCGGCGTCGGAGCTGCAGAGCGAGGTCAGTCCATCACACCGGCCTGCAGCGTCCACATGTGAGAAACATCATGACTTTTTATCATCTCATGTCGTGGACTCTGAGGTTCTGGGTCAGGACTTAATGTTTAGTGGGCAGAAAACACTTTTATCTCTAAATGTCCGACTGACTTTAAGATGTTTCGTGTTGCTGTTTTCAGAGGAAGTATAAGAAGTCCGGCAGGCAGGAGGCCGGCGGCTGTTTGTACTCCATGATGGCCGAGACGCTGGACACTCAGCACGCCAAGGAGACGACCCAGCTCCAGAGCCAGGTACTGATGGGGAGCTGTAGACCTGCTGCTGGTCTCCTGTTTCCTCATCTTATTCCCTATATTCCCTCCATTTATACCTTCATCTGGAACATTCATTAAATCCAGGACTCTGGTCCAAACAGAGTTAATGTCCGAACCAACCTGACGTTGGTCAGTTCAGGTTGACGAGGACTTTTCCCATCATGCCCTTCTTCTGAGTCAGACTGTGTCCCTGCAGGTGAAGTACAGGAAGGACGGGCAGAAGGATTTGTCCTCATCTCTCTTCTCCGGTCTCCCTCAAACCCTCCAGACCGAGCTCGCCAAGGAGGTGACGGAGCTCCAGAGTCAGGTGACCCTTACTGCTCCTCTTCAGCCTTTACTGTGTGGAGATGTTACTCAGCCGTGTCCTCTGTCCTCTCTCCTCTGTCTCCTGTCTCCTGTCTCCTGTCTTCTCTCTCCTCTGTCTCCTGTCTCCTCTGTCTCCTGTCTCCTGTCTCCTGTCTCCTCTCTCCTCTGTCTCCTGTCTCCTGTCTCCTCTCTCCTCTGTCTCCTGTCTCTTCTGTCCTCTGTCTCCTGTCTCCTGTCTCCTGTCTCTTCTGTCCTCTGTCTCCTGTCTCCTGTCTCCTGTCTCTTCTGTCCTCTGTCTCCTCTGTCTCCTCTCTCCTCTGTCTCCTGTCTCTTCTGTCCTCTGTCTCCTCTGTCTCCTCTCTCCTCTGTCTCCTGTCTCTTCTGTCCTCTGTCTCCTCTATCTCCTCTCTCCTCTGTCTCCTGTCTCCTCTGTCTCCTGTCTCCTGTCTCCTGTCTCCTGTCTCTTCTGTCCTCTGTCTCCTCTGTCTCCTCTCTCCTCTGTCTCCTGTCTCTTCTGTCCTCTGTCTCCTCTGTCTCCTCTCTCCTCTGTCTCCTGTCTCTTCTGTCCTCTGTCTCCTCTATCTCCTCTCTCCTCTGTCTCCTGTCTCCTGTCTCCTCTCTCCTCTGTCTCCTGTCTCCTGTCTCCTGTGTCTCCTGTCTCTTCTGTCCTCTGTCTCCTCTCTCCTCTGTCTCCTGTCTCCTGTCTCGTCTGTCCTCTCTCCTGTCTCCTGTCTCTTCTGTCCTCTGTCTCCTCTCTCCTCTGTCTCCTGTCTCCTCTCTCCTCTGTCTCCTGTCTCCTGTCTCCTCTCTCCTCTGTCTCCTGTCTCCTGTCTCCTCTCTCCTCTGTCTCCTGTCTCCTGTCTCGTCTGTCCTCTCTCCTGTCTCCTGTCTCTTCTGTCCTCTGTCTCCTCTCTCCTCTGTCTCCTGTCTCCTCTCTCCTCTGTCTCCTGTCTCTTCTGTCCTCTGTCTCCTCTGTCTCCTCTCTCCTCTGTCTCCTGTCTCTTCTGTCCTCTGTCTCCTCTGTCTCCTCTCTCCTGTGTCCTCTGTCTTCTGTCCTTCATCTCTGTCTTTGTGTTGTTGTGTTGTGCTGCAGGTGAAATACAAGGCGGGCTGTAAGAATGACTCGTCCTCCGCTCTGTACCGCTTCCTGCCGGAGACTCCAGAGATGGTCTTTGCCAAGCAGATTTCTGAGATGCAGAGCGAGGTGCGATTTTTTACATTGTTGCTCAAAACTTTGTCGTCTCTCTTTTGACATCGTTTGATGTTTTCTTTGTTTGTCTTCAAGGCGACGTACAGGAAGGACAAAGACGACCTGTCCGACACTTTGTACTGTCTGATGCCTGAAACTCTGCAGACGCAGTTTGCTAAAGAGATGGCCGAGACGCACAGCGAGGTGGGAAACTGAAGAACTAAAATAAAATAAAATCAGGATGAGCATGACAAGTTTCCTGTGAACAGACACTTCTCTTTTATAATCAGGATTATGATAAAATCAGATGATGATGATGAGGTCTGGTTCACATGGGAAGATGAAGTCTTATTGGCTCACAGGTGATGTCACAGGATGGTTGCTATATCAACCAAGGGATTGTGTGTGTGTGTGTGTGTCAGGTGGGGTACAAGCAGGCGGGGAAGCTTCAGGCAGCTTCGTCTTTTTACTCCAAACTTCCTGAGACTCTGGAGACCAAACACGCCAAAGAGACGACGGAGCTGCAGAGTGAAGTGAGTCTCCATCTCTCTCCTCCCTCACTCCGTCTGTGTCACCTTGTTTCCTTCCTCCACGTCTTTCTCTTCATGTGCTTCAGTTTGAGAGTTAGTTGCTGAACTTCTTGTCAGTCAAATCTGCGGCTTTAATCTGATTTAGGTGGAAAAAGGGAAGAAAAATGTAGTTTTCTGCTGTTTCCCACAGAAAAAGTACAAAGATGAAGGGAGGAAGGAGATGACGTCGTCTCTGTACTGCCAGCTCCCAGAAACTGCTGAGACTCAGTTTGCCCGTGAGATGACGGAGCTCCAGAGTCAGGTACTGCTCCTCAAACTCTCCACCTGTCTGTCATTCAGGAACTTTAGCTTCAACCAGAAACAACAACAAGACAAGAATTGAAATTTTCCTCGTTTATTCACCTCATTAGCGTTAAAACCAAACTTCTTCACACAGATTATGACACAGACTGCGTCATGTTGTCTCGTTTTAGATTAAGTATAAAGAAAGTGGGAAGAAGAGTCAGACTGAGAGCGTTTACTCTCAGCTGCCCGAGACCAACGAAATCCAGTTCGCCAAAACTGTCTCTGAAATCCAAAGTGAGGTACGCTGGCAGATGTGGAACACAAACCAATGATCAGCCTGCGTCCTCGTCATGTCTGAATCTGTTTCCTGATGTTTCTCCTTCTTTAGGCCAAGTATAAAGAAGCGGCGAAGAGAGACGCGTCCAGCTCTTTGTACTCGAAGCTGCCGGAGACTCTGGACACTCTTCGCGCCAAAGAGCTGTCTGAGCTGCAGAGTCAGGTACGAGCCGCCTCCTCTTCAGTCTGGTTTTGTGTTGCGTTGTTTGGATTGTCGGTCTGTCAGTCTGTCTGTTGGTCCTTTGTGTAGGTGAAGTATAAACAGAAGGAGGCGAGCGGCGACCTTTACCACCAGCTTCCTGAGACCGCAGAGACACAGCTGGCCAAAGAGCTGAGCGGCGTTTACAGCGACGTGAGAATCACACGCACGCTGCAGTTGTCAGCAGCGTTGTGAGTCTGTTGATCTGAGCTTTGTGTTGTGTTTCAGGTGAAATATAAAGAGGAGAGTAAGAAGGAGATCAGTCAGAACCTTTACTGCGTCCTCCCTGAGACGGCAGAGACTCACTTCGCCAAACAGATGTCAGAGATCCAGAGCGAGGTGAGGACCCTGAGCTTTTAGTTGAGATTATTAATTTATCTGTTGCTGCGTCTATGATTCAAATTTAAATCAGGACTTTAATTCTGTTCATAGGTGACGTACAGGAAGGACAAAGACGACCTGTCCGATACTTTGTACTGTCTGATGCCTGAAACTCTGCAGACTCAGTTTGTTAAAGAGATGGCCGAGACGCACAGCGAGGTGGGAAATCATGTTGGGATATATCTGTTTCACCCCGGCATTCTGGGAAATTATCAGGGGACAGATAACACAAGTACCCTTAAGTCTTCTCCTTAAGTTTCCTTGAAGCATGAAATGGTTTCTCCTTGTCTTCAGGAATCACATAAACGAAAGAAGACAGCAGAATGTTTTTAACGCGTGTTGGTTTTTGTGTTTTTGATGTTAAAGATGAAGTCTGGGTGTCCAGAAGGCGAATGTATGAGCTCCACGTTAACAAGGTCCAGATAAAGTGCCTGTTGTTGTCTATTCTGGTCCCGTTATCAGACACATTCTTTGCTCGACGCCTCCCCCAGTTCCTCAGCTCGTTCTCTCTCTCTCAGTTCTGTTCTCTCTTCACCTTCTGTCTCCATCCTGAATGTGTTTCAATGTGAATCCGGCTCCTACAGATGAAAAGCGACGTTGTGTTGTGGTTTTTTCTTTTTTTCTTCTTTAAAGAAGGAGTAATGACGCTGTTTTCTGACAGTTCAACGGTCATCCAGCTCTCTGAGCTGGAACACGTTGAGTAAAGAGTGTTCCTTTTCGCTGCAGGTCAAATACAAGGAGGCGGGAAAGCAGGAGGCCAGCAGCGCTCTGTACCACCGACTGCCCGAGACTCTGGAGACGCAGCACGTTAAAGAAGTTACTGAGCTGCAGAGCGAGGTACACACATCTATTATTCACTCACTCTCATCCACATTTCATCAAAACACAGCAAGAGCGATTCTTTCTTCAGTTGTCATTTCATATTTTGTTTTATTCAGAGCGAGCGCGTTAAACCAGCTGTTCTGTTTCAGGACATTCGAATTGAGTCGACGATTTAATGAATAAATAATATTCTGGGAGGATATTTGATATTCTGTTTGTTGGACCTGAAAGTTTCTCCAGGATTATTTCACAGAGGAACAGAAGCGTTTGTCTAATGAAACTCAAATATTGATCAGAAAAACAAACCAACAGACTGACTGTAGATCTGAATCTGGACTTAGCTCATTCAACATTTTAAAGATTGTTTTATGATTTTATTCTTTCACCAGTTAATCCTTTATTTTGTTTTTGTGTTTCACTGATATAAAAACCAGAAATTGAGAATTAAATGTAAAACTTTCCTCAGTTTTTCATGAGGACACTGAAAGACTTGTTTCCTGCAGAACAAGTACAAGGAGAGCGGGAAGAAGCTGTTGTCATCAAGCCTGTACGCTCAGCTGCCACACACGGCCGAGACGCAGCTCGCCGCCAAAATGTCGGACCTGCAGAGCGAGGTGAACACACACACGACGCCTGATGATCGCTCTGTGATCGTGGTCCTGAGTGTGAGCTCGACTCCCTGTGTGTTTTCCAGACTAAATATAAAGAGGATGGGATCCGGAGCTTGTCTCAGAGTTTGTACTCTCAGCTGCCAGAGACCGCAGAGACTCAGCTCGCCAAAACCATCTCTGAGCTGCAGAGTGAGGTGAGGAAGATGGCTGCTCCTTCAAATTCAGCATAATTAATAACTCGTTAATAGCTTAGACTGCCAGGCCCACTGACTCCACATGAACCTGAATCTAGTCCAAATCCCTAATGTGGTCTGTCATCGCCATCCCTGAAGCAGAAAGTCTCAGTCCAAGATGTTCTTCTACTGAACCTGGACTATATAACAGATCAGATCAGGACTGACTGAGCAGAGCCACACGAACAGATTCCATAGAAAACCTAAAACCACAGCGGCGTCAGTGAAAAGACGCAGAGATGCCGACTGAACGCTGATGTTTCCTTCAGGCCAAGTACAAGCAGTCGAGCAGGAAGGAGGCGAGCAGCTGTCTGTACCATCAGCTCCCCGAGACTCTGGAGACGCAGCACGCCAAAGAGGCGACGGAGCTGCAGAGTCAGGTACTCACACTTCATCCTCCGTACAGCTCAGTCTCCAGTGCGACAGCGACGGTCCCGTTTAGAGGAAGAAGAAGTTTGATGTCATCTGGGTGATAGTCAGTTTGAGTCAGTGGTTTAAAATCTGACCTAAATTTTAAAGTCAGGCATGATGTTGCTCAGGCAGAGAAGATGGGACCGACATGAACGGTTCGGACAGTTTTATTTTCAGCATCTCCTGTCCTGTCCAGGTGAAGTACAGGGAGGCCAAGAAAGAGCTGAGCTCCAGCCTCTACGCTCTGCTGCCGGAGACGGAGGAGATGAAGCTCGCCAAAGCCGCCGCCGAGCTTCAGAGCGAGGTGAGTGGACGCCTGGACACCAGCGAGGCGCGGTGACAGTAACACAATCAAGTTAAATTCAGCTTTAAGGCACAGAGAAATCTTTCTGTGTGTGTTATGTTTGTGTGTCAGAATAAATACAAGCAGAAAGGCAGGCAGGACATCAGCAGCAGTGTTTTCCACCAGATGCCAGAGACCAAAGAGACGGAGTTTGCGAAGCAGCTCTCTGAGCTGCAGAGCGAGGTGAGAGGCTGCAGCTGTGTGCTTGTCCAACAGACACCGGTAACATTCCAGCTGACAGCAGGTTTGTGTTGTGTTGTGTTGCGTTTCTCTCTTAGACAAAGTACAGGAAGGACAAAGAGGATCTTTCCAACACTTTGTACTCGCTGCTGCCTGAAACTCTGCAGACTCAGTTTGTCAGAGAGATGGCCGAGATGCACAGCGAGGTGGGAAATAATAAACCAATAAGCAACTCTGTTTTTACATTTTTAGTTTCTGGACTTTACTTTGTTCCCCTTCTCGCTAAACATTTTCTATCAAAATAACACAAAAAATGAAAATGTGATGATGTTTGTGTCACAGTGTAAATATAAGGAGGCGGGTAAGAAGGAGCAGGTCAACAGTTTGTATCACCTGCTGCCTGAAACCAAAGAAACTCAACACGCCAGAGAGCAAAGTCAGCTGAGCAGTGAGGTAACGACGACCTTTAACGTCACACTGTCTATTCAGCAGAGAGAAGGACAGAGGGGATTATGGGAGATGTGGTCTCAATGAATAATAAGAAGAAGCTAAAACTGTTGTGTTGTGTTGCAGAAGGCCTACAGGGAGGAGGGGAAGAAGGAGGCTGGCTGCAGTCTGTACGCTCAGATGCCCCAAACCATCGAGACGGTGTTCGTGAAAGAGCTGAGCCGAACGCAGAGCGACGTGAGTCCGATTGTTTTTATTCAAGCAGAAGAAGAAGAGCAGGTGGGAGGGGCTTAAACAGCCACGTCCCACAATCCTCTCCGTTTGACACACAGGGGACAGTGTGTTGTGTATGATTTTGTGAGCTGAAGCATGAACACAGAGAGCAGCTGTTGTGTTCTAAAGCCTGAGGACACAGACACTGACCTACTGACCACACACACACACACACACACTGTCAAGTGGGACAGACGAAGATTTCACACCTCTGAGAGAGTCACAGATGTGAATGAAGTTAAACTGGTTCTGAGCTGGTGGCAGATAAACATGTTAACACAACAGAACACAATTACAAAGACACACACAGCTGTTTTACAGCATAAACTTGTTTTGGCACAAAAAGTTCAATGTCAAACTGAGTGATTAAAAACTGAAAGCATCAACAGAATATAATAAATAAAATATAATAAAATAAAGTCACTCATTTGATCTGAGAGCGTAAATATCTGCAGTCCAGAGGATCCCTTCAAATTTTCTCCACTGTCAGTGTTCAGATTCTTCTGCAGCCTCTTCACAGTAAAACTTTGATGCTGCTGCAGAATTAAAGTGGAAATCAGCATATGGCTGATCCAAAAACCAGATCGTTTCCTCCAGATGTTTGTTTGCTGTGAGAATAAATTATTATAATTAATCCGGCTGAACGGTCTCATTAACATCCGAATGTCCTGTGTGATGAAAAGGAACTGAATCATTTCTGAAGACAGAGCTGAAAAGGACATCAGACATAAAAAAAAAAGAAAAACTTTAACACACCTTGTGTAGCTGGAGTAGACTGAAAGCTTTTATAAGGTGGGGGGCATCATCTGGCATCATTCAGCCCCGGGGGCAGAAAATGAAACCTGGGGGTAAAGTGGGGCAGGAGGTAGATCTGACCGAGCAATGTGACGCTAACTGGAGCGTATGACACACATCAACTACACAACAGCAGCCCAGACTGTCGGGGGGGGGCTATTATTTATTATTTATTCAGCCGTCGTCAGGAAAACGACCTGAAGTCAGGCGGCCTTCATGTTGTTGTCCACCAAAATATTCAGAAGATGTTTGTTTTTATACTTTCAGAAAACCTTTTAGTCTCAGCAGCCACTTCAGGCCTGTTAATCTGCTCTCCGTTTCATATTCGTCTCTGCGTCGAGCTGCGAGTTTCTCAGTTAGCAGCAGCTCGTCGTATTTTTAGGAAACGGTTATTATTCAGCACCACGCTGAATTAGTCATCCTGTATCTCCATCTCCCCGTCTCTTCGTCGTTTTATTTGCTCTCCTCTGCCTCGTTCTGTCTCCGTGTCTCTGTAGAAGTTTTATAAGGAGCAGTATAACCGGGAGAAGGGGAAGTCCAGCTACACCAACATGAAGACGCTGCCTGAGGTGGAGCACGCCATGGAGGTCAACAAGAAGCAGAGCGAAGTAAACACAAACACACCTCCCCTCGTGATCGAACACTGCCGCGTCCCGTTGTTCTTCTGTATTTAACCGTTTTTGTGTTTCTTTGTGTTGCTGAATAATTTTGTCTCTTCTGGTTTCAGGTCGGCTACAGAAAAGGAAAAGAGCAACTTCATCACTACAACACGGTGCCTGACAGACCGGACATCGTCAACGCCACCAACGCCGCTAAACTGGCCAGTGATGTGAGTCTGTGTGTGTGAGAACATGTGTAACCACGTCCAATCCAACTTTCATTTCCATGACAACGGTCCCGTTCAGCCGACGATTAATTATAGAAAAGGTTCTGCTGTGAGCTGTCGTTACATAACGGTGTGTAAGGTTCATCTGAATGGGAGGAGTGTGTGTGTGTGTGTGTGTGTGTGTGTGTGTGTGTGTCTTTGAGGAGATTAATAGAAATGACAGTAATGTTTCTTGAATGTTTCAGTAGACAGAAGAATGAAGTGTATATTCATTTATTCATTTTGTGTGTGTCTTCAGATGTTAAGTTGTGTGTATGTGTGTGTCCTTAGGTGCAAAATTGTGTGTCTCTGCTGACTGTTGTGTTTTTCTATAGAAATTTTTTTGTATTTTATGTATTTTACAAGAAATGTTATTAATATTATATTTTTTAAAGTTTTGATTGATTTTATGCTCTACTTTTCTAATGTGCACGTGTGTGTGTGTGTGTGCGTGTGTGTGTGTGTGTGTGTGTGTGTGCGTGCAGGTGGCCTATAAGAGTAACACTAAACAGGCTGTTTACAGCGACGGCTCTCTTCTGTCCCGAACTGACATCCAACACGCTAAAGAGGTTTCCAAACTGGCCAGCCAGGTAAAAATAAACACAGCCTTCCCAGCATGCACTGGGTGTGTTGCTGACGTCTCTCTCTCCCTCAGGTGAAGTATAAGGAGAACTTCGACAGGCAGTTTAAGGGCCAGAGGCCTCAGTACAACCCCCTCGACTGTCTCTCCTTCAAACACACACAAGCTGCTGCTGCTCTGGCCAGCCAGGTGAGCCGCTCACATGGTCACATGGTCACATGGTCAGTTGATGTGAGCCACTTCCAGCTGGGCATCTCTCCTGATACCTGATTGGTTGACGGAGATGCTGAGTCTGACAGGATGCGGTTGCTATGGCGACGCAGTCACACGTGTGTTCTGCTGTGGTTATCTCAGGTGTCCTGATCACCTGAGTCATCAGGTCTGTTTCCATTAGTGGCACTGAAAACGTTTCAAACACAGGAACTGACTCCATCTGTGTGTGTGTGTGTGTGTGCGTCATTCACTTTGACTCACATTCGTGAATTCAGTCTGTTGTGTGGGCGTAACCATGGAAACCTTTCTAAAGCAAATGAAAAGGGACTGTGGGATGAAAGCTGCTGAAGATGAAGAGGTTGCACATGCACACATACTCGCATAAAGACGCACACACACACACACACGGATGCAGCCGCCCACACACAGCGGAGCTTCTCCACTTCGCTGTTACGTAACAGCTTGTTGTGTTGATCTCGTTCACTCAGCTGCTTTTCAGAAAATCCTCTGAGCTGCAAATTTTCAGCATCGCAATACAAAGGCAGGAGTCTGGGTCCAGACCAGCAGCTTCCTCAGAATTCTGTCCTGGATCAGGACCTTCAACTTTAAAACTTCACGTCCAACATATTTCAGTTTTAAAATCAGGAAAAATCTTTTTTGTGTCCTTCAGGTGAAATATAAAACCAACCAGAACCAGAAACTGGAAGGTTCCTCAGACCTGCCCAACCTCCTGCAGCTCGAACACTTCCTGCACGCCAGCAAACTGCAGAGCAACGTACGACACATGTCGGCACTGTAACACACAACGCACACAGCTGAGTGGCTGTGCTGACAATCATCTGTGTGTGAGCAGGTGGAGTACAAGAAGAAGTACGAGCAGACGAAGGCTCATTACCACATCGCTCTGGACACGGCTGAACAGCTTCATCACAAGGAGAACGCCGTGCTGCACAGCCAGGTCAGACACACTAACACTGTGCGTGTGTGTGTGTGTGTGTGTGCGTGTGCCAGCTGACAAACCAACCAGTGTGTGCGTGTGCGTGCTGCTTCAGGTGAAGTACAGGGAGGAGTATGAGAAGAACAAAGGCCGATCTCAGATGGAGTTCGGAGACACTCAGACATATCAAGTGTCCAAAGAAGCTCAGAAGATGCAGAGCGAGGTAACACACACACACACACACACACAATCTCATGGACACACAAAACAATACGATGACAACAACACTGATAGAGAGCAAAGTCAGTGAAATAAACACTCCGCCCCAACACACACAGAGGGAGTATCGTAGAGACTACGAGGAGCAGGTGAAGGGTAAAGCTTTGGTGGACGTTGAGCAGACGCCTGGATACCTGACAGCCCGCCATGCCAGCAGTCTGCTGAGTGAGGTAACGCACACGCACACACACACACACACACGTGTATGATGCGTTTTATCTTCCCCTTCTCCCTGTAGAAGGAGTACAGGAAAGACCTGGAGCAGGAAGTAAAGGGGCGTGGCTTATCTGGCGTGGGGCTGGAGGAAACACCGGAGCTGCTGAGGGTGAAGAACGCCAATCAGATCCTGAACCAGGTAAGACTCTGAACCAGAACCACACCTGAGCTGAGAACCCAGACCTGGTCCGGCTCTAACGGCGGCTCCTTGCTGTCTGCAGAGGGAGTATCGCCGGGACATGGAGCGGGAAGTGTTGGGCAAAGGCATGGAGCTGAGCGCTGACGTCCTGGAGATACAGAGAGCCAAGAGGGCCTCCCAGATCCAGAGCCAGGTAGCCCTAACCCGAGTCCTGGTCCGGGTTTACAGACCGGAGCCATAACAAACGAGCTGCACTCGTGTGTCTGTGTTTGAATCACAGACGGAGCAGCTGAGAGAAAACTGGTACGGGAGGGTCACAGATACTCCGGAGCGGCTTCACGCCTCATCCTCAAAGAGGTCTCCAGTCAGGTCTGTGACAAGCCACACCACAGAGTGACGCTCCTCTCTCTCCGCAGAGGAAGTACAAGGACGAGGCCGAGCGTCTGAAGGGGAACTACAGTCTGCTGTCTGAGACTCCGGAGATGGAGCGAGTCCGAGCCAACCAGAGACACCTCAGCTCGGTGAGGCCCCGCCCTTCATATACTGCCTGCAGAGCAGAACCTGGACCTCAAAGCTCTCTGTTGCCCCCCCAGCTCCGGTACTCCTGGGACTCCAAGGTCATGAGGGGTCTGATGTCCTCAGTCACAGAAACGCCAGAGATCGTCCTCGCCAGGGAGAACGCCAAGAGGATCAGTGATGTGTGTTCACGTGGTGATGTCACAGAACAAACTTAGAACACAACAACAGCAACAGAACAGGAAGTTGTTGTTGGCCTAAGTCTCCGGTTGCCGGGGCAACAGCAGCCCCATTAATTGAGGTTTGTGGCAGTGAGAGCGGAGCACTGGCCCTTTAAATCTGTCGACCTCCGCTCTGTGCAGGTTCACTACAGAGAGGAAGTGGGCCGAGGAACCGCTGTCATGGAAACGCCTGAGATGGAGCGAGTCCGACGTAACCAGGACAACATCAGCTCGGTGAGGGACACACACATACTGAGCTCTGATTGCAGAGATGACATGTGACTCTGAGACGCCGTCATCGTCCCATCAGGTCAAGTACAAGCAGAACGCATTGAAGGCCACCAGCGTCGGAGTGACACCAGAGCTGGAGAGAGTCCGGCAGAACCAGGAGAACATCAGCTCGGCAAGACACACACACACACACACACACAGCTGCGTATTTCCCAGTGTGATGTCACACGTGATGTCGTGTGTGTGGACAGGTGAAGTATCAGCGCGGGCTGCAGGAGGTGAGGGGGCGGAGCTGCACCGAGCTGGACACACCTGAGTACAGGCGCGTCAGGAAGACACAGGACTCGGTTTCCATGGTAGCGGCCTGGTTGCTGTGGGAGGAGCTAACATGAGTGATGTGTCACGGCGGTTTGGGCTGTCACACCCGGACTAACACCCTCCAGCAGCTGAGTGTGTTCATAATAAAATATTTTAAAAGCACGCCGTGTGTGTTTTCTTTGCTCACTGACCACACACCCTGACTGTGTGCGCGTGTGTGTGTGTGATTTGTGACTCTAACGTGTGTAGTAACTCTTGTCGTCACGCTGATGTGTACCTGTACTTCCTGGTTTTTGTTCCTCCAACAGGCGAAGTACCACGAGGACTTTGAGCGGGCGCGTGGTCGAGGCTGCACGCCGGGGCTGGACGACCACAGCATGGAGCGCTACCAACGAGCCAATCAGATGATGGGAGAGGCGGGCTACAGCAAAGGGATCCACCCCCAGGCCATGGAGATGGACAGACGACCAGGAGGCATCATTGTAGGTCAGTGACCTGTGTATGTGGTGTGTCGCACATAGAACATTTCACAATAAAAGCCTTTGACAGGAAATAAGCATCACCAGGTTATTTCACAGTAAGAACGGTGTTTATTGGCGTCTGGCTTGACGCTGACGATGTGTATTTAAACTGTACCCGACTGATACCTGCTCAGGTGTTTTCTCAATGACTCACTCTTCCTCTCTGAAGACCTGAAGGTCTGGAGGACCGACCCCGGATCCATATTTGACTTTGACCCTCTGGAGGACAACGTCCAGTCCAAGAGCCTCCGCAGGATGTCCGGTAGTTTGAGGCTCCACATAACAAATAACATGTTGTTTTTGTGTGAAACAAACTTTTGTTTTCAGTAACACAAGTGAGGAAATTATTTTAAATTCTTTTTTTACTCCATGGTCTGATTTTAATGACCTTCTACTGATGAAGTGTGTGTTCAGCTTCATTATAAAAAAAAAAAAACACATCCAACACAAAATAAGACAAACAATAAAAAGACACACACACAAATACTTTATCTCAGTTTCAGCTGTGTGAACACGAACAGATGGTGGACTTTACTGACGTTAAGAGCAGGATGAGCACACAACGTCCGGTCTTTCTTTCACACTGTCCTTTTCCGTCCTCTCACGTGTCTGTGGCGCCCCCTGGTGGCCCCCTGGTGGCCCCCCCCCCCCCCCACCCCTTCCAGAGCGAGCGGACCGCCGGCTTAGCAGGCAGCAGTCTCAGCAGTCTCTCGCTCACAGCCAGGCTCAGTCAGTGAGCTCTCTGACCTCTGACCTCTGGGACCGCAGCAGCGCTGACACCCCCGGTACTGTTCGGCCGAAGGCGTGGACCGACACTCACCTGTCTCAGTGATTCTAAAGCCCGCCTCTAATCCGCCAGTCACACTGACTCACTGTTCTCCTGCATGTTTGGAGTGAAGAGCACTGAGTGGTCCTCTTCTGCCCTCCCAAACAGACGCCACAAAGACTTCCCACCCTGACTCTCTCTCTCTCTCTCTCTCTGTCTGTCTGTGTGTCTCTCGCCCAGCTCCCGTCCTCCCTGGGGCGTACCATCAGGGCATTCAGATGCAGCAGCAGCAGCAGTATCACGGCTACATGCACCAAACCAGCATGTCGTCCGTCAGATCCGTCACCTCCCCGTCCAACTCATCCACCATGGTGAGCCGACATCAGTCCTGCATTCACCTCTGACCGGGGGAGGAAGTGTCAGCTCTAACTGTCTTTGTGTTGGCAGCGTGTCTACCGGGCGCTCTACGACTACGCCGCTCAGGACCACGACGAGGTCTCCTTCAGGGACGGCGATGTCATCATTAACGCTCAGCCCATCGACGAGGGCTGGATGTACGGCACCGTGCAGCGAACCGGGAAGTCCGGCATGTTGCCTGCAAACTACGTGGAGTGCTGCAACTGAAGGAGGGAGCAGCAGAGTGAGTGGAGATGGACGTCAGGCTAACCATAAAAAAACATCCACCTTTACTGCTAAAAAAAGAATAAATCAGACGTCACTGATGTTTTTTGTATCTCCAAGTTGTTTGTTTCTTCTTTAAAGGAGAAAGAAGTTAGAATCAAGTTTTGATCCAAAAGACCAGAATGCAACGCAGCAACAAGACAAAGTTCTTTATTGAAGGTATTCTGCTAAATGTAGAAGTAGATTCCCCCAAACATGTCAACCACAGAGTAACTGGTGGGATGCACAATATCAGCTGATGATGATGATGACTTCAGGGAGGACGGAATAATCCAGCATGCTGTCGATATGTCATGTCACATTTTAGACTAGAACAGAAGACGGATGCATGAAGAGAGAAGGCGTGAGGAATTAGATGTTTTTTGTTTTTACTAAAAAAGCCTTCTGTGATAAAAAGAGAGTCCTCAGTTTGATCATCAGCTGCTGATATTTAATTCTTGTCAATAAAGGAAATAATTATTTCATGTTCCAAAACTGTTAAAAACTAACCCCTGTTGCCCCGAGCAACCAGTTCCCTCCATCACCATCATATGCAGATTAACCCGCCGCTGAAAATAGTCTCCAGTATATATATATGATTTTTTCAGTAGGAATCAAAATGCTCAGGAAGAGTTTGATAAAGCACGAACATGCAGTTGGTCTTTTTTGTTTTCCAAACAAGAAAATGAGAAATATCACCAGACGTATCTGTTCATGATGGTGGAGGAAAGCAAAGGAGGAAATGAGGATCAATGTAACCAAAGGAAGGAAGGAAGGAGGATTAAAGACAAGTTTATCCTGAGTTTGAATTCATGTAGTTTAGTTTTTGACTTCCCATTTCAGCTCAGCGGATCAGCAGCAGCACTAACCTCTGTGTTCTGTTTATTTTCACCAGAAATAAAAGTGTCATAATTGAACTGTTGCCTCCACACAGCAGCAGTCGACTGTGTCGGGACGTCCGGCCTCAGGTTTCTGTACGTCACACTTTATTTTGGCTCCTGTTTGTTTTGCAGAGATATTTTCCCTGTTTGTATCCAGTCAACGGTGTTTTTAGGGTCTGTTGTCTCACTGTGTGGATTGCATCCCGCTCACGTACTAAATAAAAACTTCACTCAGCTGTGAGATTTCATTTTACCTGGAGAGCATTTTGCATTTTGTGTGTTTGATTTCAGAAATTCTAGATGCAATAGAATATAATTCACTATACGATAACCGGCTTTGTTCACGTGTTAACTGTGTTGAGTTTGTAAAAAGGCTTTGATTTAGCCTGTACATCATCACAGATTACATTTATTTCAAATTATATCTCATTTTGTTTCTTTACCATTTAAATATTGCGGTGTGTCATGAATGGGAGAAATAAAATATGATTTGTCAACAGAAATATGGTTCTTCTTCAATAACACAAAGAATCTGAGATATGCACCCACTTCTGTTACTAATGCAGAATCATCTTTAAGAAGAAATATGTTCATTACTTTCACATTTCACACGCAATGTGCATTCCATTCAGTTTTTAGATTAAATGCTATAAAGACACTGAATGTGGAGATTCAACACCAAACTCAGCAGTTTCAATTCATCAGCTTTAGGTTTCAAAATAAAAAATAAAGTTGTTAAATGAAGAAACCTTTTTATTCTCAGGTGTGTTTTAGCTCTTTACTAAAAAAGGTCCAAAATATCTGTTAAAATTAAGATGAATGGTTTTGTTCATTGGCTCTCTCCAGCGGGCTGATGTAGAATTACAGTTTATTTTCAGAAATCAATAATTCGATGAAAGATGGAGAATTAATCAGCTGAGATCTTCAAAATAAGGAGTGTGATCTTCCAGAAAACAGTCTACTGCTTTGTTCATCTGAGCGTTCAGGAGTTTCTGGCTGCAGTCTACATGTTCCACTGTCACACCAACAGGAACAGGAAGGTTCTGGAGGACTTCCTTGAAAAAAAAAGGGATTTATCCCAGGAGCACTTCCTGAAATTATCAATGGAGAAATCCCTCAGAAGTGAAAATGGTCACCTGGACCTGTTTGTCCGCTTCCTTCACGGTCTCTCTCTGGAGTCCAACCGGAGACTCTTAGGAGGTCTGCTGGGTCAGACAGAGACCAGACCAGAGACCATCCAGAGAGTTATGGACAGTCTGAAGTAGATGCACACTGAAGACATCTCTCCTGACAGAAGCATCAACATGTTCCACTGTCTGATGGAGCTGAACGATCACACAGTTCATCAAGAGATCCAGGAGCTCCTGAAGTCAGAGACCAGACCAGAGAAGGGACTCTCTGAGATCCACTGCTCAGCTCTGGCCTACATGCTGCAGATGTCAGAGGAGGTTCTGGATGAGCTGGATCCAGAGAAGTACCAGACATCAGAGGAGGGACGACGGAGACTGGTCCCAGCTGTGAGGAACTGCAGGAAGGCTCGGTGAGTCCAGACAGGATCCTGGCCCGTACCACTCTTTGTAGTTTAGCTCTTCAGACACAGATAGGATTTGGTTATTGTTACTAAATGTTAGATTGAAACATGCAGGTCAGTTTTGTTTTTTAGCTGTTTTGAATACAGCGAGCGATTTTCAGTTGGCTGTGAAAATCAGCTGATTTCCATGAGTACAACTGGACTCAGATTTCTGTAACCTGCCTTCATTCCTGCAGATTGGAGGCTTTTGACTGAGCAACAGCTGCTGTGGGTTGATCTTTAACCAATTTAACTAACAGACAAATAGAGAAAAGTGAATTGTATTTGTACAAACAATAAAACCAGATTGGTTGAAGCAAATTTTGTCATTGTCTGCTTTTCTAATAACAGATTTGATATTTTCTGTGATCACAGACTTTCTGGTTGCCGACTCTCAGAGACTCACTGTACAGTTTTGGGTTCAGCTCTGAAGTCAAACCCCTCCCATCTGAGAGAACTGGACCTAAGTGGAAATAAAGACCTGAAGGATTCAGGAGTGAAGCACCTTTCTGCTGGACTGGAGAGTCCAAACTGTAGACTGGAGGCTTTAAGGTCAGTTCATTTACTTTAGCTGTTTAACCTTTCTGTCTAAATCCGCTTCAGGTCTGTGATGGAGGAACCAGGACGGTTGAAGTTACAAGCAGCAGCTCTGTGTCTCTGTGTTGGAGGTCACTTCTGAACATCTGATAATAAACTATTTTAATCTGTTTTATTATTTTTCAGATTGAACTGGTGCAGGTTGTCAGAGATCAGCTGTTCTTCTCTGATCTCAGCTCTGAGGTCCGACCCATCCCATCTCTGAGAACTGGACCTGACTTCCAACAACAGGCTGCAGGATTCAGGACTGAAGCGTCTGTGGGCTTTCTAGAGACCCAAACCTCTGCTTAAGTCCAGTAATCACATCTGTTTAACTGACAGCAACATCTTTGATGTTAATCTGTCAGGTGATATTTCAGAATCAGAGCAGATCATCACAGACACACTTTAAATGTAACATCAGTAGTCGTTACTGTGTTGGTGGAATAAATAACCTTCTTGCCTTTCAGCTCTTTATTTCCACAGTGAACAGACTTGATGTTAAAGCTGTACAGCTGCTGAAGTTCCTGCTGCTCTTTCAACTGGACGTGACTGAGAGCAGATGAAGCGAGTCTCTGTCAACAGTGACATTTGACCTGTCCTTCTTCTCTCCACAGACAGAAAACTAGAGCTCTCTAAAGTTGAGAGTGGAGACTCATCCAGCAGGGACCACAATAAGTAGAAATGACCTGAGGTGGATAGTAATGGAGTAGATGGACGTACCCGCCATAACTGCCATCTGGTGAAGTTCTCCGACGACACAGTGCTGCTGTTCCTTCTGTCACCGGAGACTGTGGCCTCATGACTGGAGCTGAATGAGAGTAAAACCAAAGGGATGGAAGTTACCTTCTCTAGGAGACAGAGGGAGCCGGCTGAGGCTGTAGTGAAATAGTGGAGAGGTCCAAGTACCTGGGCACAGTGTTTGATCACCAGCTGAAGTTTGATTACAACACCGATATGAATCTGAAAAAATGCCAGCAACCTCAGTACCTTTTGAGGAAACAGAACTCCTTCGCTGTAAGAAAAAACATCCTCACAGCCTTGGACCACTCCTTCATAGAGAGCATCATCACCTTCTCCTTCACGTGTGGGATGCTTGTACTTTTGATACTTCAGTATATAGTTTTTGTTGCGTTTTGTTGCAGGCAGGGAGAACATTATTATGTGTGGTGTGTCTCATCAGAATATAACAATCATAGATAATCATGTGTGTATTCCTATTCCCCAAAATATATCCACAATAAAAAAATATATCTCAAGTGTAAATCCAGAGTCCATTTATTAACCAGCGGAAGTCACGTTCAGAACATTTTATTTTGGAATTTATTGCAGGAAGTCCCATGATCGACTCTTCCGGTCTGACATTAAAGTAAAAAGGTAAATAAAAGATAAATAAAAAAATCTTTCAGTGAGGAGAGATTTTATTCTGACAGTCAGATCTCAGATTACCTGACGGATCTGCGCTTCCGGTGTTGTGTCACAACCTATTTCCTTTTTTTCCCTTCAGTCTCAACAGTTTAAAATCTAAATTCTTTCCTGATTTCTAAACTGTGATGACATTCACCTCAATCGGATCCGTCGTTAATTCCGTTAAATTCCCTCTGCTGCCCCCAAACTGCCCCCACTGACCCGTCAGGGGCAAATTTCAACGCCACGGATCCTTCTGCGCAGGCGCGCCAACAACAACACTACCGGAAGAAGCACGGCGGCATCACGCAGCCTGTCTGTCCGAGCGACGCTGAATGAAAGCGCACTGATTTCGACTCCAACATGATGAAATTCGTCCCCAAACTGCTGCTGCTGGTGCTGCTGGCCTTCCCGGCGACTCTGCTCGTCAAAGGTGGGGCCGAAACTCCGCCGCTCTCCGCGGAGAAGGATCAGAAAAGTGTTTAATGAGCTAGGTGGCGTTAGCATGTTAGCCTTAGCGGCTAGCTATCCGCTGTGGGGAGTCAAGGCCGTTCCTGACGTGTTTCCAGCTGAAAGCAGCTGGATACAAAAGCCACACTCTTCCTTCAGTCTTGTTGGTGTTTGTTGAAGTTTGTCTATGAATGTCTGTAAGTGCCCCGGTTTTCTCCTGTGTGAGTTCTTGGTAGCTGCTAAGTGCAGTTTGTCTGCCCGCTTAGACTGACGTGTCCTTACTGTTAGCTGTTAGCCAGGAAGCTAAGTGTCTTAGCTAGCACTTAAACTCTCACTGATAGGCCCCCTCAACCTAAACTAAACTCATTTTTAATGTAGTCTCAACTTTGTAATTACCTCATGTTAATATTTACTTTAGTCAATACATTCATCTAAAAGTTGCAGTAAGCTAGCAGGCACCGAAGACACTTTAATCCACCTTCATGTTATTGTCAAAGATCTTTAAGAAAAAAACCCATTAATATTTAGATTAATTATTTTCCTAGTATTTTTAAGTTGTTGTTCTTGAATCCTCTTAAAAACATTGTTGCGCATTAATTCCCCAATAACAACAGAAGGACATTTAAATTTAATTTAAATTTAAAAAGTCTCACATTAAATTTTCAAACATCCGATTTCTTTTTTAGCTCACAGCTAATATCAGAACTCATCTGAGAGCTGCAGATTGTGTCCCAATTTCATCCTGAGTGTTTCAGACTCACAGGTCTGAAAAATGTTAATCAAAGTACACCAAATCAACCAAATGTGTTTAGAATAGCTTTGGAATCTTCTATTTATTTAGTTCAGTTATGAAGAATAAGATATCGGGGTGAATTAATTTGACTGAAACTTCCACACTACTGGAAGAATCTCAGTATTTGGCGCGTAGAGAACTGAATTCTCCAAACAAAGTCGATGTTTCCAGTTTATTAGGCACACCTGGTTAAAACTACTGTTCTGCACGAGTCCTGATGTCTGATTGGAAAGGTGTTGTTTCAGCTCTCTAAATCAGTCATTTTTGCTGCTAAGAGAGGTGATTTCTGACATTTAGTATGAAAAATATTTAGTATTTGCAGCAGGGCTGTTGAATTAACTTTAATTTAACTACATCTAACCAGTAAGGTGACATCTGAGACTGTCAACTGAATTGAGTCCAAACTTATAAAACTTTTTCCAGTTTTTTACTCCAAAGGTCTGGAGTCGAATGTGAATTTTTCTTAGAAGTTCAATTCCCACCAAATTGCAGCCTCACAGTCAGTTATTGACCTTTTCACTGCTCAGGAGAGAACTGAAGGCGTTTGGTCGAAGTGCAATTAAAATGACTTTCTATAAACAGCAAATAGAAATGCAGCGTTTTCCCTCCCGTTAGGGCCGGTGGTCAGTGGCCAGGATCTGACGGAGGATGAGGAGGCTGAAGCTGTGGATGAAGATGTTGTAGATGATGTGACAGCTGAGGATGAAGATGATGAAGCAGAAGTGGAAGATGATGATAATGCTGAATTGGTCAGTGACTGTTGATTAGTTCGTGATAAAATAACCTTTTATTTTCTCTTAAAAATGTATTTTTGACACGGTCAATGTTTACCTAAGAACTGGATAATCCCAAAAATATTTCCACATGTAAAAGCAGAACTTTGATCAATGAGGAATCCAGTTTCCTAAACAGTTGATCAGATTATCACCTGAGCAGAGCCGCTGAGTTGACAGATTCATCAACAACAATTATAACTCACTAATGATTAAACTAATTCGATGATCCACATGCTGAATGTTTGCTGGTTTAATTTTTATATCAGTCACCAGAAAAACTAAATCTGTGTTTTTTCTAGACGGAGGAAAAAGAAGAGGAGGAGGAGGAAGCGCTGGTTGGTGAGGTGAAGGCTTCCCCCAACGCTGACACAACCATCCTGTTTGTCAAAGGAGAAGGTAACTGAGTCTCTGTGCTCTGAGCGTGCTGTCCTCAGATTCTCGTCTGATCCGGATCCTTGTCTGTTTCTAGACTTCCCAGCCAACAACATTGTCAAGTTCCTGCTCGGCTTCTCCAACAAGGGCTCAGAGAACTTCATCGTGGAGTCTCTGGATGCTTCTTTCCGTTACCCACAGGTACGAAAACACACCAACACACAACGACCACAGATTACACAAAAAGCACCTCCTTCAGATGATCTGATGTGGTTTTGTTGGTCTGGTTCAGGATTATCAGTTCTACATCCAGAACTTCACGGCCCTCCAGCTGGGCACCGTGGTCCCCCCCAGCAGACAGGCCACCTTTGAGTACTCCTTCATCCCCGCTGAGCCGATGGGAGGGCGGCCGTTCGGACTCGTCATCAACCTCAACTATAAAGACAGCAGCGTGAGGAGGGGGGGCTTTGTGTTTCGGAGTACAAAAACTGGAACTCTTTCCTCTTTTTTCTTTGATTGGAGGCAGCTTTAATCCTCACAGCCTTTTATTCATGTTTTAAAAACGTCTTTTCTTCTGCCTCTGTAGGGAAACATTTTCCAGGATGCAGTTTTTAACCAGACTGTCACCATCACTGAGAAAGAGGATGGACTGGATGGAGAGACGTACGTGATCGTCAGTTCTGACAGCTGATTCTGTCCTCGTTGTGATTTTAGTCTCATTTCCCCGTCCTGTTCTTCTCCTTTTTAGGATCTTCATGTACGTGTTCCTGTCTGGTCTTGGGCTGCTAGTCATCGTCGGTCTGCACCAGCTGCTGGAGTCCAGGAAGGTAAACAAACAATCAGTCAGTCTGATGCTGACGATCAGATACAGTATTATAGAAGGCTTCTGAGCTGACTTTTTTTTTTTTTTTATGATTACTGCTCCAAAGAATCAGCAGATCTCCTGATCAGATAAAGACAGAAACGACCTGAACACATGAGGAACTTTTTCTTTGGAAAAGAAGGAAACATTCAGTGTGTGTGTAGTTAGTTCTGTTTTTCTGATTCCAGAGAACAGAGTGAACTGAGCAGACAGAAGCCGATGAGGTTGAACATGTTTGTGTGTGTGTGTGTGTGTGTGCAGAGGAGGCGTCCAGCTCCAAAGGTGGAAATGGGAACTTCGAGCCACAACGACGTTGACCTGAGCTGGATCCCTCAGGAGACTCTGAACCAGATCAGTATGTCCAACCTGCTGCAGTCAGCTCACACCTTGGAGATTTCACTGTTTCTGAGACGTTTATTTATTTTCTGCTGCTTCACTTTAAGATGTTTTAATTTAAGCAACAAGAAACCTAAAGATCCAAAACATTGAAACATCTTAAAATTGTAAAAGTTTGTCCTGATCATGTGACATCAGTGAATCTCCCACCATCTTTGTTTTCCTCCTGAATCAGCTGATGTCTGTTTCTCTTCCTGCTTTACCTGTTTCTGATGACCTTTGACCTCCACTATTCCCAGCATCACTCACCTTTTCTTTCTCTTCCTTCCTTTGCTCTCGTGCTTCCCTGCGTCTTCAGTGCAGAGTCGCAGAGGTGAGGTCGGCTTCCTGTGTGCGTGTCTCAGACTCTTTCATTGTGCGGATGTTGTTGGTCTGCCTGAATTAGTGATGTCGTGATGTGTGTCATCACTGCTGCCTTGTTCGTTCCAGTCCGTCGGTCACGCTCATTCTTTCTTTCCTCCAGACAAAGCATCGCCAAGAAGATCTCCTCGCAAAAGGAGCCAGAAACGCTCAGCTGGCTCAGATGAGTGACGGGCACCTGATGCCACGGCGACAAACCACACCCACCTGTCTGTAAGAGGAGGAGGAGGAGGAGGAGGAGGAGGAGGAGGAGGAAGGCTGTGAGCACCACATGAAGTGCACTCTGCCCTCGACTGAGAAACTTTGACTGGTGCCAAGCAGCGACTGGCTCTACTTTCAGCTTAGAAACTGTTCAACACACACACACCGACATGGACAGACAGACACACAAACACACCTCTTTTTGAGTAACAATTTATTTTTGAGGCGTCGCTGACGTGAAGAATCATCGTTTGATCTTTGGAGACTTTTTTCTTCAGGTTTTTGTTTTTTTCCTGTTTCCTTCTGAAGTCTTTTTTTTTTTTTTCCCTCTGGTGTCGAGCTCAAACTGCCGCCATGAGGCGCCTCAGTGTCTTTGCAGTAGTCATGGAAACGCCTGGTCAACTGCTCTGTAGCCATGGTAACGGTGACATGTTTTGTGGTTGTTGTTTTTTTGTTTGTTTTGTTTTTTTTGAAGGGGGGGTTAATTTCTGCACATTTTGAATTTTGAAACTCGTCCGTTCGCCTCAGCTGCTCCACCTCTCTCCCTCTCCTTTCTTGGCTTCTTTTTTTTATCGCACTGATTCAGACTCGAGCTTCGAGCCTCATTCTGACTCGAACACGAAACATTGCAGCTACCGTGTTTGATTTGAAGAGCAAGTCGGCAGCGAAAATGTGAATTAAACAGCAAACAACACAAATAATCGGTGTGTAGTTATTTTGTGCTGCAGTGACATCCTCAAGTCAAACGCAAAAGATTTGTCAACCAAGTGGTTGAATTTTGTGTGAAATCATTAGTTGAGCTGCTCGCTGATGGATGTCATTTTTGTCTCATTAAAATGGTTTATTTTGTAATTTTTCTTTTTCTTTTTTTTTTTTTTTTTTTTTTTTTTTGCAGTAGGATCGATCACATTGAGAATCCGTTTGTTGGTCGTCCGGGGGTTTGGACTCATTGGGTATAAACCTGACCTTTGACCCCAGTGCACCAAGTTAAACTGTTGAATCTGAAGGTTTGGAGAAGACAAACAGGAGGACTTTCACCAAGAAGTTTTATCACCAACAAGCTCAGCAGTTCGGTTTGTTTTTCATCGAGCAGCTCGTTGAAAAGTCGTTCACTGATTTGAGTCTTTTAAAAATGTCGAACTGGCTGAAGCTCTGGTGTAAATACTGGCAATGTAATTTATTCTGAGCAGTCTGGGCTGAAACGGAGCGGGGGGTTCTACACTGTCTTTGTGTTACCACTAGGAGGGCGTCACACTAAAACAGCTCAGTTCAGACTGAGGTGAAAATCTGCAGCCACCTTTGATTTCTGCAGGAAAAGAGCTGCTGAGGCCGGTCGACAGAAACATGAGCTGATGTTTGTTTTTTGTTTTGTTTTTTTTCTAAAATGACGATGGGGCTGACGTTCATAGATACAAGCTTCTCCTTTTATTTGCTTTTAAATGTGCAGGAAAATAAAATTTGATGATTTGCTGTAGATCTGCTGCGTTCTGGTGTTTTGTTTTGTTTTGTTTTTTTTTTTAAAGTATTGAACAAAATCTGCATCTGGTTTACGCTTCTTGTTTTTAATGCAAAAAGCAGTAACAATGGTCAGAAGAAAATCAACAGAATTTCCAGTAAGTAGAAAAATAAATAGAAACTTGTCTGTTGCTCTGAATCATTAATTTCAGATGTTTTCTTTCCAATAAATGCAGCTAAAAGACAAATAAGATTTTAAAAAATGCAATTTAATTAATTTAAAGTTCTGGCAGATCGCCAGTCCGGACTGAGGGACCGGAGAAGGACCTGAGACCGGGTCGCGGGAGACGTTGACTCAGAAGAAGTGGATGACGTGCACCTGTGGACAGGTGAGGTGAGGCTGAACCTTCATTCGGTTTATATTTTTATCAGATAAAAAACTGGACTGAAGTTGGACCTTAAACAGAGTGTTTGATTTGAGTTCAGGCTCAGATGGACCTTCAGATCCACATCAAGGATTTACTCCTAAAATTCTGATCCAGGAACATTTTTATTTGAGAAATAAATTTATTTGCATTTTTTTGATTCACTGCTTTAATAAATGAAGAGCATTAAATGTAAGTCAACATTTTGAAATCGCTGACTGTGTAGTTGTACAGCACATCAAACAAATGTTGAAGTGATAAACAAATAAAAGAAAGTGATTAATATGGTTTAGTCTTTCAGATTAAACTAATGTTCAAATCAATGAGGATTTTTCTATTTCAACATTTTAATGATAAATTATAGATTATAGATATAAATATGTAGGGAGGTATAAGATATAAGGCAGTCTTCTTCTTCTGCAGTTATTTGGTCCTCCAGCAGGAGGCAGGGTGACACCACAGAAACATCCTGTTCCTCATTCCTTGTCTCCTTTCCTTCTTTCCTTATTCTTCCTTTCCTTCTTTTCGTCATCAATTTAACTGACTTCATTTTAATTTTTATTGTTCTGTTGTGAAGAAATGTGTTTAGACACGAGGCAGAAATTTTGTGAGATTACGTCACAAAGTGTGTGTGTGTGTGTGTGTGTGTGTGTGTGTGTGTGTGTGTGTGTGTGTGTGTGTGTGTGTGTGTGTGTGTGTGTGTGTGTGTGTGTGTGTGTGCTTGCTTTATCAGTGAGCGTCAGCTGGCTCTGCTTTGTTTTTAGGTCACTTTTATACCGACTCTCCTTAAATCAGTGTGAAAGCTGCTCAGCTCTAAAATAGAAACAATTAGTGCGACTCTGACATTCAACTCCTGCTCTCTTTCTTTAGTCTCTTTAGTTTCTTTTGTGAGAAATAGGCCGTCAACACACATCAGCTGAACTATTTCTGATGCTGTTGTCTGTTCAGACATCAACAAAGAAGAATTTCTTATTAAAAGCAGTGGAACGAATTAAAAACACTTAAATAATAAATCAAAATAATCATTTCCAGGATGTGACTTTTTCTAAGACGGTTCAGCAGTCATTTTTAATGTATATCATAATATCATTACAGTAAATTAATGCAGAGTTTATTATTTATGAATTAATTTTATTATCGTTACACATCAGCAGTTAATCTGTTAAATGACACAATTTTTAATATGCAACTTTGGAGGAACAGATGAAAGTAGATTTATTCAGAGATCGAATTGGTATTTATTTATGTTAGAAATCTTTAATTTGTTCATTTTCTTCACACATTAAAATTAAAATTTTTATTATTAATTTTTAAGTTAAATAATCTGTTGGATGATAAAAATCTTTTTTTTGTTGTATGATTTATAGATTGACTTAATATTCATCAGCTTTTCAAAATAGTCAGTTGTAACCTCAGTCACATAAAAATTAATCAAGTTTTGATTAGTTTTGTGTTAATTGATGAGCTGATTGGTCTTCAATCAGGATCAAGTTTAAATTGATCAGTTTCAGAAAATTGGATCAGTTTTTACTTTGATTTAATTTGTAATAACAGAAACTCAGATTCAGACAAGTAATTTAATTCTCTCGTGAACACACACACACACACACACACACACACACACGTCTATCTGTAGCCTTTAAGCCTTCAGCTCCTCTGAGCGCGCTCAGTACAGCCTCAGTAGAGGGATAACTCCCACAATCCCTTAGCAGAGACTGACCCTGACAAGGTGAAGTCAGCGTGTGTGTGAGAGAATGGCCCCTGATGGTCAGTAGGTAGAATGAAAGTTAAAGGTTTCACTTTACAGACCCCGAGTTCAGGTCCAGATTTAGAGACGGTCCTGGTTCAGGTCCACGCAGGTGAACCGAAGCTGACGACAAGCAGCAAAATCAAAATGAACAACTGAGGAATGAAAAATGAAGTTAGCAACGTTGAGCTGTTTCTTTAAGAAGGAGGCGGAGTCTGTGTGTGTGTGTGTGTGTGTTACATAACGCAGTAAACACACACACAGTGTTTTTCCTCTCAGTTCACTGCCTTGCTCGAGGGCAACAAGGCAGTTCAGGGGAAGGTCTGTTCCTGTCTGTGATTAAAAAAAAAAAAAATCTAAATATAAAGCCGAGCCAACAGAGCTGAATCTATTAGCTTTTAATTGTTTATTCTACTAACTGTAAAAATAATTGTTTAATTGTTTCAACAGTTTTAAATTGTGTACTTAAGTGAAAAAGAATTCAAAGAAAGTTTAAAATAAATGAATAAAATAAATAACTTTCCATTTCTCTATGTTTAGTTTATAATTCTGTGAAAATTAGATTAATGATAAATATAAACATAATTAAAGCCGACCTGTTTATGGATTAATACGTAAAAAATCCATTTATTTTTGGCCAATTCAAAAATATAACCTCTTTAATTTTAGCTTAAAGAAATCTGTCTGTTTTTGTTATTTAATTCATTGAAGGTGACAAGAAATGTAGGAAAATTTAGGCTTTTCTGACACACACTCACACCATCAGACAGCATTACATCATACTTCAGTTTCATGACACGGCTGTGACAGAGCGTGATGCGTCAGGGCGATCCCACACGGAGTGTGAGATGGAGAAAGGCGGCTGTGGAGGGAATCCTACCCAGCATGCCCTGGGAGATCCCGGGCGCCATGAGAAACCGTGTTCCTCCAACTGCACCTTCAAATCCAACCAAGAAATGTCGTCAGCGTTTCTATTTTCAACGGGCCACCTGGTCTAAACCAGGTCCAGTAAAGGTCACAGTCTGGATTCAGAAACCTTCCTGACCTTTGTGATGTTCTTCCTCTGCAGACCCGAGCGGGCCCAGACCCGTGTGGACCAGGTCCTTTGGAGGACCCGGCGCCTGAATTTGGACGGAAACAGGTCAGTGAAACCAAATGAAACCATCACAGCAGATTCAGTATTAAATTTTTTTCTGGTTTATTACAGGAGGCTTTTGTTTTATATACAGAGACATGTATTTGCAAAATACTAAAAAGTATTTCAACTCAAAGTACTAAAAGGTAAATATATATATTTGTATATATATATATTCATATAATCATGGTAATTATTGTTATTGTCTCTAAAACACCAGGGAGGGGTCACCGAGGCACGGCTTCGCCTCCTTTACACCGACGGCTGCAGAGTGAGCGTCACTGAGGTCAGAGGAAAACTTTTTTTCTTAAATTTAGTTTAAAAGAAACGGAAAGAAACACGCATTGATGTTTTATTGTGGTAAATTGCGAGCTGTTTCCTGTTTCCTTGTCACGTCTCTGTAGTTAGTTTTCAAACTGTTCGTATCTCCGACGTCCTGATCAGTTTGATTCCCAGATTTAAAAACTTTCCTGATCTTAGCTGAAGTAAAATATTCCCTGTTCGCTCCTCTGTTCCTGAAAAAGGCAACTTTTCTGGAGATATGAGGTTTCTGCAGGACTGATATGAGCGGGCAGAACCAGTTTCGGTGTAAAGGGGGCGATCGGTCGAAGCAGTGAGAAGACGGAGGAACTCATAAAAACATGATTACTGAGCTCAGCTGCTGTACTGCATTAATCACACAGTTAATAAGAACAATATTCATAACAACGAAGAAGGAAACCGTTTTCGCTTCATTTCTGCCACGTTGGTACGTCCACGTCTGTCTTTTTAATTTGAAGGTGACGAAAGCAGCTTTTGGTTTAGTAACAAGGAAAAGGCGGCAAAAGGAGCAGAGACTCTCAGTCTCAGGTTTCTGTTTAACCCCCCCGACCTTAATTTGGACTCTTCCAACCCCCCGTTTGCACCACGTGGTGACCCAGAGCTAAGATGGCCGCGTCCCGCCACAGTAGGAGCTTCTTTCTGCTCATTAGAACAAAGACAAAAACCTTAACCTGTGTTTTTGTTCTGTCGCCGCGCTGAAAATGGGAAACTTCGACTTTATTTGATATTCAACATCGTTTCTCAAACAGAAACGTCGGCGAAGAGTTTCATTACTGAATTTTGGTTATTTTCTCGAAAGTATTCAGTTTCCATTCTTTTGTTTATGGATCAGGTCCACTTTGTCAACCGTTGTGATCGGCCAATCAGCTGTGAGCACCGTTTGTTCGACACCTGGTGAGGAAGGAAGAGTCGCCGGGTCGGTGGGACAGCATGGCTTGGTGTGGGGGGGGGTGGTCTCAGGCACACTCCGGGTCTATTGCTACTGAAAACAGCCCTTCAACAAAACTACCGAACTCCTCAGAGTCCGCAGAGTCTTTGATCGACCGAGTTCACCTGGTGATCGTTTCTCAGTAGAGTCTGCAGAAATAGAATCCAGACGGTGCCGGTAAAATATCTTAATATTTTTTTTTGTTGTTGTTCCTTTTTCTGTTTTTAAATTAGTCTAATAAAGCGTTTAGTAAAGATCCCTCGGGCGACCGACAGAGACGGAGAGAGAGAGGTTGTTTGAGATATCGATATCGAAGCGACTGAACAAACACACACTTTGACACTTTATCTTAATAAAAACAAGCGGGACTGCTGCTTCACAACAACTTCCTGTCTCTGTGTTTACTCAGGATCCATCATCGTCGTCGGGAGAAGAAGTTCCTGTGAAGTCGAGCGTTTCCTAAGAATTCACTTAAAAGGTCGGCAAGCCGTTATTGCTCAACGCGTTTAGTTTTTTTGTTGTTTTTTTTTTTGTTTGTTTTGTTTTTGTTTCTCAGTGCAAAATAGATAAAGAGCAGTCTCTCTCGGCCTCCGCTCCTCCGCAGGGCGCAGCTGAAACGTGCAAAATAAGGAAACTAATCTTTGATAGATTAAATCAACCAGATGTCCAAATCAATAAATAAAGCAGTGATCTGACCTGAAGAGTTTTCAAACTGATCAGATATCGTCTGATATCTGATATATTTTTACTCCACTTCATTTTGATTTTCTTTATTGAAGTAGCCAATCAGAATTTAATCTATTCTTACCTGTTTTGAAAATGAAACTCTTCACGTCATTAAGCAGGAACAGGAAGCAGAAAACATTTTAGCATCGTCCAATCAGTGACCTGGAAAAACCTTCAGCAGCCATTTCAGGAGAGTTCAGACCGCCTGAGTATTTCTTCAAACACAGATTTCTGATTGGCCTTTTTCAAAAGAATTTAATCAACGACTTTATGGATGTGTTTTTGGTCTTTCTGTTGAGTTTGTTGAGAGTTAAAAAAAAAAAAAAAAAAAAAAAACCTGTCGATCTGAGCAGCAGATTCGGTTTCAGTTTTGGGACAAATGTTTGGAAACGATCGGAGCGATGAACACAAATTCATCGCTCCGTCGTCTCCATGGTGATGATCAGCTGACATTTTGAAGGATTTTCCAGGAAACTGATAACAGATCTAATTCCAAACGGTGAAGATCAGCGTGAGTTTTTCTTAAAAACCAACAAGGGCGAAGTCCTGATGCTGATTGTCGCACTCTGGTCCCGACCTTAAAACCTCCAGAACCCGGTTTAGGATCTGGAGTGTCCTGAGCCGAACTCAGACCAGACGGAGAGTTAATGGCAGCAGGTGATTTGTCAAAAAAAGAAGCTGACATCACACAAGACAAAAAGTTCAGCATGAGAATGTTTCGTTAACCTGAATGTGAAAACCTTCAGATTTTTATGATATGAAAGTGGAATCAATTCATTGATTTTTACATTTTCAGATTTTTGATTTTTTTTTTTTTTTTAATTAAATGATCACCTCAGAAATAATCAGCATAAAAATGTTTTTCTTCTTGTCATATTTAAGCTGAATATTTTAACATCGACTTCTTCCCACAGATCCGTCAGCTCTGGTTATGATCCAGTTACCTATTTTCTTGAAGCAGTTTGAATTTTTCATTTGTGAAATGCAAACTGGACTTTTTGAAAAATGACCTGCAAGCCAAAGACCTGATGGGCGAAGTGAACCTGGAAGAGTCTGGGACCGGGTAGAAAATCTGGTTGTGCACTTGTGAGTTTTTGGTGTTAAATAGGTCCCAGGCCCTTCAGCAGAGTCACGCCGACGACTCTGCTGCGGTTCGCTAAAGTGACGGCACATGTAAACTCAAAAGTGCAAAACTGCCAACAAAAAAAACAAAGAAAACAGATGAGGTTTGCTCTTCAGGTGTTCAGAATTTTTCTCCCCTCTGGTCGTTCCTTCGTAACGCTCCAGCCATTTTTTCATCTCCAGAGTCGAAAGAGAGAGGCTGCTTGTTTTTTTTTTTTCTTCAACTTACTCTAAAAAATATAAAAAATAGTAATAATCGTACCGCTATTAAAAGACTGGTAACATCAACAAAGTTATACTTTTACTACGAAAACATTTTTTTAAAATCACGTCATTGTTTTCCCTCCTCTCTTCAGCCTCAGTCAGAAAGCCGTCGACTGTTAACGGGCGACACCTCCAGGAAAAGTCCGGAAGGACTCTGAGATTATTGATCGTCAGTGGGAAGGCACGAACCCCCCGGGCCAATAAATGATGGATACATCTGTGATAAACTGTTCAGACCCCTCTGAGCCCCCGTAGCTGAGGTCAAAGGTCAGTTCATCTTCCTCTTCTATGTTTGTGTCTTTTACTCCAACGAAGGCAGATCTGATTGGACAGATGGGGTTTCCCTCTCTGTCCCTGCAGTTTCTCTGCTCCCTTTTGAAGAAACTCCAAAAAAAACGCTGCTGACTTGAGTCCAGGAATCTCCACAGGGAACAGGAAGCCGCATTAAAGGTAGTAAATATTCCACTTTGTTGCTCTTTCCCTCGCCGTCTCCTGCAGCTTCCACCTGGCGCCGCTTTAGTTCTGGTACATTCAGTAAACAAACAGAGCAAACAGGCCTAAAACCAGACAATCCCTTTTTTGCTTTTTGGTCCCAGCTATGGAACCGTTTCCTGCTGTCGGTCTGGGTCGACCGCTGAAGACGACTGTCCGCTGCCTGCGGTGTCGATGACGACCATTTCTGTGTTGACGGCGAGCGGGTGAAAGATTTCGGACGTGGCTCGCGTCACGCTGTCGTAGGACGGCGGAGATGAGGTGGAGGAAACAGTCTCAGAGCGCTCAATTCCCAACAAGCTTGATCCGTAATTTTCCCTCATCATGGCAGCGATCAGTCCTTCCTTCTCCGGTGCATCCTCCCCAAATATCCCCTCGCCACCTTCCTCGCTGTCTGCCCCTGCGTGCCGAGGTGTGGTGATCTGTCGATACAAGTAGGAGGCGGCCTTCATCTGCCGCCTCACCAGGTGTCGGCGGTAGCACCTCTGTATCACCGTGGCGGACACCTCTTCCTGTTTTCGCCTCAGAGTTGTTGTGATTGGCTCGTAGGAGATCTTGGACGGGTTGGCCATCATGAACTTCTCCTCCATCTGCTGCTTGAGAGCATCCATCTCGCCCGACTCACCCAGGACGCGCTTGGTGAAGGCGAACAGGATGTCCAGGCAGTGGATCTTGTCCCCGCTGACCATGGGCAGGTCCATGGAGATCAGCTTGATCTTGTTGGGTTTGCCGATGCGCAGCGGCTCCGACAGCGAGTCGGCGAAGTCAGACAGCTTGGCGTACTCAATGAACTGCGTGGCCTCGGGATCGAACTTCTCCCAAACCTCGTAGAACATCTCAAAGTCGTCCTCGCTCAGCGGCTCGGTGCTCTCTTCCGTGGCCACACTGAAGTTCTCCAGGATGATGGCGATGTACATGTTGACCACAATGAGGAAGGAGATGATGATGTAAGTGACGAAGAAGGTGATGCCCACCGACGGGTTCCCGCAGTTCCCCCTGACGGTGGTGCCGGTGTGGGGGATGTTGGGGTTGCACTCCTCGGGGGAGTTGTTGAGGATCGGGCTGAGGAGGCTGTCCCAGCCGGCCGACGTGGTGATCTGGAACAAACAGATCATGCTGTTCCCAAACGTCTCGAAGTTGAACATGTCGTCGATCCCCGCCTGCCGCTTCACGTAGGCGAAGTTGGCCATGCCGAAGATGGCGTAGATGAACATGACCAGGAAGAGGAGAAGCCCGATGTTGAAGAGGGCGGGGAGTGACATCATGAGGGCGAACAGTAACGTCCGGATGCCCTTGGCGCCTCTGATGAGACGCAGGATCCGGCCGATGCGAGCCAATCGGATCACTCGGAAGAGGGTTGGTGACACGAAGTACTTCTCGATGATGTCGGCGAGAACGATACCTGAGAGAGACAGACAGAGAAAAAGAGACGGGACAGTTCATCATCATCACTGTGGTGAAGAAAACATGATTGATTTGAATGAATTCAACTGATTCACATTTTTTCTTCAGAAAAACATCACTGATTATCGGTGATCCTCTGCTGACAGGCAGCAGGAACGTTGAATCAGAGCTGGACTTTAACGGAGAAATTAACTCCCACATGTTTCAGCCATGAAGGCAGAAATTAACCCGGGATTTCCTTTTTATTTCTGAGAGTTTCATCATCTGAAAGCTCCGTCTGGACGTTTCTGCCGTCACGTGGCCAAAAGCTGAGTCCAACATACGAGTCCTCGTTACCCTGGATGATAAAGTCAAAGAGGAGCCGGCCCGCCCCCCACACACACTTCTACTGTTCAGCCGTCGGCCTGCGATGAGTTATTGGTGATGGAGGGATGAGCAGGGGGGAGTTGAGGAGTCACCAACACATCATACATCAACCCCCCCCATCGAACATCTCTGTCACACACACACACACACTCATTTACACACAAGGACCGGCTGATGTAACAGGTCAATCATGTTTGATTTGTCTCTGGGGACCGCCCTCTGGCAGCTCTGATTGCTGCTGTTACCTTCACCTCCCCCAGGCTGGGGTGTGTGAGCGCGAGCACACACACACACACACACATAGAGATGCACTTAATTACACACACATGAACACACAATCTTGTCAAGCTAACAGGAGGAGTAACACACGAAATATGAGCAGCGATCACTAAATTGCCTGTTTAGGTTCTCGTGTGTGTGTGTGTGTGAGCTACAGTATATGGCCACTGAGGACCTTGGAGCAGCGTGAACATCAAGGCCACCCGAACGGTCACTTTGTTGTCAGATAAGACATTACAGTCCTTTACTTCCTGCTGCCTCAGCTGATGGTTCATTCACACACACACACACGTTTGTCTTTTGTTCGAAATTCTCTAAGAAAGTCAAATAAATTCAAAACGATGTTTGTGTTGATGCTGAACTTTGACCCCGCCCACAGGAAGTCCAACTCACCGACGATGGAGAGGATGACAACCACAAAGTCGAAGATGTTCCAGCCGACGGTGAAGAAGTAGCATCGCAGCGCCACGATCTTGATGAGGCACTCGGTGGTGAAGACGATGATGAAGGCCAGGTTGACGTTGTTCAGGATGTACTCCATCTGTGGCGGCTGCTCGTCCGTCTCCACCATCATGGTGATCATGTTGAGGAGGATCAGCACCATGATGATGATGTCAAACGCCTGTTTCCCCACCAGGTCGAAGAAGAAGCCCTGCAGCGTGTTCTGGACGGACAGATTTAACATCTATCATCTCGGTTTTAGGCTTTTATTTTGAAACACTGTGGTGATCACTTCCTGTTGCTTCCAGTCAAAAACAGGAAGTCTATTGGTCAGATATTTTTTGTGCTTGTGGACATTTTATTTTTACAGATAACAAAAATAAATCGGTCTTTCAACTGTCTGACCATTTTTGGTGTTTTGGTCATAATAATGGAAACATGAAGCTTCGCTGTGGCCCAGTTGTGTGTTTTTGTGTCAGTGTGTCGTACCAGAGGGCGGGGGATGGGCTTCTGGGGCTTCTTGGAGCCCAGTTTCTTCATGGCGTTGTAATATTTCTTCTGCTCCTCCGTCATGAAGATGTCCTGTCCTCCTAAGTAAACACACAAACACAAACATCTGTCACTTTAACCGCAGAGCAGCTGATCAGAGCCTGAGCGACACTCATCTTTCGCTTCTGCTGGTTGAAGTTGTCGATGATGACGCCGATGAAGAGGTTGAGGGTGAAGAAGGAGCCGAAGATGATGAAGATGACGAAGTAGAGGTACATGTAGAGGTTGATCTCTTTGATCGGCTGCTCTTCGACCTGCCAGCAGCAAAACAGCATTTAAAATTCAAATGGCAGTTGACAAACTCACAGCTGATCAGGTCTAATAAAAATATTTAGATTTTATTTCTTTCATTTTGTCAACTTCTCATGTTTTCCTTTCGCCTCCACATTCAAATTTACAAATTTATATCCTATTTAAATGAATTCATCTAATCCTGACTATTTTTAATAGTCCTGAATAATCCTGAAAATTTTAAATTAAATTTCTGACTAAAACTATTTTAAATTTCTCAGCGGTTTGATTTAATCTGGTGATTTCTTTATTTCATCTGAAGCAACAGATTATTTTACTCCGCCTGGATCTTTTTTTTGTGACTCACAGCTCTGGAGTCCACGGCTGCGAACATGATCTCCATCCAGCCTTTGAAAGTCGCCTGAAAAACAAACAGAAACAAACAATTAGCTGGAGAAAACCCGTAATTATACAATACAAAGCAGCATTTACAACCACAGCGATGAGGAACAAAGATTCTTATTTTGATCCTTCAGACTTTGGATGAGGCCAAAAGTATGTGGACACCTGTGGCGTTCGTAGCCTCATCCTTTGTGTTGATCGCTGTGTGTGTGTGTGTGTGTGTGTGTGTGTGTGTCAGGTGTGATGTGAGTTCCTCTGCAGTCTCGTCACCAAGACGACGTCCTGCACATTTCCTGCCCGTCAGGAAAAACTGAACAAAGAGGATCTTTGAAGAAACCTTGGTGTTCTAGAAGGAAATGAGCAGAGAGCCTGTTCTCCATGGAAACACAGCTGCCGCCGCCGCCGTGATGTTTCATCGACGAAACATCAACAAGTCCTTTTTTGGGCTTCCTTCCTCGGAGGGGAGGGAGATGCAGATGTGAAGGGACTGAGTGGGCGACTGCCATCTATCACTCAGACCTGAAATTGGTATGTTGCCACGGGTTACCATTGGTTATTATGGTCTGCTGGATGCAAGCAGGAAAAGAAGAGGAAGGTTTTTAACTTCAGGTTTTCAGGTGAAGGCCGACTGACTGTTGTTATTTTCATTATCAGGACGGAGGAAACTGAGCGTCTTATTTGTTTACTTGTTGATTTTTCTCCCCCGTTACTCTCATCAGCCATGATGTCGTTTTTTCGTGTGGTTAGTGATTCATTATTCAGTCACAGCTGAAGATCCAGTGAAGTGATCCAGGAGTGAGAAACACTGCTGATGTCCAGATTTTTAAGAATCCGGTCTGGTCCGGTCTGGATGCTGAGCTTGAGCCACTCTTTCTTCTCTGCATCACTTTTTGCAGCGTGGATCTATTTCCAGATGCTAATGGGAGGGTTGCCCCCGCCAACCGTTGCTGCGCCGACCAGACAAACACAGAGAGATGCTGAGCGGCCCGTTGCCATGGAGACGGTCGTCCGACAGCTCTTAAGTTCCCGGCAGCCGAAGCAGGAGAAGGACGAACTTCACCTTCTTTTCTGTCTCTTCATATTAAAAAATCTGAACTTCCATTTTCATATCATTTGGTGATCCAACTCTTCAGGTCACATCCCTCTCTCCTTTCTTTCCATTCAAACCTTAATTTTCTTACTCCACTTATACTTTTTGTCTCTCTCTCCATTTTCCTCCCACTTGGCTGGAGTCGCTCTAAAAATAAAAGCCTCTCAGAAGCTGATTGATTGGAGGCTCTCAGGACTCCCACGGTGGGCGACAGAGAGCGAGAAAGAAAAGAGACGGGGAGGATGGCGACGAAGGAAAGAAAGCCAAGTGATGGAGAGATGTAAAGAGGAGGAGGCAGGGGAGGAAAAGTGGCTGTAATTGACTTTGTTCATGTTGTATTTAATAACAGATGATGGAGAGACAGAGAGGGAGGGAGGGCGAGAGAGAAAAAAGAAAGAATTGGATAAGGAGATTAAAATGAAGTCAAAAACTAAATTCACAATTCAGAAAAGTGACGGCGGGACAAACGTTAATGTTCTTCCTGCAGATTTATCACACGATCAGAAATGAAAGGTTTTTAAATTCACTCGGTGTGCAATAACTCAGACCTAACGACGTGAAATTGTCTGTTTCGTTTTTTGGTTTCTGTTCAGGTCAGTTTGAGCAGTTTGAAGTGAGAACAGCGACCTCTCTGGCCACATGATGTCACTGCAGCATCACGTACACTGAACCTTTTCATGCGACCACATTTGTTAGAATCTGAATCTGGTTTTTAAACAATCGACAACAAAAACAGCAGAAAATTATGAATATTGATGAAATTCAACAATAAAATTAAGTTAAATATTTCCGATAAGTGAAAAAACCCTGAAGTTAACTTACTTTGCTTTAATACTTATGTCAACTATCCTAAATACTAATATAATACTTCGGGAATAATTTTGGTGCAGAAAATATAAAATATAAATATTTCAGAGTAAAATAAAGCTAAACATTTATTTCCTCGTATCTCCTTATTCAAAATGCTAATCACTAAAGATTAAACAAACCGGCTGTAAATAAGTTTATCACAGTTGTATTAATTCACGTTAATGTGATTTTATAGTTGTTTTTTTTTACACTCTTAGCTCTTTACAGTTTAATCAGGGTCACCGGTTTTATGTGGTGTTCAGTTCAGGATGGAGAGAAGAGGAAAGAAATAAAGGTTAACACGACAAACGGAGACAAAGAGGTGGAAAAGTCAGAAGTGGGAGTGAAGAACAGAACAGCTGTGGGAGGAAAATTAAGGCCAAGACAGCAAATGGACGGAAGGGAGGAAAAGAAAGTAGTGAGGGGAGAAGCAGAAAAGTCAATCCTCCTACGATCTGCGGAGGCGACACAGTTCGTCAGCTCAGATCTACAGACACTGAAGGTGCACGGAGCCGATCTTTACAGATGTGATGATTTTGTTCATTTGCTGTGAGATTGATGAAAAATGAACAGTCATCCACCGTGAGCGTGTCTGACTGGAGGAGTTGGACTCACCACTTGCAGCAGAGCCAGGTATCCGGCGCCCACGTTGTCGAAGTTGACCTTGACTTTGCTCCAGTAGAAGAGCGCGGTGTCGTTGAGCGCCTCGCACTCCGACTTGTTGTTGATGAAGGACGCCTCGTAGATGTGCCCGGTGCGGTTGATGCAGCGGCCGAACTTGCCGGCGAACAGGTTGACGCCCATGATGCTGAAGATGAGCCAGAAGATGAGACAGACCAGCAGCACGTTCATGATGGAGGGAATGGCGCCGATCAGAGCGTTGACCACCACCTGCTCCGACGACAGACAGCGTTTTAACTGAAAGCATCTGCATGTCTTTTAGAAAACTGATGATGGAGGATAGATCAGGTTTGATTTAAAATAATCGTATTTTCATGAGTCCTGTTTTTAACGAGTTCAGTAACAAACGAGTGTTCACATGATCTGAATGTCCACCAGGTACAGAAACGTGTGCTCCACATTGTGGGGTCGAAGCAGGAGGCTGAAGATCGATAAATATCCATCAGGCTGATTTTACGAGTCAGAGGTGAAACTGGAGAAACTTCAAACTGACTTTACATGTGCAGGAGAAACACATTTAGATATCAACACCACAAATTCATTTTGTTAGCTGAAGTCAGTACGACACAAACACACTTCAACCTGCCTGCTGTCAACCCACAATGCAGTTCTTCTACCCAGAATCCCACACTGAGCCCACGAGAGCTAATCTTATCAGACAGACAAAGAAAGGAGGAGAACAGCACGAGACAGGAAGCGCAGATGTTTTTCCCAGAATGCACCGCGGCAGCGAAGCAGCTTTTATTTCCCGCCTTTAACTCTAAACCACATTTTTACTTTCGTCTTCGAAATGAACTGAAGATCATCAGAATTTAAATGTTTAAATGAAAGCAGAAGTCACTGTGAAATATGAAATTGGTGTTGTGAGTGCCAAAAATAAAAATAACAGGAAAGAAAAGCTGTAATACTGACGTCTGGTGACAGTTTTCTATGAAAAGTTCAGTTTTCTGAGGAGGAATCAACATCAGTTCTACTGAGATAAAATACTGAAGAGCGTCGTGTTAAATGATGAGACGAACTGTAAAAAAGAGAAATGGATTTTAAACACAGATGTTTTGGAGTTAAATAAAATGTGTTCTTTTTACTGTATCCTGTGACAGCCGACCCAGAGTTCTTACCCTCATGCCTTCAAATCTGGAGAGGGCTCTGAGGGGCCGCAGGGCGCGGAGCGTCCGCAGGGATTTGATGGCTGCAAAGTCTGAATAACCCAACGTGTTGGCCACCAAACTGACCAGTGAGACCTGGAGGAGAGAGAGAGGGGGAGGAGCAAGGACAGACGACCACAGGAGGAGGAAGAGAAGAAAGAAGCAGCAGAGTTAGCTTCTCGACGAAAGACAGAGAGAGCAGGAGAGGGGAGGAGACTGATCCTGGACCGGCCAATCAGAACCGAGTTCAACAATCAGCTGATTCCTGAAAAGAGTTCGTCCTCCATCCAGCAAAAACACTGCGGGGAAAAAAGTTCTGACTAAATGAGGTAGTTAGTTGATTTATTTAATCCGGACGCAGGAACAAGATCTGAAAATAAT